>NW_016107643.1:1464737-1639625 GCF_001604975.1 Cebus imitator
TGTTGACCAGGATGGTCTCGATCTCTTGACCTCGTGATCCACCCGCCTCGGCCTCCCAAAGTGCTGGGATTACAGGCTTGAGCCACCGCGCCCGGCGAAAATGCATATATTTTATTTGTAAAATAGAATATACAGTGTAAATAATACCAATTAGGCAAGGAAATTCATCAGAATGCTAACAGTGTTGGGGTTATGGGTGTTTGTTATCTAGCTTCTTCATATTTTTATATAAATATTTTATATAAAATATCTCAGGTGCGATGCGCATGCCTGTAATCCCTATACTTTGTGAGGTCGAGGCGTTCGGATCACCTGAGGTCAGAAGTTTGAGACCAGCCTGGCCTACATGATGAAACCCTGTCTCTACTAAAAATACAAAAAAATTAGCCTGGTATGGTGGCAGGTGCCTGTTATCCCAGCTACTCAGAGGACTAAGGCAGGAGAATCCCTTGAACCTGTGAGTCAGAGGTTGCAGTGAGCTGAGATCGCACCACTGCACTCCAGTTTGGGCGACAAGCGTGAACCTCTGTCTCACTTTCGTGTAAATTATGTAATGCAAAAGATTTTTAATCTTTGCCTTAATACTTTTTTGTTTTGTTTTATTTTGAAAGATTAGCCTTTGTGGCTCCCCCTTTTTTGTCTCCCAACTTGAGATGTATGAAGGCTTTTGGTCTCCCTGGGAGTAGATGGAGGCAGCCAGGGCTTACCTGTACGCTGACTTGAGACCAGTTGAATAAAAGTGCACACCTTAAAAAAAAAAAACTCACGTCTTTCAGCAATATATATGTGGTATTCATAACTCATAAAATTTGTTACCTTACATGATTGTAGAGGTTTATTTTTTCAAAGGGGCACTATAAAAGTTGCATTAGAATAGGACCATTGATTTCAAATCTTATTAGAAATATGACTCAGAATAAAGGAAGCCTAGCAAAAGATTCAGATCTGTTCCTCAGAGGATCCAGAACTAATAGGGTAGCACTATATATTTATCACAGGAATTTGCCTCTCTTCCTGGATGTGGTTTTCAAATTAAAAGGTTGGATTTGTTTTTAATTTGTGTCTGCTACAATTTGACATATTTGTACTTGTGCTTCCCTCTGTAAGAAGTGTGCTTTCATTTCAGTGGCCTCATTGTTCCTGAGAGAGATGGCAATGAGACTGTCCCTGAGGTTGTTGCCACATCAGGCTATGCTCTGCTGCATTTTTTTAGTGATGCTGCTTATAATTTGACTGGATTTAATATTACTTACAGGTAAGATACTTAAGTCTAGTATTTGTGATTTCATTCAGAAGACTATCCACTGTGTTTTAACAGCAATGATGGCTAACATAGATCGAGGGCTTACAATGTGCCAGGCATAGCGTCAGGCAGTTTACATGAATTTTCTCATTTAAAGTTCTTCTATAAATTCAGTGAGGTCTGGGCTCTGTTTTTTTAGTCATTTATAATTGAGGAAACTGGCAAGAAAAGGTTAGGTAGATTGTCACAGTAAGTGGTGGGACCACAGTTTTAACCCAGGTGTTGCTGCCATTGAACTTCTCCTAGAGGACAGGGACTTTTCTGCTAATGGATAAAAACATTGGAATTTTACAAAGTACAGCTCAACAAATAGTAGTAGTTGTCATGTATTGAATAGTAGAAGAAATCTATACTCATTAAAGTACCTTGATATAGTCCATTATCACCCCCCTTTAAATTCTGAATTACATTGTTTCAAAGCACTGTCAGTAGTTATCTTAAGTTATGTTATTATGAGATGCATTATAGTTCAGTTCTTTTTGTTTGTTTGTTTGAGACTGAGTCTCATTCTTTCACCTGGGCTGGAGTACAGTGGCTTGATTTTGGTTCACTGCAACCCCCGCCTCCTGAGTTCAAGTGATTCTGCTTGCCTCACCCTCTTCAGTAGCTGGGATTACAGGCACTCACCACTATGCCCAGCTAATTTTCTGTATTTTTAATAGAGATGGGGTTTCACCATGTTGTCCAGGCTGATCTCAAACTCCTGACCTTGTGATTGGCCCACCTTGGCTTCCCAAAGTGGTGGGATTACGACGTCAGCCACTGCGCCTGGCCATAGTTCATTTCTTCCATTAAGTTAAACTAGCCCTCCTTCTTCCATCTGAAATGAGTAGATAAAATTACTAAGGAGTTTTAAATGTACCAATCTGGGCAGTAACCTTAAATTTTATTAAATACAAATTTTCAGAGACTATGTAGAGGAATATGTACCATGAGGATGGTAGTTTATTGTTGGCAGTTTGTTTTATTCTTTTCCTTCCCAAACTTCCAAGCATGAATTCAGCAATTCTATAAAGCTTATCATTAGCAGGCTACCAAGAATAGGATAGTCATCCCACCCTTGAGGAGCTAACAGTTCTGCACAAATCTCCTTCCTCCTTGTAATTTCTTTGACTTATTTGTTATCCTCTTAATTACGAGAATCCAGCAGGGTTGATTTGATTTTATTACTTGTACCTGAGGCTATAGCTATACAGTGTTGCGCAAACCCATTTGGGCTAAATCCTTAAGTACTGCAGTTATGCTTGTGAATGAACTGAGACAGCGAGATTCTTAAACCT
The DNA here is from genome assembly GCF_001604975.1 of Cebus imitator. NCBI lineage: Eukaryota > Metazoa > Chordata > Mammalia > Primates > Cebidae > Cebus > Cebus imitator. Next base: position 1,467,321 of record NW_016107643.1, read on the forward strand.
GTGTGGGAGGAAGTTCTGCTAAGTTAATCTGCCTTGTGTTAATGTAATTTTCCCTCCTATTTTTACAGTTATGACATGTGTCCAAATAATTGCTCAGGCCGAGGAGAGTGTAAGATCAATAATAGCAGCAACACTGTTGAATGTGAATGTTCTGAAAACTGGAAAGGTGAAGCATGTGACATTCCTCACTGTACAGACAACTGTGGTTTTCCTCATCGAGGTGTCTGCAATTCAAGTGATGTCAGAGGATGCTCCTGCTTCTCAGACTGGCAGGGTAGGAGCCTCTTTCATTTTTATTTTTCTTTAAATTTATAGAACATTCCCAGTTAAATAAATTATAGGCTGACTTCATTCTTAGCACCCATATAATTTATGTTAATCAAATACCAGGTAGTAGTTAAACTTGAAACATCCCTCTATCCAGCTGCTTATGAATTTCAATTTCATTTTTTTGTTTTACATTTATTCACCTGGGTGCAGGTGGGCTAAGGCCCAAAAGGGCATTAGCCTGAATTTCAGTTTCATCCATGTGTGGTTGTGGTCTCTTGAGTTATGGAGGGTAGGACATTTTTTGCATCCTGTTTGTGAAAGTTGAAGAACTTGGTCTCACCCATGAAAGGATGTAGCAGAGAGCCAAGCTGGGAGATGGGACAAGAGCTGACAATGATGATATTGCCTCAGAAACACATTCTAAGTTCAGAGAAAATTGGAGTCAGTTATATATTGGAATCTTAAACAAGTTAGCTAATAGCATTATCTAATACATAAATAATTAAAGAAGCTTTTGGGGAATTTTTTTAAGGGGTGGGTGATAGTAACTGTTAGTGATTTTATTTAGTGATTTTCTTTGTAAACTTACTCCTTCCTCAGAACCTCTTTATTTTGAAAGGAAATGTGCTTGTTTACATACCTTAGTGTTGGGTTTTTGTAGAATTAATAATTGAAGCGTTTCAGTATCTACCATTATGCAAATATTGCAGCAGAAGCCAAACTTCCCAAGAATGGAGTCTGTCTCTTCAATTTGTTTGAGTTTCCTGATTTACCAGAAGATGTATAGTTTGTATGATTACTCCCAGGTCTAGTTATCACGCTTATCCCTCCATCTCCGCAGGTTCTACATCTGTAGAGTCAAACAACCACATGTAGAAAATATTCAGAAAAAACTCAATAAAATATAATACAGGCTGGGCATGGTGGCTCATGCCTATAATGCCAGCACTTGGAAGCCAAGACGGGCCCCTCACCTGAGGTCAGGAATTCAAGACCAGCCTGGGCAACATGGTGAAACCCCGTCTCTACTAAAAATACAAAAATTAGCTGGGCATGGTGGCAGGCGCCTGTAACCCCAGCTACTCAGGAGGCTGAGGCAGGAGAATGTCTTGAACACTGGAAGCGGAGGTTGCAGTGAGCTGAGATCATACCACTGCACTCCAGCCTGGGCCACAGAGTGCGACTCTGTTTCAAAAAAAAAAGAAAAAGATAATACAAATAAAAGATACACATATGAAAATAACCATTTACATAGCATTTACATTGTGTTAAGTATTATAAGTAATCTAGAGGTGAGTTAAAGTATATGACAGGATGTGTGTAGGTTATATGCAAGTACTACACCACTAGTTTGTATTAGGGACTTTGAGCATCTGTGGATTTTGGTACTGAGGGGGTCCTAGAACCAATCCTCTGTGGATATTGAGGAACAACTATATATTTTATCCTTAGGACTTTTCATGTGAATTAATAATTTATTTAGCAGGACTTTCTCCTGTGTGTTGCTTAAGCAAGTATTTCATTACCAAAAAAAAAAAAAAACCTAACCTGAATATAGTCAAGTTATCATTAGAAAGTATGTGATTTACCCTTGGTCAATACCCCGAATAAATTAAAATAAAAATTAAAGGGATTTGTCTGATGTTTAAATGCTAAACGAAAGACTAAGTATTATTTAACTATTTGTTACATTTAGATGATTAAAACTTGAAATGCAGTAAGCTTTAAATCTGTATTTTTTGAAGCTAATTCATTATGTTTTTATTAGGTCCTGGATGTTCATTTCCTGTACCAGCTAACCAGTCATTTTGGACTCGAGAGGAATATTCTAACTTAAAGCTCCCCAGAGCATCTCATAAAGCTGTGGTCAATGGAAACATTATGTGGGTTGTTGGAGGATATATGTTCAACCACTCAGATTATAACATGGTTCTAGCGTAAGTTGTTTTAAACATTTATGCAAGAAGCTTAGTTTTTTATTTTGAAAATTTATAAAGCACTGATAAACAAAAATAAATCACCAGTAATTCTGCTACTTAAGGATAATCCCTGTTAATATTTTGGTAGTAGTCTTTCAAATTATTTTGACATATGCTGAGTTTTTAAAATGGAGTGCTACAGAAAATTCATTGTCATGATAAGCAATAATTCATCTTTTTCAAATACTGTCTCTGATGTTTTGCTTTAAGGATATATGTAGTAGTTTCTATCTAAGTAGGGGATTATTTTATCTTTTAATTTAATTAATAGTTCCAAAGGTGAAGTGGTTTTAATTTATAGTTTGCTAGTGGAAATTACACCATTGTCTAATATGTCCCAGGGTTCCAGATCTATTTGCTGATCCCATGCTACTCATTTGGAGGGGAGAATATATGTTGTCACGGTGGAATTAGCTATGGAGATGGACTGGTAGAAAAAAATTTATAAACACTTAATCTTGCTGATTTTATGACTTGGAACTTTTTTCTAGGTATTTTCTGTTAATGAAGGTTGTCAGAAAATTAGCATCTGTTAATTAAGGGATTCTGGAAATATATGGCCGTGTTGGCCTAGTTTCTGCATCCCCCCAAACATAGTCATTAAAACACATCGCATAACTAGTCTAGGAAATTCATAGAAACATGAGCAACATCTATAAGAAAACATGGTCAGGTGAAGCGCAGTGGCTCATGTCTGTAATCTCAGCACTCTGGGAGGCCAAGGTGGGCAGATCACTTGAGGTCAGGAGTTTGAGACAAGCCTGGCCAACATGGTGAAACCCCATCTCTAGTAAAAATACAAAAATTAGCCAGGTGTGGTGGTGGGCACCTGTAGTCTCAGCTGCTTGGGAGGCTGAGGCAGGAGAATTGCTTGAACCTGGGAGACAGAGGTTGCAGTGAGCCGAGATCATGCTACTGTGCTCCAGCCTTGGTACAGAGTGACTCTCTGTCTCAAAAACAAAAAAAAACTTGGTCAGAAGGTAACTGTATGAATGGGTGAGGCTAAATCATTGATAGCCGTAAGACTTGTGTGATATCAGCATCTGTGCAGGAGTGAGCAGAGGGGAGCAATGGGGACACCAATGGGATCCAGAAGATTCTCACTCAAAAGCCCAACAAACTGATTGAAAACAGCTGGAATTGGAAAGAGTTTTGTATATTCTAGTAACAAGGTGAACTCAGGGTATCCATAGTAGTATCTGAAGGGGCTGGAGCAGTTTATACCTTACTTCTTCTCAGAATAAACCAGCCAAAGTATCTTTGAAGGAGAAAGCTTCACACTGAGGAAGAACTGCTGGAAGTAGAATTCAAATTGAGCATGACAGGGACAATAGGGACAAAGTAAAGTTGAAATAACAGTCAGAGGGAACAGAGCCAGGCAGTCTCAAGTATACTGCCCTATATTTGAACAGTATATTGCAACAATGGAAGAGTGAGTTTGAGAGCTGAGAAGTTAGAAAACCTGTACTACACCTGGCCTTCTTGTAAAAGCTCAGAGAAAAATACTTTCATTTCAAATTGAGCAACAGAAGAATATTAAGATCAAATCTCATAGAAAGTGATTTTTTAAAAATAGAGAACACAGAGTAGAACAAACCTCTTCATACATGAAAGCATTAACACTCACAAAACTGATGAAAATTTTAACTCAGTATTCCAAAACAAGCTACAGTACAATAAGAAAATGATATAAGAGACAGGGTGCTGCCGGGCGCGGTGGCTCAAGCCTGTAATCCCAGCACTGTGGGAGGCCAAGGCGGGTGGATCACGAGGTCAAGAGATCGAGACCATCCTGGTCAACATGGTGAAACCCCGTCTCTACTAAAAATACAAAACATTAGCTGGGCATGGTGGCGCGTGCCTGTAATCCCAGCGACTCAGGAGGCTAGGGCAGGAGAATTGCCTGAACCCGGGAGGCGGAGGTTGCGGTGAGCCGAGATCGCGCCATTGCACTCCAGCCTGGGTAACAAGAGCGAAACTCCGTCTCAAAAAAAAAAAAAAAAAAAAAAAGAGACAGGGTGCCGTGGCTCATGCCTGTAATCCTAGCACTTTGGGAAGCCACACAGGTGTATTGCTTGAGCCAGGAGTTTGCGACCAGCCTGGGCAACGTGGTAAAATCCTATCTCTACAAAAATACAAAAATTAGCCAGTCTCATAACTGGGTCTTAAAATATATATATATATAAATAAATAAATATTTTTAAAAAATAAAATGATGTATGAAAAAACAGTATAATCAGAACTTAAAATTTATAAGTGAGGTGATTGAAGTTCTGACAGAATTTAAAAATTTTAGAAATTCAGAATTAAAGAGAAACCTAGAAGGACACAGAGTAAATAAACACAGTAGTTACTACTTTAGAAATAGAATATGAAAGGAGGAAATTCTTTAAAATTATAAATGAAGGCAGGGCTCCATGGCTTATGCCTGTAATCCCAGCACTTTTGGGAGTCTGAGGTAGGTGGATCACTTGAGTCTTGGAATTTGAGACCTGGGCTATATGATGAAACCCCATCTCTACAAAACATACAAAAATTAACCAGGCGTGGTGATGTGTGCCTATAGTCTGTGCTACTAGGGAGGCTGAGATGGATCTATTTAGCTTGAGAGGTTAAGGCTCCAGTGAGCCATAATTGCGCCACTGCACTCCAGCCGAGGCAACAGAGTGAAACTCTGTCTCAAAAATAAAAAGGAATGAAGGTCACTTTTCCCACATTTTGTGGTAAGTATAGTTAAAAATCCTGGACACTATATATAAAACAAGTGAGAGCTCTGAGAGTTAGAGAGAAGATGACAGTCCAGCTAGGGACTTTAGAGTGCAAAGAATAAACAGCAGTGAGTTCCAGGGATTTTCTTTTTGCCTCATATGTCCTACATGTGATTTAGGGGAGGCTGGCAGTCTGGAAATGTCACAAGACACAAGCTGAAAAAGCCCCAGAAAAAGCATGTTTTCTCTAGCTTGAGGGCCAGGAAAGGGGCAGCATAGCAAGACAGAAAACTTTTGGACAATAACTGCTGTACTTCACCCACATACCATAGAAATATGGTCCCATCTCCATACACACCAGCACAGTCTGAAGAGAGAGCCTAAATTTCTACCCTTGCCAGAATGTAGTAAGGGATTCCAGTACCCCTCCCAAGGTAGTGTCAGAGAAGACCAAGTAAGGGGCTGGGACTTTCCTTACTGGTGGAGACGAGGCCATACTGAGCCGTCCCTCACCTTTATAACATCGGCGGAGACCACATGGGGAGCCTGGACATTTCCCACCTGGCAGTAATCGCAGTAAGCGGCCAATCTTCCCATCCCCACTGGGGTGGTGTCAGAGGAGGACTGCTGTAACAGAAGATTTAAATAAGATCCAGAGTCTCATGACGTGATACCCAGAATGTTTGGGTTTCAATTGAAAATCATTGGTAATGCCAAGAGCTAGAAAAATTGCAACTTGAATGAGACAAGACAATCAAAAGAGCCACTGACATGGAGATGACATAGATGTCAGGATCGTCTTGACAGAGATTTTAAAGCCACCATCATAAAAATGCTTTGATGAGCAGTTCTGGGCACACTGGAAGCAAATGAAAAATAGAAAAAGCCTCACCAAAGAAATAGAAGATAAGAATCAAGTGGAAGTTTTTTTTATTTTTTATTTTTGAAGCTGAACTTTTAAAACTGAAAAATACAAGACAAAAACTAAGACAAATCTCGGTGGATGGGCTCCACAGCAGAATGGAGAGGACAGAGAAAACAATCAGTTAACTTGAAGACAGAGCATTAGGAATTCCTCAGTCTCAGGAACAGACAGAAAATAGATTTTTAAAAAAATTAACAGAACCTCAGAGACCTGTGGGACTGTCACAAAAAACCCCAACATTTCTCTCCCTGGGGGACTCCTGGAAAGAGAGGAGAGAGAGAGTATGTCTGAAAAAGCACCTCAAGAAATAATGGCTGAAAATTTTCCAAATGTGACAAAAGACCTGAACTGACAGAATCAGGAATCCTTGTGAACTCCAAATAGTATAAACCCAAAGAATAGACACCAAGACTTACCAGAGCCCAACTTCTGAAAACTAAAGAGAAAGAAAAACTCCAAAACGTAAGTGAGAGAACTTACACTTACAGGAACAAATGAATTCAAATGACAACGAATTTCTTGTCCAAAACCATGGATGTCAGAAGGAAGTGGGACAACATTGTTGAAGTGCTGAAAGAAAAGGATTGCCAGTGAAGAATTCTATATTCAGTGAATATATCTTTCAGGAAAGAAGAGGAAATTGGGACATTCTCAGATGAAGAAAAACTAAGGTAATTTGTTGCCAGCATACTTTTCCTAAAAGAATAATGAAGGAAGTTCTCTAAACAGAAAGCAAATGATAAAAGAAGGAATCTTGGAACATTAGGAAGAAGAAAGCATGAAAATAGCAAAACTGCTGGTAAATACAATGGATTTTCTTTCCTTCTTCTCTTGAGTTTTTAAAATTAGATTTAATTGTTGAAACAAGTAACATAACAAAATAACTTTTGGAAAATTAGAAGAACACACCAAAAATTTGTGAGTGGTATGTGCAAAATGCACTTACCTGTCTCTGTTTTTTAATTGGGAGTTTTGTTCTACCACCAGGCAAGGGATAGTTTTGCGGATTCTTTTCTACCCGTGAAATGAGGGATGATGAGATGGGGAGTGGGCTTCATAATGCCTAAAGTTTCTTTACTGGCACAATTTTAGGAATCTGTACCAAAAGTATGATCTAAAAAGTCTGAAAATTAGATGGAATGTGCATTACATCTCTTTAATATTCTCCATTTGAAAAGGATTTGAAAGCATACTTCAGGTTTTCTGTATATGTTCTTCTTGATATATCCATACAACCTCTCTCAAAATTCACACATGTTAGAGGAAAACAAACTCCCTCTGGAAGACCATCATTTTTAAAATTTTTGTTTATTTTTTAACTTTTAGATTCAGGGGTACATGTGCAGGTTTGTTATGTAGGTAAACTGTGTCATGGCAGTTTTGTGTACAGATAATTCCGTTGCCTGGGTATTAAGCATAGTATTTTTACCTGATAGGTATTTTTTCTACTCCTCTTCCTCCCCCCACCCTCCACCCTCAAGTAGGCCCCAGTGTCTGTTGTTCCCCTCCTAGTATCCATGTGTAGACCATCATTTTTAATACTAATAATCCTACATTTCTAAACTGGATGCTCTGAAATTACCTTACATTTGTTTTCCTGCCCTTAATCCTGATTTGTTTTCCCCAGGTGATTAAGCTGAGATCGTGAAGTCCTTTTTCAATTCCCCTTTTCCTTCTTTTTTGTTTAGTCAGTAGGTCATCAAAATCAGTAGATTCACTTTCAAAATGTCTCTCAAGTAAAACTGGCACAGGCTCTTTTTAAAAAAATTTATTTATTTTAACTTTTAGGTTCAGTGATACATGTGCAGGTTTGTTATGCAGGTAAACTCAGGGTACAAGGGTTTGTTGTATAGATTTATTTCATCACCGAGGTACTAAGCCTAGTACCCAATAGTTATTTTTTCGACTCCTCTCCCTCCTTCCACCCTCTACCCTTCAATAGGCCCCAGTATGTGTTGTTCCCTTCTTTGTGTCCATGAGTTCTTATCATTTAGCTCCCACTTGTAAGTGAGAAAATGCAGTATTTGGTTTTCTCTTCCTGCATTAGTTTGCTAAGGATGATAGCCTCCAGCTCTATCTGTGTTCCCACAAAAGACATGATCTCATTCTTTTTATGGCTGCATAGTATTCCATGGTGTATGTGTACCACATTTTCTGTACCCATCTGTCATTGATGGGCATTAAGGTTGATTCCACATCTTCACTGTTACATACAGTGCTGCAGTAAACATTTGTGTGCATGTGTCTTTATGGTAGAATGATTTATATTCTTCTAGGTATATACCCAATAATGGGATTGCTAGTTTGAATAGTAGTTCTGCTTTTAGCTCTTTGAGGAATTGCCACACATATTTCCACAGGATTGAACTAATTTACACTTCCATCAACAGTGTATGTTTCCTTTTCTCTGCAACCTTGCCAGCATCTGTTATTTTTTTTAACATTTTAATAATAGCCATTCTGACTTGTATAAAATGGCCTCTCATTGTGATTTTGATTTGCATTTCTCTAATGATCGGTAATATTGAGCTTTTTTTCATATGTTTGTTGGCCACATATATGTCTTCTTTTGAGAAGTGTCTGTTCATGTCCATTGCCAACTTTTTAATGTTTAATTTTTCTGTTGTAAATTTGTTTAAGGTCCTTATAGATGCTGGATATTAGACCTTTGTCAGATGGATAGATCGCAAAAATTTTCTCCCATTCTGTAGGTTGTCTGTTTACTCTGTTGATAGTTTCTTTTGCTGTGCAGAAGCTCTTAAGTTTAGTTAGAGCCCACTTGTTAATTTTTGCTTTTGTTGGGATTGCCTTTGGTGTCTTTGTTATGAAATCTTTGCCCATGCCTATGTTCAGGTTGGTATTGCCGAGGTTATCTTCCAGAGGTTTAATAGTTTTGGGTTTTACATTTAAGTCTTTAATCCATCTTAAGTTGTTTTTTGTATATGACATAACGAAGGGGTCCAGTTTCGATCTTCTGCGTATGGCTAGCCAGCTGTCCAACACCACATATTGACTAGAGAGTCCTTTTCCCATTGCTTGTTGAAGATCAGATGGTTGTAGGTGTGAGGCCTTATTTCTGGGCTCTCTCTTCCGTTCCATTGGTCTGTGTCTGTTTTTGTACTAGCGCCATGCTCTTATTGTTACTGTAGCCCTGTAGTAACAGTTTGAAGTCGGTAAACCTGATGCCTCTGGCTTTGTTCTTTTTGCTTAGAATTGAACTGGCCTGATCTATATTCCCATTGCTGCTGCCTTAGTTCAAGCCCTTTAATTTCTGATGAGACTGCAGCAATGTTCAAGTCAGGTTAGTGTTCTTCCAGGTTCTTCTCTTTCCCCATACATAGATTCAAACTATTTTCTTTGCTTGGAACACAAATGCTTTCTTGAATATGAATTTAAAGTCATATCTTATTTCAGTTTTTAGTTACACAGATTTTAGACATTTTCATGTTTTTCATCAGAAGAGCTGTTTGCCAGCACTGGGGGTGGCACAGGTGGTACCCAGAGATCTCTTAGGAGATTGGGTCTCTACAGAGCTTTTCTTACATATCCCCCTTTCCTCTGGGGCAAAGAGAGCTGTCAGTCTCTATTCTTTCTTGGCTGAACAACCCAGAGAAAGCCCCAGAGTTGTTCAGGGGCTCATGCTGTCTTTCCAGACTCTACCCAGCAAGTCATTTGTGTGGGCATCTCCTAGACTGTGTCATTATCAGTAAGTGCAGCCCCTCCATAATCTCATTTCTAAACGTTCCACATTCCAACTACCTTCTTCTGTGGTGGACACTGCTGTTGCCTTGCCCAAATCTCTTTATCTTTGACTGGCTGGTACACCCAACCTGCTATGAAGATTGGCTGTTGTCAATTCATAGCTGACCCTTCTCTGAAGAATTCTCTCAGCAGATTGGAGCTGTCTTATTCAGGAACACCTAGAATACAATGCCGTATCCCGAGGATAGCTGTTAGTATAGAGACCAACCAGTTTGCCTGCAACTCTCCCAGTTTTAGCACTGAGTCTTGTATCCCAAGAAACCTCTCAGTACTGGATGAAATGTGATGGTTGGTCACCCTGGCCCCCAGCCATTGACTGGCTGGATGGAGGTACATGAGTCTGACCCTGCTTCTACATGGGAAACTCATGTTCCAGAGCTCCCCTTGGGATCAGGCCAAAGCTACACTTCAGCTGAGACCACCTTTTTGCTTGTCCCCTCCTTCTTCTGAGTACCTTGCTTGTCTCACTTCCTGATGTTTGTCAAGAGAGCATTCCCTCAGTAAGTCACTCGTATAGGAATCCCCATCCCCAGCTCTGCTTGCAGGGGATCTTACCTGAGCCACTTTCCAGTCTTCTCAGATCTTTCTAATACCCTAACAGTCTTTGTTCCCTACAGGGGTCCATAATCCATTGATTCTTTGTCACTCCCTTTCCTGTTCTCCTTCTTAACTCTCATATCATCTTTTATTTTTCAAATTCCTACCACCTTTTCTTCTGTTTTCATTCTCAGGTAATGGCCTTGCTTCCTGCTTCTCTTTTGAAAGATAGAGGAGATAAAGGTCAGAAAACAGCTTCCACAAACTCCTGCCACCGCATTTCCCCATCACCTACAACTGTGCCCCCTTATTGTCTTCTTTTCTGTAGCTCATTGCTGTCTCATAGAAGTTACAGGCATGATGCAGATGTTCTGTATTTACTCTGTCGTGTCACTGGCCAAGTGTCATTATTTCAAACCTGAAATATGGCTAGTGTGACTTAGGAGCTGAATTTTTAATTTTCCATTCTTAGTTCTCATCTTACTTGATCTGGCACCAACAGTCGATACAGTTAATCCTTCCCTCCTCTTTTAAACACTTTCTTTAGTTGGCTTCCAGGATGCCACATCCCCTGAGATACATATATATATGTGTGTGTATACATTTTTAACTCTGTATTCCTTCTTTGCCTCTTTAGCTCGTTCCTCCTCAGCTGACTGACTTCTGCATGATGTCAGACCAGGGCTTAGCCCTGGTCCCCCTGTCTGTTTATGTACTCTCTTAGTGACCTCATTTAATATCTTGACCTTTGTACTTGGTGACTCCCAAATTTGTATTTGCAGTCTATACTTTTTACCTGAGCTTCTATCTCCAGCTCTTAAATTGACAGCTCAACCTTCTGGCTGTGTACTAGGTATCTTATGCTCAGCATGTCCCATACTCATTTTTTCTCAAGGCTGCTCTTTCCCCCAGATGTCCCTATCTCAGTTAATGGCCACTTCATCCTTCTATTTATTTAAGGCAGAAATCTTGGGTCATCCGTGACTTCTTGTTTCTTCACACCCTGTATTGGTATATTTATTAGTTATCTCTCTCTACATAACAAATTACACAAACTTAGCAGCTTAAAACAGTTTGCATTTATTATCACCATTTCTGTTGGTCAGGAGTCCTCTGTAGTCAAGGTGTCAGCTGCCTGCATTCTCTTCTACAGGCCTGAGTGAGGAAGTACTTATTTCCAAGCTCAATCAGGTTGCTGGCAGAATCAATTTGTGGTTATAGAACTGAGAGTCCGAGCTTCTTGCTGGCTATTGATTGGAGGCTGTCCTCAACTTCCAGAGGCTGCCTTCAGCTCCTAGAACTTGCCTCAGTTCCTAGACGCCACCCAGTTTCTTGTCACTTGGTCTTCACCAGTATAGCTGCTTACTTCAACAGGCTACAAGGAGAGACTCTAGACTGAGTCTGCTAGCAGGATGGATGTCACAGAAACGATATCTTATCATCTTTGCCATATTCTGTTGGTTAAAAGGAAGTCGTAGATCCTGCTTACCTCCTAGGGGAGAGGATTGTACGTGAGTATGAACACCAGGAGGTGGAGATCATGAGGACTACGCCAGTATCTGTCTGACACGATATGTCAAATCTTGTTAGCTCTACTTTTAGCTCTGATCTCTAGTGCTGCCACCGTGAGAAGAGAAGGTAAAATTAAAGGCATGAAAGTGATTGTGCTTTCCTGCTGTTATACTAGGAGATAGTATGAAAGGTACATATTTACCATTATATGATTTTACCCTAACATCCTCCCTCTCTCTTGAAGCAAGAAATCTGGGAGTCTTTTAATATTTCCCCATCCTTTCCTCCTCATACCATAATTTCATATTAAGCTCCCTCAACTCTGTCACCAAATATTTGTCATATTTTTTCTTTTATCTTTATGTACAGCTTGCCGTTCTCTCTTAATCTTCAGCAGTAGATTTCTATCAAATCTGTTTATTTTCATTTATTCCTATTAATCAGATTGCTAAACATGAATTGGGGTACCTTTAAACAGTATAAATCATATTTTTTCCAACTTAAAACCCATCAGTTTCTTCCCTTTGGATTTAATGGCCCTGCATGATGTGACCACTGTTTACCTTCCCAGACTCAGTCTTTTCCTCTCCTGCCATCATTCACAGCACTCCTGCCCCACCAGCCTGCTTTCTTACCCAGAACATACAGTGTACGTCATTACCTTAAGGGCCTGTGCACTTGCTGTTCTCTTGGTCTAGACTGTTCCTGCTATTGGGCCTTAGGGCTGGTGTCTTCTCACCCTTTAGATTTCAGTGTGGTTGTCCCACAGAGGGACCTTCTCTGACTATCCAATTCAGACATTTCTCCCTGTTCTTTTCTATAGTCTTTGTTTTCTTTATAGCAGTGTTTGTCATTTTTGGTTATACCTGTGCATGCTGTTGTACTTGCTCCTTGTCTGCCTTTGCCAAGTTCTTCAAGGTTAGGGACCATGTTTACTCACTGCACTCAGAGCTTAGCTCATAGAAGGTACTCAGATAAGTATTTATCAAATAAATGGGGGAGTAAATGAATGGTTTATTTCCTTCACAAACATCTGTTCCTGGAAATATTAATGTCACCTATTACTTTTTTTTGACTGATATACTTCATGAGCCACATTATTTTTTAGATCATAACTTTTTTTTCTACTTGATCAAAACATAAATTTCCGTAGCTTTATTTGTTTCATGTAAATATTAGCATAGTTCCAAGTAACGAACTTTCATGAAAAGTTAATTTAGTGATTCTTTTTAGAAGTAGTGTTTCTGGAACTTAGATTACAGATTTTATAGTCATTTACACTCTTCCGTAAAAGTATTTTAGGAATTGCTCTTTCTGTCTGTTTTCCTCATAGTCCTCTTAACCTAAAACTTTTTAATTGCATTAAAAAGCAGTTCCCATTTTGTTACCCAATGGTCCTCTTGTGAAATAAGTGGTCTTGGTCCCCTGGGTTAAGATTGTTAGTTAAAACTTGATTACCAAATTTCCTTCTCTTGAGCAAAAAAGAGCTTTTTTTTTTTTTAAGTTTAAAAGAAAAATAGTAAGAAATCGGTCAGCAGTCAACCAAATAAGGAAAGTAGCATCACCAAATCCAATAAATGTGTTTGTGTTGTTGTTGTTTGAGACAGAATTTCACTCTTGTTGCCCAGGCTGGAGTGCAATGGCACAATCTCGGCTCACTGCAACCTCCGCCTCCACCTTCTCCTGCCTCAGCTTCCCAGATGGCCGGGATTATAGTCACCACACCTGGCTAATTTTGCATTTTTATTAGAGACGGAGTTTCTCCATGTTGGTCAGGCTGGTCTCCAACTCCTGACCTTAAGTGATCCACCTGCCTTGGCCTCCCGAAGTGCTAGGATTACAGGCATGAGCCACTGTGCCTGGCAAATCCAATAAATGTTAAAGCAGACTCAGGGAACAACAAGGTGACCTGACCTGTTACATACCCCACGGAAACCACACTAGGGTAGATTCTAATAATTCTCAGTGATAGCCCAAAATCTAGAAGGAAGCAAACTGAGTGAGCATTACTGTTTTTGATGGTAATTGAAGAGCAGGAGACATAATTATGGGGGAGGATCAGGTAAAAAGGGGAGAAATTGACCAAGTGGCTGATTCCCTACCCAAGACTCAGGGCTTCTATTTAAATTAAAGTATGATCTGAGCACTGTTGTAGACCACAAGCAAAATCTCAGAGGAGAGGAGAGTCTGGGTATTTTATCCTAATAGACTGTACACCCTCTTATTTGAACCACAACATTTCCTTAGATTTCAGAAGAATAGATAGAACATAAAATACCAGCCCTCACACTAAAGCTATGGAAAGGATGGAAATTTGATAAACTTGTCTTAGATACAGTGGGAACAGAATTAAGAAATCACCCACACTTTGCAAATAAAATGTCTGGAGAGCCATGTCTAACCTCAGACAAATGAAAGAGGTGGCATTGTAGCTAGTGCAAATATTCTATGAAGAAAAAATAAAGAGGCAGAAAGACTGCAGCCTGTAAAATCTGACAAGAACCCATCATGGAAGAAAAGCAGCTTAAAGGAGCAGAAGGAGATCCCTTCCAACTGCTTCGTGCTACAGATCAACTTAATGAGAATTTGAATTCAGAAAAAGCTACAAGACAAGAAGATGATAATAACAGTGAGAAGAATTGGGAGGCTGTAGGCCTAAAGAAATATGAATACATTAGATAGCAAAAATTATAATGAAAATTGAATTACTGACAGGTTAATTGAGTTAATTGTAGTGTAGTGGAAAAAAGAAAAAATAAAAAACACATGAAGGACAGAAGGTGATCAAATATAAATATAATTGCTGTCACTGAAGAAAATAACCTAACACATGTAACAGATGGATTGAAACAGCACAAGGTGTTTCAGAAAAATTTTATAGTTTCTCAATGACAAAACCTGATTTTATCAAGTTATTGAATTTTTTGTGCTTGGAGCCTATCCAAGAAAAATAAAGTCATTAAACTTTTGGAATAAAGGACAAATTATTATTTGAGAAGCTTCCGGTAGTTCTGTGTTACCTACTGTCTGGGGTCATGTCTAGTCTCCACGGAGCCTTTGCCTTGGTCTTCAGGTGGCCAGACTGGGTTGGCTACCAGGCGATTATGGAGTTTGAAACCTGTACCCTGTGGTACATGATGGTTATTGGCTTGCCAGCCATCTTAAAGGGGTCAAGGGAGGTGCCATCACTCTAATGGAAGATATCTTTTTCTGAATTCCTGAAATCTGTCTTTGCTTATTTGCTTGTTTAAGTCTTTGAATCAGTTGTTCACTATTCTATTATCTTGGATTCAGCTCCCAGAAGGAGTGTTTATCTGGTACTTAGAATTTATGTTTTATTTTATCAGTATTGTTGTTGTCTTACATTTGCTTCTCTGTGTTGAGAGATAATTAACAGCATGTTGTTTAAGTGTCTTTTGGTAGTCCATCTTAGCCAGGTTATGGGGACCTGCCAGCACCTAAGTGTCTCTGACAAGCTCTTGGTCTGACTTACTGACAGAAGAGGAGCAAAATACATTAAGAGATAGATTGGGCTCCCTCCGTGTCCTTTGACAGAAATGTGGAGACCTGTTTCTGTGCTTCCTCTGTTTCTGTCTTCTCTTTTAAACTTACAAGCCTCTGGATTGAACATAAGATGTATGTATATATATGTGTGGTTGGAAGATGTATGTATATGTGTAGTCGGAAGCTATATGAGTCCTTCTCAGAAAACACCTTTCATAGCCAGAATTCCACAAAAGCTTTGTGCAGTTGTATGCAGTCCATTTTATAAAATCATATTCCTGGTTGGATTTATTTCTATTTGAAGTAAAATACAGTATCATGTCATTAAAAAATAGAGGTTGCAGGTAGGGAGAGAGGAAGAGAGAATGAGGATGATTCAGAATTCTTCAGGCTTCCAGGCAGAAAAGCAAACCATGAAGAAAAGAGAGAAATAAGCTGGCCACAGACTTCTCCGTAACATTTTCAGTACCAGCAGTGTTCAAGAGAGCAACATCTGCAAGGTTCTGGAGGAAAGAAAGGATAGTCAGCAAGAATAGTATACCCAGCTAAGGTGTCATTCTGCTGTAAAGCTAGCAGGTGGATATTCTCAAACAGGAGTGAACTCAGGGAAAGAGTACTACGAACTCTACTTAAACAAAACAAAACAAAAACCCACTCGACAGCGAAACCCAGGGGAGAATTGAAGAGCTCAAGAAAGAGAAGTTGTGGTAAAAGGACTATGAGGAGATTGATTCAGCTAAAATTCAGGACTAAATAACTGTGGAATTACTGTTACCAAATGTAGTATAATTTTTATAACAAAAATTGGAAGAAGAAATGAGAGGAAATGTGAGTGCTAAGATTTTTCAACTTTTAAAGCAAGAAGTTAGTGAATTCTTTACAAAAATAAATTGCATATAATTTTAAATTCAATCTCTAAATAATTTGTCATGTATTTTTAAGTGTGGAATATTCCAAAAATATGTAAAATAATAGCCAATGTCAATTTATATGCTATTCATATTTAATAGTTGTCACCAAACAAATGGTGACAAAAATATAACAAAATATTTACTTTAGATCATGTATAAAATATTTAGGATCAAAGGAAAGGCTTAGAGAAAATTAATGAATACCAATGCATTCACCACCGGGTTAGAAAATAAAACACTGCTAACACAGTTGAAGTCCCTTCCATGTTTCTCCAAAGTCCCAGAGATAACCTATATCCTTATTTTGGTGTCAGTTGTTCATAGTTTCATATACATGTGATACTTTACATATATATATTATAATTTACATATATATGAAAGTATAGCAGAATGAATAAATTTTCTGTTTTTAGTCTATAGAAACAATATTCTGCAGTGTGCTATTTTAGCTTAACATTGTTTTGAGATTTATGTTGACATATGTTGCTGGAGTATATTTTTCATTCTGTATACTTGTTCTATATCTATCTGGATATATTACCATATATTCATTGATTTTCAGTGGATGGACATTTGTTTCCTTTTTTGCTATTGTGATAAACTTTCTTATTTTTTTTGCTTGTATATGATAATATTTTTCAAAATTTTTAAAATACTTGGAATATACAGGTAAACTTTTATAGAAAAGCAGCAAATATTTACTTAAGGTAAATATAAATACCATTTTTTTTTCTGTTTTGTGAAAATTAAAATTAACTCTATTAACAGTATCCTCTTACATGCATAGAAAGATGTCTGGAATGATGTTTACTTAATGATACTGATTTCTAGATCATGGAATGTGGGATCGTTTTTAAAAAAAACTTTTAACTCTTTATTCTTTTTTTTTTTTTTTTTTTTTATGAAGTTTTGCTCTTGTTGCCCAGGCTTGAGTGCAATGGCACAATCTTAACTCACCGCAACCTCTGCCTCCCAGGTTCAAGCAATTCTCCTGCCTCGGCCTCCCGAGCAGCTGGGATTACAGGCATGCACCACCATGCTCAGATAATTTTGTATTTATAGTACATACGGGGGTTTCTCCATGTTGGTGAGGCTGGTCTTGAACTCCCGACCACAAGTGATCCGCCTGCCTCGGCCTCCCAAAGTGCTGGGATTACAGACATGAGCCACTGCACCCAGCCTAAAATTATTAATATTCTAACCAGCTGTTTACAGAGTTGTTCCACTAACAAAATCCATGTCCTGGGCCTAAATAATTGCTAAAATGTTTTGCACATAGCAGCTAAATGTAATCACACTAATATGATACCAGAAACAACTGATTCATCTATGTGCAACCTCATTTCCTTCAGATGCCTCCAAGGCAACTGAAATTCATATGTTTTGCCCAGTTGCAAGTACAGACTCAAATCACCTTGGATTTGAGTTAGGATACATGGATTGTTTTTTTGTTTGGTTAGTTGGTTGGTTTTGTTCTGTTTTTCAATTCAGGCATCTTGTTCATGGAACACTCATTATTTGCTTGAGATTGCTTTCATTGCCAGTTGCTTACCTTATTTACCACTGGAGTATAATCTACACCCTTTGACTCAATTGCTTGCTAAATTTTCCCTTCAGTTAAGAACTTTCTAGGCTTAAAGCAAAAAGAAGAAAGAAAGGAATATTTATTGGCTACGATTACAGTAACAGTCAGATAAGGCTGGGCGCGGTGGCTCATGCCTGTAATCCCAATACTTTGGGAAGCCAAGGCAGGTGGATTACCTGAGATCAGAGGTTCAAGGCCAGCCTGTACAACATAGAGAAACCCGTCTCTACTAAAAATACAAAAATTAGCCGGGCGTGGCAAGGCATGCCTGTAATCTCAGCTACTCTGGACACTGAGGCACGACAATCGCTTGAAACCAGGAGGCGAAGGCTGCAGTGAGCGGAGATTGTGCCACTACACTCCAGCCTGGGTGACAGAGCAAGACTCCGTGTGTGTGTGTCTTTTTTTCTGTGTGTGTGTGCGTGTATGTATATATATATATAATAAAATACAATAAAAATAAAATTAGCCGGTCATGGTGGCAGACGCTTGCAATTCCAGCTATCTGGGAGGCTGAGGCAGGAGAATTGCTTGAACTCAGGAGGCAGAGGTTGCAGCAAGCCAAGATCATGCCACTACACTCCAGCCTGGGTGACAGAGCGACACGGCATTTCAAAAACAAAACAGAAAGTCAGACAGACACTTGATTTCTTCTTTCTCATTGATATTTTTAAAAAATTCATCCGCAGGCCAGGTGCGGTGGCTCACACTTGTAATCCCAGCACTTTGGGAGGCCAAGGCGGGCAGATCGCTCACAAGGTCAGGAGTTCAAGACCAGCCTCACCAATATGGTGAAACCCCGTCTCCACTAAAATTACAAAAATTAGCCCGGCATAGTGGCTGGTACCTGTAGTCCCAGCTATTCAGGAGGCTGAGGCAGGAGAACTGCTTGAACCNTAGAGACGGGGTTTCACCATGTTGACCAGGATGGTCTCGATCTCTTGACCTCGTGATCCACCCGCCTCGGCCTCCCACAGTGCTGGGATTACAGGCTTGAGCCACCACGCCCGGCCAACTCTTTATTCTTTATTGGTTACATTATTTATAATGGGCATGTGTGATTTTTATAAAAACAGTATAGTTTTTAAAAACTCAAAGTGAGTATTTTAAGATACTGAATGTGATTATTCAATAATGCATGAATAAGTATAAACTGCATGGCAGGATTATAAATTATTTTCTTTTTGGCATTTTTGTATTTTAAGGTCTTTATATTCATAGTACAAGTGAAATGCTATAGTGGTATTCTGGCATTTGAAAATATATTTTTAGTCAATTAGATAAAGAAAAGGAAAGATTAGTGATTTTCTTTTGCCTGATTATCATCCCTTTTTTGATACCCATCTTTTCTCTTGATAAAATGAAACAAAAGTTATTGTAATAAAATTTTAAGTCCCTTGAGTACAATTCAACCTTTAAATGATTTAGACTGTGTACCTAAGAGGTTTTCAGGAAGTGTTAGAACCTTCCAGAAGATTTGTAGTCCTTTCTTTTCCCAGGATTTTGTAGTCCAGCTCCTCTTCCTGAGTTACCACTTGCCCAGTGGGCCCAGGTGTCAGGTTTGTTTGCAAAGGTGACAAGTGCCCCCTTACATCCATGGTAGGTTTAGTGAGCATCTCCAAACTGGATTGTGTCACAAATGAAATAATATGAGATGTTCTGTTTTATTAGTTGAGTGAAAATATGATCTGTTTGTTTTGTAGGTATGACCTTGCTTCTAGGGAGTGGCTTCCACTAAACCGTTCTGTGAACAGTGTGGTTGTTAGATATGGTCATTCTTTGGCATTATACAAGGTAAAATATCTCCACTCTGTACTAAGCAAGAAACCCAACTTTTCCTCAGTTACTTCATGTATTATGTAGTTGAAAAGCTACATAAGTATTGGTTTTTAATTGGGGAAAACCTTTTATTGTGGGCATTATATAATTGGCTAAGTTATAAGTAGAAATTAAAATGGAAACTTTTTAAACTTGAGATTATAATGGCTTTAAATTGTAATGGGGTATTATAATTATGGCACTAAATGGTTAAAGATATGGATTAAAACGTGTAGATTAGCTTTTATGCTCATAAGTGAGTTTAGCTAAGAATAGCCACATTGTAATGTGGCTGAATAATCATTTTCATTTCCTCATTTTTGTAGATAGATGGTAAGAAGTGGCAACTATTTTTCTAAGTCATTTTATACTGTAAAAGATTCAGATTCATGTGAGGAAGTCCAAGAAAAATGGTGAAGTACTACAGATGTAGAATATGATTAGTTTTATTTCCCTTTTTTCTTTTTCATCTGTTTCCTAGTAATTCACTGAAAGGTGCCCTTTGCTAACCCTTAAAATTTTTTTAATTTATTTTTTATTGAGGTAAAATATACATATATAATGGTGCCATCTTTACCATTTTT
Source organism: Cebus imitator (assembly GCF_001604975.1). Classification (NCBI taxonomy): domain Eukaryota; kingdom Metazoa; phylum Chordata; class Mammalia; order Primates; family Cebidae; genus Cebus; species Cebus imitator. Next base: position 1,487,416 of record NW_016107643.1, read on the forward strand.
AAGTGTACAGTTTGGTGGTAATAAATGCAGTTATATTCTTTTTCTCCTCCTTTATTCTCCCCTGCCAGCCTGCCAGCCTCTGGTAACCACCAATCTACTGTCCATCTTCATGAGATCCACTTTTTTAGCTCCCACATATGATTGATAACATGATTTGTCTCTCTGTGCTTGGCTTATTTCACTTAACATAATGACCTCCAGTTCAGACCATGTTGCTGCAAAATGACCAGGTGTCATTCTTTTTAACAGCTGAATACTCCAGCGTGTGTGTGTATGTTTGTGTGTGTGTGTGTGTGTGTGTGTGTGTGTGTAATATATATATGTGTGTGTGTGTGTGTATATACCTATATATTATACACACACCACATTTTCTTTAATTATCCATTGGTGGACACTTAAGTTGATTCCATGTTTTGGCTATTGTGAATTGTGCTGCAGTTAACATGGGAGTGCAGATATCTCTTTGTTGGGTTCACTTTAATTCTTTTGGATATATACCCAGTAGTGAAATTGTTGGATCATATGGTAGTTCTATTTTTAGTTTCTTGACTAACCTTTTTTAAGCTGAGAATAATAATTAAGCTTTTGAACTGATGCTTCTCTGTTTTCAGAGTTAATCTTTTCAATGTTTTAAAGAATTTTGTTTGCATTTTTTTCCTAGGATAAAATTTACATGTATGGAGGAAAAATTGATTCAACAGGGAATGTGACCAATGAGTTGAGAGTTTTTCACATTCATAATGAGTCATGGGTGTTGTTGACCCCTAAGGCAAAGGAGCAGTATGCAGTGGTTGGGCACTCTGCACACATTGTTACACTGAAGAATGGCCGGGTGGTCATGCTGGTCATCTTTGGTCACTGCCCTCTCTATGGATATATAAGCAATGTGCAGGAATATGACTTGGGTAGGTATATCTTTTCTAGTAGATGTCTTTTGAACATCAGATTTAAAACCTCTAAGCTTATTATTTTGATTCTTTAGAAAGATTCAACCTAATCTTGATTCAGCACTTTATCTTGAAAAAGTTGGGCTGGGTGTGGTGGCTCATGCCCGTAATCCTAGCACTTTGGGAGGCCAAGGTGGGTGGATTACCTGAGGTCAGGAGTTCAAGACCAGCCTGGCCAACATGGTGAAACCCCATCTCTACTAAAAATACAAAAATTAGCCCAACATGGTGGTGGGCACCTGTAATCCCAGCTACTAAGGAGGCTGAGGCAGGAGAATTACTTGAACCTGGGAGTTGGAGGTTGCAGTGAGCTGAGATTGCACCACTGCATTCCAGCCTGGGGGACAGAGTGATAACTAATCGCAAAACAAACAAATAAAAAACCAAACAAACATAGTTAACATTAATATATTACCAGTGAAATGCAGATTATTGATGCTCCTATGTAATATGTATTTGTCACTGTCAATTTGGTAAGGAGCCAAAGATGACACAAAATGCTTTGGATGTTTAAAATGAATAAATAAATAAAAATGATTCAAAACAACAAATATCGAAGAAAAGAAATATTTGCCTAGCCCTTCAGAGACTGGTTTAGTGGAATATGATTTACCCTTTAATATATGATCTTTTCTTTGGTTAAATTTTATTCTACCTATTGTTGTGCAGTAAGAATACCAGCTATAATTAACATTTTGTGAAAGTAGGCCTTTAAAGTTTATCTATATATTGGTCACCAAAGGTTATAGGGAATTCAGTGTTCTTTTGAGTGGAATCTGAGTCTTTTTATTTTATCTATTGAGACAGGATCTTGCTCTGTCACCCAGGTTGGAGTGCAGTAGCACAGTCATAGCTCACTACAGCCTTGATGCCCTGTCCTTAAGTGACCCTGTCACCTTAGCCTCTCTAGTAGCTGGGACTACAGGCATGTGCCACCACTCCTGGCTAATTTTTAGTTTTGGTAGAGACGAGATCTTGCTATGTTGTCCAGGCTTGCCAACATAGCAGGCCTCAAGTGATCCTCCCACCTCAGCCTCCCAAAGTGCTGGGATTACACATGTGAGCCACCTTGCCTGGCCCTATAAGTCTTCAAATTTAGTTAATTCTTTGTCTACATGGCATATTAGAACATCAGAACAGAACAGACTGGAATTAGGCCACATGGTTTTGTTATAAGTTTTTACGTGGCTCTCTTTTAAATATAAAGATAAAAAAGTTATATGTATCAGGTCTCCTGAAATCCCTTTTTATGCCCTAAGCTCTTTGGGCATTTTCAGTAGTAAAGAGGAGGAGCCTGCCATGCTTGCCCTTAACTGTTTTTCTTTTTTCAGATAAGAACACGTGGAGTATATTACACACCCAGGGTGCCCTTGTGCAGGGGGGCTACGGCCACAGCAGTGTTTATGACCACAGGACCAGGGCCCTATACGTTCATGGTGGCTACAAGGCTTTCAGTGCCAATAAGTACCGGCTTGCAGATGATCTCTACAGATATGATGTGGATACCCAGATGTGGTGGGTACTTTTTATTGAGCTTTCACTTTAAGGTATAAATTCTGTAGTGGCAATTGTTGAGAAAATATTGTGCTTTTTGTTTTCATGCCTGGCAGATAATTTTGTTCAGCATTGTATATAGAGAAATTGGGAAATAGAGGATAATAAAGTAGCTAGTATTTATTTTGTTGCATTATTCTGTAATCTGTAGTAGGTTGGTTAGAAAATGCTTGGAGTTTTTTTAACAAATGTAAACCTGAGTTATGAAATAATGTAATTATAAAGCAATAGTTTTTCTTCTTTTTCCTCACATATTGATACCCTGCTATGGATACGGATACAAATAATCATTTTTAGTAGCTATGCAGTACTCCATTTTGTGGGTATGCTGAGATTGTGCAGGTGAAGGTTTTGGTTTCTTTGTAGTTTTTATCTTATTAAGAAAGCATTATGCATTAAGCTTCTGTTTATATTTCACAAAATTTCTGCCCAGAAACTGGGTATTATATAGCCACAGGATATGAAGAATTTAAGGTTCTTAATATATTTTGCCAAAATTCTTAATGGTCTTTAAAATGTATTGTTGAAAAAGTTACTTATATGTAGGGAAACATCTGGAAAGATTTGTACATTTGGGTCTGAGGTTAGTAAAATGGTTGTGCTTGCATTGGCAGATAGATAAATAGTCTTTAAAAACTAACCTTGTATTTATTATTTCTAAATAAACTCAAAAGGACCATTCTTAAGGACAGCCGATTTTTCCGTTACTTGCACACAGCTGTGATAGTGAGTGGAACCATGCTGGTGTTTGGAGGAAACACACACAATGACACATCTATGAGCCATGGTGCCAAATGCTTCTCTTCAGACTTCATGGCCTATGACATTGGTAAGTTTCCCAAAGCCATTTTAGCTTCAGGCATCGTTTTGTATATAAGCAACATTTAAAAGGAGACTGAAAATATTGCCAGTTCAAAATGGTCAGGCCATTTGAAAGAGGTCCAAATAATATTTTTTATATTCATTTGACTAATGTTACACATCTGATAAAAATTATTTCTACATTAAATTCTTTTTGAAATCACTCCTGTTAATTGCTTGAATGCTAATTTTTGAGGCTGAGTTGAGGTGTCTAGTTTCTCTTTTGGAATGTTATGCCTACCTGGTAGTGTTACACAGTTGTAACCATCAGCACTGTGTTAAAATTGGTTCATTCCTAGAAAACTGGTTTCATACATGGCCTTGGTGTGGTAATACACCAGACCAGAAGAGGGCAGTATTTGTTCATGCAAAGCCAATGCATGCCAGATGGTCTGTTTCATAAAAATCATCAGATGGTCATTTTAAACAAATTATTTTTTTTTTGATCATGGTAAAATACACATAAAATTTACCATCCTAACTATATTTATATGTCTAGTTTGGTGAAATTAAACACATTCATAATGTTACACATCTATCACCACTATCCATCTTCAGAATTTGATCTTCATCGTTTAAGACTGAAACTCTATACCCATTAAACAGTAATGTCCCATTTCTTCCTCCTCACAATGCCTGGCAACCCCTATTCTACTGTCAGTCTCCATGATTTTGACTATTCCGAGTCAGACATTTGTTTTTAATAGATATTTGTGTGCCAGCCACTGAGTTTGTACATTGAGAAGATCAGAGGAATAACTTAAAGCCCTTAGCCTCAAAGTGGAAGAGGTAGAGAAATGAGCAGATAATAGAATTGTACTTCAGGGTGTTTCATGCTGAAAAGAATGTATGAGAGCACCTCTGAGTACCCGTTAAGTCATGGAGGGAACACCTTCTTGAGGAGGAGCAATCCCTTCTGGATCCCTGGGGACACTAGGTGTCAGGCAGGTGAAGTTAGGCAGGACTCTCCAGGCAGAGGAAACCCATTTTGCAGAGACATATAGGTGGAAGAGTCCGGCACATATTTAGGGCTCAGAGAGTGAGACACTGAGTATGAGGTTGGCATAGTATAGCAGCACCCAGTTGGTATTAGATCCAGAAGAGAAGTTGTTAGTGTGAGTCACAACAAAGGAAAATTAATCAATCTAGGGGACCTGGGAAAGGACTTTTTAAAAATTCTAGCATTTAAATTTTTTGTTGTTTTATTTTCTGCCTGTATTTTTCCATTTTAGCCACTACATTTGAGCAAATCAATATAGAAAAAAGTGGAAAATAATTATGAAACCCATATGTTTTATTGACATAAGCTTTGTAGAATGTAAAATTTGCTTGCTTTAAAAAACATTTTGGTGGATCAAACTGATAGGCAGTCAGGTGAGTGATCCAGAGGTCATGGATTTTGGGTGTGTTTGCTAGTTAGAATTGCAGTATAATCCCACCTTTCTTTCATGCCCTGTTTCTCTGCTGCTGCTGCACTTTAACCCAGAAATATTGCTGTAACTGAGAAAATTGAGAGGCATGTTTTATGAAGCTCCCTTTATTGTAGCCTTCTTCCCAAAGAAAATGTCAGGTCCTGTTGATTAGAAATGGTAGTCCCTTCTGAAATATGTTTTTCTTTCTCCTAGCCTGTGACCGCTGGTCAGTGCTTCCCAGACCTGACCTTCACCATGATGTCAACAGATTTGGCCATTCAGCAGTCTTACACAACAGGTAATTGGAGAAGTGCTTGCTCCTTTTCTTTTGTGTTTAAAATGAAAATGAGGTAAAGTGAATTGGACTTACATATTATTCCCAAGATTCCTTCATCCCAGTAGATTTTTTACAAGATTATGTGGGTATAAATTTTCTGATTTATGTTCAAAATATTTGATATGGATATGAATTACTTCGAATGGCATGTTTATTGACCCGGTTTTGTTAGCACATAAGAGTGTGAGTATGCTGTTTGGTGTGGTCTGAGTGCCTGGGGCAACAAAAGTTACATGCATGTCATTGTCTTATGCCCTCTGTTATTGTTTGTGGTACTTAGGTTGTCAAGTTTCTAATAGTTGTATCTGAATAAGAAGTTTGGAAAAAAGGAGAGAGGGCACTTCAGATGGGGAATAAGGTGGGAGAACAGAGGTGGAGAGATTGTGAAGCTTAATGTAAATCAAGCCCTTAGGCTCTGGATAATCAGAAGTCTGCAGTTCATTGCATTGTATTGCTTGAAAATGCCTGACCAAAACTACCAGAGCTCTTCAAAAAATCAGTGCTTGGAGAAGTCTCAGTTAAATAAGGGAGATTCAGAGTGGCCACTCTACTTGTTCCTTACAGTGTGCTTTAAAGATTTTTAAGAAGTTAAACAGCCTAATCATGTTTATTAATTTTTCTCATTCAGTTTCTACTATTATTATTGCTGTCTACTTTCCCTTTTAAAATTCTAAGCCATATAAATCCTAAGGATGTTTAAGTGTTATAATGCCTGTATCATGTTAGAATTCTTTCGGCTTTTGAGATTTCTGTTGTAATGATGAAAGACAGATGAGGTAATTTAATTTACATGAGGAAAGATGAAAGCCTGGGCATGGTCGCTCACGCCTGTAATCCTAGCATTCTGGGAGGCCCGGGCTGGCAAATCACTTGAGCTCAGGAGTTGGGGACCAGCCTGGCCAACATGGTGAAACCCCCATGTCTACTAAAAATACAAAAAAAATTAGCCGGGCATGGTGGCAGGCACCTGTAGTCCCAGCTACTCAAGAGGCTGAGGCAGAAGAATCACTTGAACTCAGGAGGCGGAGATTGCAGTGAGCCGAGATTGTGCCACTGCATTCCAGTCTGGGCGACAGAGTGAGACTCCATTTAAAAAAAAAAAAAAAAGCGAAGGTGAGAAAGTGACATATTTTGGAGATGTTGTGAAGGAAGAGTTAACACAATTTAGGAACTGGCTACTGGGAAAAAGTGCTATCTTTATAAGGTAATTATTTAGTTTTTTAGCAATGTATATGGTTTTACTATGAGAACATTTGACAGAGACTAAAATGGAAGGATATCTGGCCACCTTGATCTTTTGAAGTATTATTGTAAATCATAATCTGGAATTTCCTCAGCACAGAAAACTCTTAAAGCTTTCTAGCAAGTGCCTCTTGAGATTTTCATCTGAAATGCAGTGGGACCGTTTTGTCATTGTCTTGCCTGTGGGAGCCTGGCATCAGCTGTCTTCATTTTTGTGTTCCTAGTGTTCTCCTAGCACAGCATTTGGCACATAATAAACATTTGCTAAATGGGAGGTATTAGTACAGTAATAACTAGCAAACCAATGAATCTTTTATAAAACATTCTCAGGTTTTATTCGAACTCAGAGAAGAGAGAAATTGAGACTTTACCGTAAAATGTAGTTTATCCGCGAGTCAGAATTGGGAATGCCTTGCCTGAGTTGTAATGTTTTTATTTTTATGTGATTCCAATGGTGTGTTTGAACCCTGATATGTGAGTATCTGTATGTGTGAGACAGGATTGGGTAGGCAGCAGGGGACCCTGAGGGAGGCCATGTACTAAAAGGCCATAGTTTCGGTTTCATTTTATGAAATAATTTACTAAAAATAAATTTTCACTTTGTTTCTTCATGTTTTAAGTCGATCAACAGCGTTGGGCAAGTTTTGCCTTCCTTGGTTGTCACTGAGGTTTTGAGGGAGGCAGGAAGAAGGTGGAGAGATGGCTGTGACGCACCAGTGTGGCAGGAGACGCAGCTATGCCTCTCTGTTGCCTGCTGCATGGGTCTCTGAGGGACTCTCCCCAGCTTTGCAGAGCCCCTGTGCAACCAGATGTATTCACAATTGCTGAGAACAGCAACTGTACTGGGAAGAGGAGGTTACTTATTTGGTTTAAGCAACAAATTAACTAGTTGAATCCAGCCTGCTTAATGTGGTAGTGAGTAAGCTGATAGCAAGGTTAAAAATGAAAACTGATATTCATTTTTTAGTTTTTGAAATCTACAGTAGATATTTAAGATTAGGCCAGACATGGTGACTTATGCCTGTTATCCCAGCACTTTAGGAGTCCAAGGCAGGAGGATTGTTTAAGCCCAGGAGTTTGAGGCTGCAGTGAGCTATGATGGAACCACTGCACTCCAGCCTGGGTGACAGAGTGAGACCCTGACTAAAAAAAATATATATTTCAGATTATAATTCATTTTCATTATTCACAACTCTATAAAGTAACTATAAACACTGAATTTGTGAATATTGAATTATTGCTTCTAGGGGAAATACAGGGTTATGTTTCTGTAAACCTCTGATGACAACATTTTCATCAACTAGTCAGTATATATAACTTTCTTTGATGTGTGTTTCTACTTAAAAACATCTTATTTAATATATATTCTTGATTTATTAACATTGAGCTCGCAGCCAACAGCACTTTAACTCATGCCTGAACAAAGCTTATGTAACACATGTATTTTCTCAGTAAGGCTTTTCACAGCCTTCTTACACTTCTTACACTAGACAGCACTTCACCACTGCATGGGGGGCCATTTTCAACAGTAAAAGCACTAACGTAAGGCACAAAATGCAAAAAACACGGCACTAGATACATCATGGAAGAGACATGTTTGTAGTATGACAGTTGAAACAAGAAGGGAGAGCATCTCCCTCTTTGACTTTAGCTGGGAATATGCATGTTTGTCACCTCAAATTTTTTGCCATTCTGTGCACACATGCTAGTAAATGACCATGAAACTACTGCAAGTATTGATTTTGTAGTTAGAAATGGATTTTATAAGCAGGTGAATTTGCAAATATGGAATCTATAAATATGGACATGTGTCACTGAATGATAAGTATACGTTCTGAGAAATGCATCCTTAGGTAATTTCATCATTGTACAAACATCACAGAGTGTACTTACACAAACCTAGGCTACACATCTAGGCAATATGGTATGGCTTGTTTCTTCTAGCTGCAAGACTGTGCAGCATGTTGCTATACTGAATACTGTAGGTCATTATGATGCAATGGTAAGTATTTGTGCGTCCAAACATATCTAAATGTAGAGATGGTGCAGTAAAAATACAGTATGAAAGATAAAAAATTAGGCCGGGCGCGGTGGCTCAAGCCTGTAATCCCAGCACTTTGGGAGGCCGAGGCGGGTGGATCACGAGGTCAAGAGATCAAGACCATCCTGGTCAACATGGTGAAACCCCGTCTCTACTAAAAATACAAAAATTCAGCTGGGCATGGTGGCGTGTGCCTGTAATCCCAGCTACTCAGGAGGCTGAGGCAGGAGAATTGCCTGAACCCAGGAGGCGGAGGTTGCGGTGAGCCGAAATCGCGCCATTGCACTCCAGCCTGGGTAACAAGAGCGAAACTCCGTCTCAAAAAAAAAAAAAAATTATACACCTGTGCAGGCCACTTACCATGAACGGAGGGAGTATGCATGACTGGAAGTTGTTCTGGGAAGGTCAGTGAGTGATTGGTAAGTGCACGTGAAGGCCTAGGATATTACTGTACACTGCTGTAGACTTTGTAAACACTGTACCCTTAAGCTACACTAAATTTATTTAAAACTTTTCTTCAGTAATAAATTAACCTTAGCTTACTAGATGACAACCATCATATGTGCCATTCATCATTGACAGAAACATTGTTAGTGGCACCACATAAATAGGATGAGGATTGGCTGTCTTTTAAAGGTGAAGACTTAATTTTTAAAATACAACCCCTATACAGTTATCACACGTTTAAAGTTAATAATTCTTTAAGCCAAGGGGTGGTGGCTTACGCCTGTAATCCCAGCACTTTGCAGGGGCCAAGGCAGGAGGATTGCTTGAGCCCTACTCATTGCAGGAGCTCAACACCAGCCTGGCAACACAGCAAGACCTCCTCTGTACTAGAAATACAAAAATTAGCTGGACATGGCAGCACGTGCCTGTTGTCCCAACTACTCAGGAGGTTGAGGCAGGAGAATTGCTTGAGCCCAGGAATTTGAGGTTGCAGTGAACTATAATGATGTTGTTACACTCCAGCCTGGGTGCTCTGATAGAGCAAGACTCCATCTCAAAAAAAAAAAAAAGTTATTCTTTAGTATCTCTCAGTGTCCATTCAGTGTTTACATCTCCTGTCTCATTTTTTTTTTTTAAGTTTAATTTGTTCAACTCAGAATCCAAATAAGATCCATATGTTACAACTGATTAAAATGTCTCTGAAGTTTCTCTTGATCTGTAGGGTCCCCATCCATCATTTCCCCCCTTATTTGTTAAAGAAATTGGGTTGTTTGTCCTGTAGAGCTCACTGCGGTCCAGATTTTGACTTTTTTTTTCCTTTTTTCTTTTTTCTGAGACGGAGTCTTGCTCTGTCACCCAGGCGGGAGTGCAATGGCACAATCTCAGCTCACTGCAGCCTCTCCTTTCTGAGTTCAAGTGATTCTTCTGCCTCAGCCTCCCGAGTAGCTGGGATTACAGGCACCCACCACTACACCCCACTAATTTTTGTATTTTTAGTAGAGACGGGATTTCACCACATTGGCAAATCTTGTCTCAAACCCCTGACCTCAGGTGATCCGCCTCCCTCGGCCTAACAAAGTGCTGGGATTATAGGTGTGAGCCACCGTGCCCGACCCAGATTTTGATTATTGTATCCTGGGCTTTCATATAACATATTGGTCTCTCTCCTAAACTTCCTACAAATTAGCTTGATCACATTCACTTCACTGTTTTGGCAAGATCACTTCATAGGGTTGTTTCTTTTCCTTTATTTACCAATTTTCAAAAATAATGAACTGATTTCTTAGCATTGTCCAAAGGTGACAAATTAGGTTTCTTTTCAGGGCGTGGGAGACATATATCATTATGAACTCATGGATTTAAAAATATTTCATGTGCTTCGACCTATTATAGTTTGTATTTTTATTACATTTCAAACATTTTCCATCTTTAGCCAGTGAGGGCATCTTTATGTTAGTTAGCTTTTGAGTTAATCTGCTACTACCGCAGTCTTCCTTTCTTTTCACTATAACAAGATCTGCTAGACTCATTGTGAACATTTCTTCATCCAGACATGAAATTTGTTTTTTCTCTTAAAAGTTCTAGTTTTTAAGGGGTGAAAGGAGGGGGGAAAGAATGGTATTTAGATACCCACACTCTAAGCACTAGTTGTATTCATTGCTACTGGGTGGGCCATTTGTTTCTAGGTCTTTTAAGAAGACAGGTTAAAGAGAAACTGTAGCATTCTTGTTTTTAAAAAGGAATATGAATTATATATGCAGGTTTGTGTGTTTGACCTTCTTGTTACCTCAATAGATAAACGGCTACATTCTTTGAATACTTTTCTCTGCATTCCATTTTTTCCCACGTGTAACAATATATACTGAAGATCACTTCATAGAATTATGTAGAAATTTTCCTCATTCCTTTTATATCTGCCTAATATTTCATTATGCGGATGTACTATAGTTTATTGTATCCCCAATTTGATGGACATTTGGGGCTGTTTGAGTCTTTCGCTATTATCATTAACCCATTTATGACTAGTGTTCCATTATTGGAACACTAAGCTTGTGGGAGTAATTTATATTTTACTGCTCAAGGTCATCACCAAGATCTGAGTTTTCACAAAAAAATTTACCCTCCAGCATAAATGGGTTAATGCCGTAGTGAATAGCCTTATGTGTACTTCTTTTTATATTTTGGTATTCTGTCTTTGTGATAGACCTCTAGCAATGTGATTTCAGGTTCAAAAAGCAAGTGCATAGTTTTGTTAGAGCTTGCCAAATCCCGCCATAGGCTGCACCATTTTACATGCCCAGCAGTAGTATCTGAGAGTACCTGTTGCCCCACAGTCTCACAAATCAAATTTTTGTGCTTATTGTCAAATTTTTGTGCTTTTTTTTTTATTTGTTAGTTTTATAGGTGAGAAATGCTACCTTGGTATATTTTTAATTTGCATTTTTCTTACACTGAAATTAGAACATCTTATATGTTTAAGGTCATTTGCATTTTTTCCCTGCAAACTGGCTAAAGCCCCCCTCTATGTTAGGGATAGTTCTTTTCCTGTGATATAAGTTGTAAATCTTTTTTTCAGAGCATATCATTTGTTTTTTTACTTTGCATATAGGATTATTTTCATGTAAAAAGTCTTTTTAATTCATATAACCAGATTGTTCAGTCTTTTTTTCTCTACCATTTGGATTTTAAGTCATTTTTTTTTTTCCACTCTCAGGTTATAGAGAAATTCACCCATTCTTCTAGTGCTTGTGTGGTTTCTTTTTTTCAGAAGGTGCTCTGATCCATGGGGACTTTATCCTGGTATGTAGAGGAATAGATTCAGTTTTATCTTTTTCCATATGCTTAATAATCTTGATACCATTTACTGAAAAGACCGTCTTTTCCCACTCATTTAAGATGCCACTTTTACTGTGTACCCAAATGTATATGTGTGTGCTTTTATCTGTTAATGATTGGGCTCTTTCATGAACCAGTATGACACAGCTTTAATTACAGAGGCTTTTAGCTGTCCTTTAAATTGGTACCTTTTTATTTTTAATATTTAAAAAATGAAGATATAGAATTGCTGTTTAGCATTAAAAGATGTTAGCATATTCTGACACTAAAATTTTCCAGGAACTCATGGTTAAAAGTCACCAAGCTATCATGAGAACTTTTTAATACAGTAGCTGTGAAGAGTAGGCAGCTTATTGGAACTATTCTGGGTGATTATACGCCAGGATGAAAGGATGGAATTTAGAAAGAAAGGGAATAAGAATGGTTTTTAAGACCTTGAAAGATAATTTATGTAAGATTTGTTTGCAAATTGTCTGTAAAAAGTGTATCATGGTAGCTGGATGTGGTGGTGTGTTCCTGTAGTTCCAGCTACTTGGGAGGCTGAGGCGAGAGGATCTCTTGAGCCCAGGAGTTTGAGACCAGTCTGGGCAACAGAGTAAGACCCTGTCTCTTAAAAAACATAAAAGTATAGCATGCAATTGTTATCTAAGTCTCTGGTAAATTTCTTCTCTCCCTTTTTCCTCTTAGCACCATGTTTGTGTTTGGTGGTTTCAATAGTCTCCTCCTCAGTGACATCCTGGTATTCACCTTGGAACAGTGTGATGCACACCGGAGTGAAGCCGCTTGTTTAGCAGCAGGACCTGGTATCCGGTGTGTGTGGGATACAGGGTCGTCTCAGTGTATCTCATGGGAGCTGGCAACTGATGAACAAGAGGAAAAGTTAAAATCAGAATGTTTTTCCAAAAGAAGTATGTTTTTTTCCTCTACTTAGATTTTAATGAATTTGAGTCCTCATTTTATCTGAATTATGAAGGAACTTAGCATTTGTACACTTTTTGTGTTCTCCTTATCTAAAATTATTCAGTAATAACTTGTACAAAGCATTTCTGGATGTTTGAAAATTGGTTTGTAAACATCTCGGATGGGAACATGCCATATGGCTCCTAGAAGGTCTGTGAATGATGAAGACGTAACCTTCTTGGCACTGCATTGGCTTTGCCTACTGACTCCAGATCCTGGCTGCAGTTGCTCTGAGGCAGTGCCATCTGGCAGAACTTTATTTTTGATGATGGAAATGTTCTGTGTCTGGACTGTCCCAATATTGTAGCCACTATCCACATGGGGCTGTCAAATACTCGAAATGTAGCTAGTGTGACTGAAGAACTGAATTTTTAATTTAATTTAATTTTAATTAAAAAAAAAACATTTGTGACTACTGGCTACTATATTGGATACAGATCTGACATTAAGGATGAAATTAGGAGAGTCAGCCCAGAAAAGCCATGTTGAAGTAAATTGTTTTGGTGGAGAGAAGGAGAGCTGCTGTCCTTGCAAAGTATTTTTGTCTAGCTTCTCTAGTTGGATACATATCAAGACAGACAGTTACTGAGGATGGGCAGTGATCCCTCTTCTAGAACCTTCCCTCATGGTTTCCAAGCTGGTTTCTTCCTTCTGCCTGCTTTGCTTCCTGTCCTATATTGCTGAGACATAGAGAACAATACAATACAGTGAAGTGATGTATACAAAAGTTCTATTTTATTTTACTTTATTTTGTTTTGAGACAGAGTCTCACTCTGTCGCTCAGGCTGGAGTACAGCGGTGCGATCTCGGCTCACTACAACCTCTGCCTCCCAGGTTCAAGTGATTCTCGTGCCTCAGCCTGTAATCCCTGAATAGCTGAGATTATAGTCACCTGCCACCAAACCCAGCTAATTTTTGTATTTTTAATAGAGATGGGAGTTTTACCATGTTGGCCAGGCTGGTCTTGAACTCCTGACCTCAGGTGACCTGCCCACCTCGGCCTCCCAAAGTGTTGGGATTACAGGTGTGAGTTACTGTGCATGACCAGAAAATTCTTTAAAAGTAAGAATGTTTTCTCTATAAGATATTTATTTACACCAATTAATTTAAAGTATGTTGGCTGAATTTCTTATTAGTAGAATTGGTGTTGCAGTTAACTTGAGAGTTATGATGGATAGAAGCAGCTTTCATTCCTGTGCCCAAATTAGCCTTGTGTTTATAACTAGGAGGAATGACTTGGCCTCCTACAATATTTTGGCTCCTGGGCTGTTTTGATGTTCATTATATTACTAGTTGATTTTTTTTTTTTTTGAAAGAAAAGTATTCAAAGAACCAGAATTTACTTTCATTATATCTTATAGTTGTTAAATTAACCTATTCTTGTTTTAACTTTCTGTGTACTTCTTTTTTGGGTACAAAACTAATTCTTTAGATTGTCTATTTCTAAATGTTATTTTAACCAGAACGTACCAAATATATTTTCCTGCCAATTTCACTCTTCATTTTACTTAACGATTGTTACAGTTTTTTTTAACTTCAGTCTCTGATTGTGCTCAACTGAAGCTGTCCAAGTTGATGAGATTTTCATTTCTTTATAGCTCTTGACCATGACAGATGTGACCAGCACACAGATTGTTATAGCTGCACAGCCAACACCAATGACTGCCACTGGTGCAATGACCATTGTGTCCCTAGGAACCACAGCTGCACAGAAGGCCAGGTCAGAGACTGTTTCTTAAAGATTTCAGAAAAGTCCTAATTTGTCATAGGTTTAGCTTTTATAGTGTATATGATATAAATAATGGCTCAGAGTTATTTTTCAAATAGGTTTAGATTTGGATTTTATTATCCCTGAGGTTTTCCTTTAGGAAGAGATGTTCTATACATCTTAATTCCAAGGGTCCTACTAGCCCTGGAGATTTGTGTGTTGTGTTTTAGAAGAAGGAAAGAATGTTGTCCCTGGGCATGGCCATGACTAAGTACTGGATCCTTGGTTTGAGGCATCTAAAAGTAACCTCACTTTACCAGTGCTAGGTTTTGGTAGCAAGTTAGGGCTTGAGACTGAGAGTGAGTCAGAGATATAGCGACCCATGTTGAACTGTGGAAATGACAGACTGCAAAATCTCCTTGTCTTATATCTTGGTTTGGCATAACCTCACTGCTCATCCTATATAGATTTTTAAATTGAAGTTGTAAGATGACCCAGGCTTCTATAGTTTTTGACAGCTTTCAAGACTTTTTCTGTCGGTCTCATGCAGTTCTTAAAATAGAAAACTTTCAGACTTTTGAAGGGAGCATTTGAAAATAGCAAGTTCAGCATTCCCATTTTACAGATGACCAGGCTGAGGTATGGTATTTAAAACAGTGGGCTGCTTCCTTGCCAGTTAAAAAATGTCCTTGAGCAGAACATTCCATTGCATTGTTCCTACTGCAGAGCTGCTGCATCTTATTTGCTTGCTTATTTATCTATCTGTCTATCTATCTGTCTATCTATCTATCTATCTATTTATTTGTGGTTTGCTTCCTCAATTAGATTTTGTTGTCTGTAGTATCCTATTGGTCCTCACCATAAGTTCTCTCTGTGGATACAAGAGAAAAGCTTTTGTCCACTGTGTTCTAGATCTCCATTTCCAGGTATGAGAATTGTCCCAAGGATAACCCCATGTACTACTGTAACAAGAAGACCAGCTGCAGGAGCTGTGCCCTGGACCAGAACTGCCAGTGGGAGCCCCGGAATCAGGAGTGCATTGCCCTGCCTGGTAGGCCTTGCAGGGTCATCTTGGTGTGTGTGGGTCCAAGACTTCACCCCATTTCCCCCAACACTGTGCAGCCTAGGTTGAACCTAGCAAAGGGGAAAAGCTAATTCTGTCCATTCATCCCCCACACCACTATGATGAGGTTTTTGTTTTTAACTAAAATGCAATTCTTAAGTATTTGCTCCTATTGTCCTTTGAAATAAAGTGAAACATCCTTCACTGCTCTGGAGAATTGAGTGACAGCCTGATTTTGTATCACTGAGCTGGCTCCTTGCCTCTTCCCCATCCACCTTTGATAACCTGGGACTAGAGCATAATATCTCAGCAGCCAGTCTGCTGAGCACTTTATGGAGAGTACTTCTTATTAACCACTGGGATTTGATTGTTAGCACCTGCTTATGGGCCCCCTCTGAGAAGGACAGGATAGATACTTCCGTCAGCAGCACCTTGGGGTGATCTCCAGCCCTGAAAACCTCAACATATGCTACTTCTGAGGTTCAGGATAATGAGTTCAGGGCCTGAGACCAGCCACCATGACCAAACCACTGTGATGTATTTGTTCAGCCGGGATGATCCAGGAAGGGGAACTTCCTTGATTCTGTACAACATCTGAGCATGTTCAGGGAAGTTGGCTTGGACTAAGTCCTTTTTGAATGTCCCTTGGAAGTTTTTGATTCAGCTTGTAGAGTGGGACTCTTTTTCTTTATTTCAGTGTGTCTTAAAGTTTAATGTTTAGGAAAACACCTGGGAATCTTGCTAAAAGGCATATTGTGGTACAAGTGTGGGGTGGGGCCGAGAGTGTGCATTTTATCTATTCAACAGTGCTACACTGTGAAGAGCAAGTCTTTGTCTGTTCCTAAATAATCTCTTTCCCATGCCACCTTTCATTTATCTCAGTGACTGTTACTGTTAATGAGCGTTGTTGATGTCTCCAAGGTACTTTGGTTCTGGTGAAGTTGCCTTGTTCTTTCACTGTCTTCCAGGAAGCATTCATAGCTTCTGTGCAGTACCTTGTGTGGGTTCAGGATGATCACAGGTGGCAGATTACAAGCTTGCCTTGTATGCTGTAGCCATATCACTTAGGTTGTGTCCCACAAAGGACCATCTTACCTCACTTTTGGGATGCTTTGTACACTTGATTGTACCTTCCACCTGATGATATGAAAACAGTGCAGCTTTTGGAGACTATAGATTTATTAATTCCTCAATTCATTTCCATTCTTGCAGTTTTTACCTGAGCCTTCCAGTATGCATATTCATTTGTCTGCTCTTCACTTAGGATTTTAGTTTTCTAATTTTTCTTCAGAAGGAGGTGTGTCAGTCTAATACTGGCACCAAACTGGTATTTTCCTCTAAGATACAGAAGTGACCTCATTGCTTTTTAGGATTCAGGAGATATGACTAGTAAACATTTTTAAATTCTTGTATTCTGCATTTGGTCCTTAATAATGTGTCAGAGGCTCCCACATCCTAATGAAGTACCTGGAATTTAAATTAGAAAGGCCATTTTGGTATTCAGTAATTCGAACTAATAATATAGTAATTTTGTCTGATTTCTAAAACTTTCTTTTTTCCTCTTCTCCCCTTAATGAAAGAAAATATCTGTGGCATTGGCTGGCATTTGGTTGGAAACTCGTGTTTGAAAATTACTACTGCCAAGGAGAATTATGACAATGCTAAATTGTTCTGTAGGAACCACAATGCCTTTTTGGCTTCTCTTACAACCCAGAAGAAAGTAGAATTTGTTCTTAAACAGCTGCGAATAATGCAGTCATCTCAGAGCATGGTGAGTTAAAATCCTTAAATTTAAGTTTCTGATATCTACCTTTCTACCAAAGGCATGACTGCAGCTTGCATGTGGAAAGCTGTGGACATGTGTGATGTGCTCGGCAAGAGGAAGAGTGCTGGCAAATGCAGCCTGAGGGACTGTGGGGCTGCGCTGTCAGAGTCTCTTCCTCTAATGCCTTGTTTATCTGGAAGTTTTTAATACTTTGTATATATAAGATCTGTGAATAATTATATGGGGGATGAATTCTAACATGTACATGTGCACATACTCTGGTAACATCAGTAGATGATTTCATACCTGTTTTTCCTCGATTCTGCTAGAGGAGAAGGGAGAGGTCACTGCTAATTAGCTAGGTTGGATTAAGCTACCTGAGTTCCTTGGAGTTAAGGTATTATAATAGTGCATAATACTGTATAATTACCACTAAGAAATGTGCATCTCCTTGGGTTTTTAATAGCTCAGCCATCTCAGAACAAGAGAGCACCTTTGTGTCAAGAGTTTCTGAGCTCAGAAAGGCTCAGGTTCTCTTCCTGTCCACCTGGTGCTCTTAGGCAGCTTATAGTCGATATTCCATGATCACATTTTGTCATTTTTAATCTGGAGTCATAAACTGTGATCCTACCTTCAGTTAAGTAGACTCATAGAACAAAGCTCCTTTAGCAGTGTCAGCTGTGGTACAGAAATGTTTAGTGTAAATGTTCTTGTCAAGCAGGGAGGAGTTGAGTACACACTTCCTTGGGTACAGCCTTCTTCTTGTGAAGGTATGGAAATGTGGCCTGGGTCTTGGCTGCATTGGCCTTTGTGTGCTGCCTATAGGGCCATTCTGAGACTGGAAGGAGGTACCCTGTATTTACTTTTCTCCAATTTGTCCCTTTCTTCAGTGTGACTTTGATAGGGTATGGAATAGGGTATGGACATTTAAACATTGATGATGCATTCTTATTGTGTTTACCTCAGGCTACCGTGAGCACACTTGGTATTTCATAATATTTTGATAGCTTTTTCAGATTTCAGAATCTCCATTGGAGACTGTCTCTGTTGTTTCTCTTCCCGCTTCCAAATGTGAGTCTCTTTCAGCATTCCATCCTCGGCTGGCAGCTGACCTTTCCTATAGTCATTCACTCTCTCAGAAAATGTTTGGCATCCAGTTTTGCTCATTACCCTGGCATCTCTAACAATGACTCTTGAGTCCACAGAAACTATAAAGGTTCAACCAGGTGGCCACAGATATACTTCTAGTACCTTTTTCTCTCTTCCTTAGATTTTTCTAACTCTAAATGTTTCCGGGTATTCTAATCTGCGGTGGCCACATTTATGAAACAGAAATTCACAGTCTTAATGACAAGACTGACAAATGAGAGACAAATGAAGTGTAATGTCCTTCCAAAGCTATACCACTAGATATACCCAGTCAGTACAGCCCAGATTTTTAATGGAAAAAAAGGCAAGGGCACCCAGCCTAGCCTTTTTAGGACAGTTACTGGCTGGTAGGAAGCTGTAAGAAGGTGACCCCTGAAGGTGAGAAGGAGTGAATTAGGATGTCAAAGAGGGAACGGCTTCCTGTGCATTAATTAGTGCCCCAGCATGTGAGATGTAGAGGGAGATGATTAAGGGAATGGCTCTTTGAGTGAGCTGCAGGTAAGTTTGCGTGGCTGGCTACAGGCTGGAGGATGGGATTGCTATAGTTGGGCCTCAAGAAGGGACCAAGGCCAGACCCTGAGGGGCTGTGGCTACAAAAGTAATGGATTTGGATTTTATCATGAAGGCAGAAAAATTATTGAAGGGCCTTTAAAAAGTATTTTTAATTTTCTTTCTTTCTTTTGGAACTATTTTTTTTAGGTCTTCTTTTAGGCATGTATATGTTTTCCTCTCAAAAATGGAAATAGGCCAGGTGTGGTGGCTTATGCCTATAATGCCAGCACTTTGGGAGACCAAGGCAGGAGGATTGCTTGAGCCCAGGAGTTCAAGACTAGCCTGGGCAACATAGGGAGACCCCATCTCTACAAAAAGCTTTTTAAAAAAATTAGCCAGGCATGGTGGCACATGCCTGTAGTTCCAGCTACTTGGGAGGCTGAGACAAGAGGATTGCTTGAGTCCAGGGGTTTGAGGCTGCAGTGAGCCATGATCATGTCATTGCACTCCAGCACAGGCAACAGAGCAAGACCCTGTCTCAAAAGAAAACAAAGAGTAGGTGAGATACAGCATATCTTTTGTTTTATAATTACCAAAATTAGGAATACTTATCATTTCTGGGCTAAACTTTATGTTTTGATTTTTAAAACTTTCTAAAAATTGCAGTGAGAAGGAAATTTCAGAAAAGCAGAAAATAGACTATCCCAGGTGTCACTGTCCTATTATTCCCTATAAAATCCAGTGCCAGGGTGGTTGAATGGATAAAGCAAATGTGGTATAAGTTGAATATCCCTTATCTAAAATGCTTGGGACAAGGAGTGTTTTGAATTTTCAATATACTAACCAGTTCAGCATCCCTAATCTGGAAGTCCAAAGTGTTCTGATGAACATTTTCCTTCAGCATCCTGTTGGCACTCAAAAAGTTTTGGATTTTGGAGGGTTTTGGATTTCGGATTAGGGATCCTCAGCCTGCATTTGGGGATAGCCTCATAGCATTTGTCATAGGATATCGACATTTCAGAACTTGATTATTGCTTTGCTATAATTTCTGTGAATTTTTTGATATATTATCTTCTCTGGGCTACATTTTTATCCTTTATAAAATTGCCATATTGAAGTGATGATCTATCCTAATCTACCATGGCTGAATCAAGGGACAGAGAGGTTTTCCTGTGTCTGTGGGGTATACTTGGTGGTTTTTATCTAGAAGCTTGTTTTGGTCAAGATGTTGGTTATATTCAGGCCATGCATGGTGGCTCATGCCTGTATTCTCAACACTTTGAGAGGCCGAGGTGGGAGGATTGCTTGAACTCAGGAGTTTGAGACCAGCCAGGGCAACATGGCAAGACTCCATCCCCAGAATTAAAATAAATAAGTAGGCCGGGCGCGGTGGCTCAAGCCTGTAATCCCAGCACTTTGGGAGGCCGAGGCGGGTGGATCACGAGGTCAAGAGATCGAGACCATCCTGGTCAACATGGTGAAACCCCGTCTCTACTAAAAATACAAAACATTAGCTGGGCATGGTGGCGCGTGCCTGTAATCCCAGAGACTCAGGAGGCTGAGGCAGGAGAATTGCCTGAACCCAGGAGGCGGAGGTTGCGGTGAGCCGAGATCGCGCCATTGCACTCCAGCCTGGGTAACAAGAGCGAAACTCCATCTCAAAAAAAAATAAATAAATAAATAAATAAGTAAAAAAGATGTCAGTTGTATTCATAGTTGTGTCTCTTTTGCCTTTAGTCCAAGCTCACCTTAACCCCATGGGTTGGCCTTCGGAAGATCAATGTGTCCTACTGGTGCTGGGAAGATATGTCTCCATTTACAAATAGTTTACTACAGTGGATGCCATCTGAGCCCAGTGATGCTGGATTCTGTGGAATTTTATCAGAACCCAGTATTCGGGGATTGAAGGCTGCAACCTGCATCAACCCACTCAATGGTAGTGTCTGCGAAAGGCCTGGTAAGTTCATGGGTGAATTAGGTGCTATTCAGAGTTTATCATGAGAGAAACCATAGGAGGCATAGGTCATTGTTGAGATGTGTGAAAGTAGTCAGATAACAGATGAAGTATTCATTTCAATCATGCAAAACAGAGTATAACCCAGATTTCAGAAGCAGAAGGAAATATTCTGGGACTCTGAATAGTTTTAATTATAAGCAAAACCAAAAATAACTAACACTACTCAAAGAAACTAATATTCTAATTAACAATGAGATTGATAGGTTTATTGACCAGAAAAAGTATTGAGAATTGCTCTGAAAGGTAAATTTATTGGTTTTGGCAGAAAAATGCTGTGGAAGAAAAAAAAAAAAAGGAAAATAAAAAGAAAAGATTAGTAAAGCAAGCAATTCACTACAGGGACAGTGTTTAGAAAGATAGTGTCAACAGGGAGAAAAATGATGAGAGCAGTTCTGTGACCGAGGATGGAAGCAACCCAGAGAGAGAGCTGTCGGAGAATACTGAGCAGACAGACACTTGGAATAGTTTCACAGCATTCAGTCTCTCTGGGCTACATTTCAGCTAAGTAGAGGCAGGTTGGGGTAGCCGCTACAGCATGTAAACAACCCAAAATGAGCCTCCTTCTCCTGCAGAGGGACTCACAAGCAGTTGGTGGAATTGTGGGTTATTTTGGGAGGCTCGACTCCATTTGCATTGTGTCCAGTTTTGGGGAAGTACTTAAATTTTTCTGAGGAATACAGAGCTGTAGAAGACAATTCATACCATCATAGAAGTCACCTTAAAATACGATTTCTAAACTTCTCTAGGGGAGCTGCCCAGCAGGCTATCGGAATTCTGAATACTTTGGTGAATTCAATGAATGCTGGAATGGAATCCTTCTTCCCTCCAAAATTGCAAACATAAGATTTTACATATTCAAGTGGATTGTAAAACCCCTAAAGTTCATCCTGCGTCCCCAAATTCTAAGGGGCTTACAGCCCTACTTTTATGGAAAGATTCACTGTTTCCTCGTCTTTGTCTTTAATGCTCTGAGAAAATTCATTTTTTCCACAAGTGTATAAATGCACTTGACTAAACAGTATGGGATGACTTTTATTGTTTTCTATTTTCTTTCACTTAATTGATTTCATGGCATGCTAATGGATCATCACCCACATTTGGAAAGTCTTTGCTGGGTGGGTGACTCACACCTGTAATCCTAGTACTTTGGGAGGCTGAGGTAGGCGGATCACAAGGTCAGGAGATTGAGACTGTCCTGGCTAACACGGTGAAACCCTGTCTCTACTAAAAATACAAAAAAGTAACCAGCATGTGCCAGTAGTCTCAGCTACTCAAGAGGCTGAGGCAGGAGAATTACTTGAACCTGGGAGGTGGAGGTTACAGTGAGCTGAGATCACACCACTGCACTCTAGCCTGGGTGACAGAGCAAGACTCTGTCTCAAAAAAAAAAAAAGTCTTTGACCTTAGCAGACATGTTGGGAGCTCTAATTGTCTCTCTTGGGTTTAATTCCCAGCAAACCACAGTGCCAAGCAGTGCCGGACGCCATGTGCCTTGAGGACAGCGTGTGGAGAGTGCACCAGTGGCAGCTCTGAGTGCATGTGGTGCAGCAACATGAAGCAGTGTGTGGACTCCAATGCCTACGTGGCCTCCTTCCCTTTCGGCCAGTGTATGGAGTGGTATACGATGAGCAGCTGCCCCCGTAAGTGAAAAAGGGAGCCCTTGGCACTCATACATGCCCTCTTTGTAGGCAACAACTCTGCCATGGGGCAATGCTCTCAGCCTCTGAACATTTTAAAAATAAAACTGGACATGACCTCTGCTCAAACCTGTCCAGAGATTGCCATCAAGACATTGCTGCCTGACAAGACCCTTCATACAGAATCAGGCACATTGACACAGTAAATAAATGTAGGGTAGATCACAGAGTACAGAAATAACTTGCCCAACTTCAGTGTCATATTGCTCAGTCCATGTAATATCTCCATATCTGAATTTTCTAATTATTGTAAAGTAAATGCTTTCCAGTAGATAACCTCTAAGGTCTCTTTTGCCTTCAGTATCCTGGGATTGAGAGAAGAGGAGGGATAGTCTCTGTTATGTACTGGGCAAAGTACTGGGCTCTTTAAATTCATTCATTATCTCTTTTAAATAATCAAGACAGAATAGGATTTTTGACTCGTGCCAGTTGAATAGTCTGTTAAAGAAAAATGTAGTTTAAATACAGTGAATTCAGATCTACCTGTGATAGTCAATTGCAACTTTTTTTTTTTAATAGCTGAAAATTGTTCAGGCTACTGTACCTGTAGTCATTGCTTGGAGCAACCAGGCTGTGGCTGGTGTACTGATCCTAGCAATACTGGCAAAGGAAAATGCATAGAAGGTTCCTATAAAGGACCAGTGAAGATGCCTTCGCAAGCCCCTACAGGAAATTTCTATCCACAGCCCCTGCTCAATTCCAGCATGTGTCTGGAGGACAGCAGATACAACTGGTCTTTCATTCACTGTCCAGGTAAGATGCCTTGCATATCCAAATGCGAGTGTTTCACTACTTATTTATGAAGAATAAAACCTTGAAAGCTGTGTTGTGTATATAAAGCTCCCTCCCCTTTGCCCTTTCTCTTCCTTTTAATGGTTGGTATAAGAAGAAATTGACTGGAAGCTGGTCCAAGGCCTGACCTGAACCTGCTGGGAGTGGTGGTGGGTTCCTAAGAAACCAATTCTGAGAAATTATCCTTTGATTTGGACTTTAAGTGACCACTCAGCAATGTATCTGTGGGCTTCTAGAACAGTTGGGAGAGGCTGGGCAGGTGCAAAGACTCCTCAGAGATAAGTGGGCAAGAAATTCTCTAAGAGCTTGTCAGACAGAGCCATTGACAACAGGGCTCTTTGTGAGGACTTTGTAAGGGAAAGGCCACTGTAAACAAAGGTAAAAGGCAAGAGACAGACTGGGAGAAAATACCTGCAGTGTATGTAACAACTGATGATCATCCAAAATATGTAAATTCCCACTGTCCAGGGAAAAAACAAAAAGCTAAATGTCAACCCAACAGAAAAAGTGGTTACTGGAGATAAAGAAGCCATTCTCAGAAATGGAAATAGAACAGGAAAATGTAAAATAACACCAAAAACCAGTTTTTTTGTCTACTAAACTGGATCAAATTTTCCATGTTCCCTTTTTTCCATACTAAGATTTAGGGGATCTACAATTCTGTTTTTAATCTACTAGGAGTTAACTTTTTAATAAAATATTTAAATCTGTGCTTTTCCGTTAATATCAAGAATATATCTGGCAAAATGACAACCTAGACAATGGGAACAAATATTTACAAATTATATCTCTGGTAAGAATCTAATGTCCAGAACATATAACTCTTAAAACTCAACAATAAAAAGACAACCCAATTAAGAAATGGGTAAAGGATTTAAATAGACATATGTCCAGAGAAGAAATACAAAAGGCCAATAAGCACATGAAAAGATATTCACTGTCATTCATCGTTAGAGGAATGCAAGCCAAAGCCACAATGAGATACCATTTTACACCCACTGAGATGGCTATAATAAAAAAAAACAGGTCATAACAAGTATTGGCAAGGATATGTAGAAATTGGAACTCTCATGCATTGCTGCAAGTTGGCAGGTCCTCAAAAAGTTAAATATAGAGTTATCATATGCCTAGCAATTTTACTTCTAGGTACATACCCAAGAAAATCGAAAACATATGTCACCCAAAAACTTGTATATAAATGCTCATGCTCATAGCATCATTCTCATAGCATCATGCCGAAAGCAGCATTATTCATAATAAGCAAAAGTGAAAACAACCCAAATACCTATTAGCTGGCTAGTGGATGAACAAAATGTTGTACGTTCATACAATGTAGTATTATTTGGCAAAAAAAGGAATGAAGTACTGACATATTTTCTGACATGGATTACCCTAAAAAAACATGCTATGTAAAAGAAGCCAGGTGCAAAAGATCATACATTGCATGATGCCATTTATATGAAATGTCCAAAGACAGAAGGCAGATGTTTAGTGGTTTCCTAGGGCTGGCTGTGGAAATGAAGAATAAAAGGTTTTCTAGAGTAGCTGCACCATTTTATGTTCTCACCAATATCATATGAAGGTTCAGATTTTTGCATGTTCTTGGCAACACTTGTTATTGACCATCTTTTTAATTAAAACTGTTCTAGTGAATGAGAAATGATATCTCGTTGTTTTGATTTGTATTTTCCTGATAACTAATGAAACTGAACATCAACTTCATTAATTAGCCTTTTGTATATCTTCTTTGGAGAAATATTTATTCAAATTCTTTGCCCATTTTTCAGTTGTGTTGTCTTTTTGTTATTGAGTTGTAAGAATTCTTTATGAATTCTGAAGTCCCTTATTGGATATATTATTTGCAAATATTTTCTCCATGTATGGGTTTCTTTTCACTTTCTTAATACACCTTTTGAAATCAAAAGTTTTTGGTTTTGATTAAGTTCCATGTATCAGTGTTTTATTTTATCCCGTGTGCTTTTCGGTGTTGTATCCAGAAAATAAGTGCCCAGGTAAGCCAAGATCACATTATCATGAGCATACATCACATAGATTTGCTTCTAAGTTTTCTTTGAAAAGTTTCATAGATTTATGTCTTACATTAGGTCCTTGATCCATTTTGAGTTAATTTTTGTGTATGGTGTGAGGTAGGGATCCAAACTCTCTTTTTGCCTGTGGATGTGGTCTCTGCACCATTTGTTGAAAAGACTTTTTTTTAATCATTAAATTTTCTTGGAACATTTGTTGCAAATCAGTTGACTGTGAATCTGAGAACTTATTTCCAAGCTTTCATTTCTGTGCTGTTGTCCTGTGTTTCTCCTTTTGCCTGTATTACACTGTTTTGATAACTGTGGTTTCGTGTAAGTTTTGAAATTGTGAAGTCTAAGTCCTTCACTTTTGCTCTTATTTTACAAGACTGTAAAAGCTATTCTGGGTTTCTTGCATGTCCATATTAATTTTAGGATGAGCTTGCCATTTTCTGTAACAACAAAAAGCCAACTGGTTTGATAAGATTTGCATTGAGTTTCTTGACCAATTTGGGGTGTATTGCCTGTTTGTTTGTTGAGACAGGGTCTCACTCTGTCGCCCAGGCTGGAGTGCAGTGGTGCTATCTTGGCTCACTGCAACTGCACTGCAACTCTACTTTCCCAGGCTCAAGTGATTCTCCAGCCTTGGCCTCTCTAGTAGCTGGGACTATAGGCGTAGCCAACACATGGCTAATTTTTGTATTTTTTTTAGAGACAGGGTTTCGTCATGTTGCCCAGGCTACCCTTGAACCCTGAGCTCAAAGCAATCCTCCCGCCTCCACCTCCCAAAGTTCTGGGATTATAGGTGTAAGCCACCATGCCTGGCCCTTGCCATCTTAACAAGTTAAATCTTCCAGCCTGTGAACCTGGGATTTCTATTTACCTCTTTACTTTCTTTTAGTATTGTTTTATAGTTTTCAGTGTATATCATTGTCTTGTTCCTTTTTTAGGGGAAAATAATTCAGTCTTTATTAAATATGATAGTGGTTTAGATTTGTTTTAATACATGCCCTTCATTGGGTTGAGAAGGTTTCCTTCTGTTCTAGTTTTTTGAGGGTTTGTATAATGAATGAATACTGGATTTTGTCAAATACTTTTTCTGTGTCTATTTAGAGGATCATGCAGTTTTTGTTCTTTATTCTATTAATACTATGTATTGCATTAATTAACCTAATTAATTAAACTAATTAATTAACCTAACCCTAACCCTAACCCATTTAAGCCAGTTTTGCATTCCTCAGATAAAGCCCATTTGGTCATGGTGGATACTCCTTTTTAATCTGCTGTTGGATTCTATTTGCTAGTTGGGGATTTTGTGTCTGTATTCATGAGGGAGATATAAGTTTGTGGTTTTCTTCTTTTGTAATTACGATCCGGCTTTCATAGCAGGGTAGTAATGGCCTGCTAGAGTAAATTGGAACATATTCCTCCTCCTCTGTTTACTGGAAGAGTTTGTCGAGGATTATCGTTAATTCTTCTTTAGATGTTAATAGAATTCACCAGTGAAATCAAATGGGCCTGGGCTTTTTCTTTGTGGGAAAATTTTTAATGATTGATATGTTGTTATAGATCTATTTAGATTTTCTTTTTCGGAGTGAGTCAGTTTTTTTAATCTGTGTTTTTCTAGAATTTGTCTGTTTCATCTCAGTAATCAAATGTGTTAACATACAGTTCATAGTATTTTCTTGCAGGTCACTCTTAAGCAATATATAGTCTCCTATTTAACCTGCTAAAAATTTTTTTCTGTCTTATTTGGTTTTATTTATTCTTTTACATTTTGTAAGGGCTCTAAATATATTGTGGTTTTTTTTTATTGCTTGCTCTCTTATGTATGCAATAATTTAAGCCTTGTTGAATGTACTAAAATTCATATTTTTCATTCTCATATTTCCTGCATTAACCTTTCCTTCAGGATTTGTTGCTGTGTATATTTATCCTGGTGGTATTTGGAGATTGAGAATTTTCCTGTACTGATTAATCCTCAAGGTTAATTTGTATTAATAACCAAATGTATAGATCTGTCAATACTGGCCAGTGGTTGGGCGTGCTGAGCTATTGTGAAGATATGGTATGATGTCCTGGAAGACCAGCATGCCACCTCAGGACACTCAAGCTCTGGTCCACTCGGACTGTTGTTGACTGGTTTGTGCTCCTCCCTTATTGGAAGAAGGATGGAGCAATGGACCCGGGTGCCTGGATGCATTTAGCATGTTCCTGGGTGTGCTAAGTGCCTCCCAGCCTTAGGTGGTAGGGCCACCTAAATATAGCTGGCACATTGCCTTGAGTTTTCTTTCTTTCTCTTTTCTTTTTTTTCTTTCTTCCTTTTTCTTTTTTTGAGATGGAGTTTCATTCTTGTTGCCCAGGCTAGAGTGCAATGGCGCTTTCTCGGCTCACTGCAACCTCTGCCTCCTGGGTTCAGGGGATTCTCCTGCCTCAGCCTCCCGAGCTGCTGGGATTACAGGCACCTGCCACCACCTGGCTAATTTTTTGTATTTTTGGTAGTGACGGGGTTTCACCATGTTGGTCAGGCTGCTCTCGGACTCCTGACCTCAGGTGATCCATCCACCTTGGCCTCCCAAAGTGCTGGGATTACAGGCGTGAGCCATCGCACCCAGCTGAGTTTTCTTTCAAACACTCAAATACTAACAGGTGTATAAACAGAACAAGTACAAGGCTATGGAAGGTTTCCAAGATGGTGAAAAACTACATCACATTGATCAACCAAGGCAGATCTGAAGAATCAGATTTTGCTTACAGTGGTACAGGTTGTGCATTATGTAAATGTCTCCCCCATCCCATTCCCCCCTAGAGTTCTATAGTGCACAGCCTGTGCAGCTGTCCTGAGCAGTCCTCAGAGGTCCAAGCTTCACATACCTTTCTAGTTGTAAAGTCCTGTGTCCATTAGGAGTCTTAGTAATCCCACTTATGGAAATGTTTATCTGTAAAGATGGTTATTTTTCTATTAATGAAAAATGTAAAGCAAACTGAACGTTATAATATAAGGCAATGATTAAATAACTGTTAAGATTCATCAAAATCATTCTGCCATTTAAAGTTTTGTTTATAATTAATGTGGTAAAATAATTGTCATCTAAGTTAAAAGAGAAAAGTGAATATTAATATGCACATAATTGTGTAATACTATATAGAAAAATACCAGAAGAAAAGATATCAAATGTGAACAGTGGTCTCTAGGTGGTTGGATTATATACGATCTTTCCCCATTCTTCTGTTTTTTAAATATATTATCATGAGCATACATTATTTTTTACAATAAATAACAACAAACATTTTTTAATATCACTATGGGCTTTCACCTTGCTGTGATACATTTCAATTTTCCTGGACTAGCTCATTTTTGATATTTTTATCTTATTTCTCAAATTAGTTTTTAGTGGGCCAGTTTTGGTGATTTATCAAAGATAACTACAGAGATAGTTACAGATAAATCTTAGTGAACTTACTCCATGCAGTTCTATGAGACAGACCTCTGGAAACTCTTTTTCTTCTAGCTTGCCAATGCAATGGCCACAGTAAATGCATCAATCAGAGCATCTGTGAGAAGTGTGAGAACCTGACCACGGGCAAGCACTGTGAGACCTGCATATCTGGCTTCTATGGTGATCCTACCAACGGAGGGAAATGTCAGCGTAAGTCAAAAAGGTTTACTCATGGCAAATCGGTGTGGAACGCAAAACTTCTGTTTGACTTGAATAGCTATGAGGGAAAAGCCACTTTGTTTTGGATACCACATTTCTTATTAAGTCATACTGGTCAGAAGCTCAGCTGGGCTGGAAGAAAGAACCAAGGTTTCAGAGTAGCTGGTTAAAGCAACAAGCCAAAAATATTAGAGTTAAGCCTTGACCGCATTCTGCAGTGGTATGAGCAAGGGGCCAAAGCCAGAGAAAGTGCCAACTTCTCCTGTTCCTTTTTCCCCCATTGAACAGGGACAGGTCAATAATCAGGGATCAGCTCAGACATGGGGTTCTTGGGTCTCATCTCACTGAGGAGAGAGCCCGGACAAAAGGTTCCAGCAGTATATGGAGCCTAAGGTTGTGGGGAGGGCAAGGCATAAGGGCTAGGAGTGGGAAAGTCCTGGGTTGGAGTCAGAGTTGGGAAAGTGTCTTCCGAATTCCCCCTCCTCCCCCATAAAGAGGCCTTGGGGTTTGAAGAAGACCTCAGCCCAAGGCCTCAGCTAAGAAGCCTAGGAATAAAGGCCCCAGGGCTAGGAATATAAATATGTGAATAAGTATGACCCATGATGTGGGCCTGAGTCCTTGACTGCAACTCTCTCAGAGCCCCACACTCAGGCCCTGCCCCAGGTATGCTATGGGGAGGGCAGCCTTCCTCCGGGGCAGCCGGGTAAGGCCTGTGTCATTGCCTATGGTCAGGCCTGAAAAACCACACACAGGCTTTTTAACCAGGAGCCTGACTCCTCAATACTTCTAGTGTATTTTAAAGATTTAAGTAGTCCCATGTTCGAGGAGGAGGTGACAGTGAGCTGAGATAGCACCATTGCACTCCAGCTTGGGCGACACAGTGAGACTCCATCTCGAAAAAAGAAAATAGTCCCATGTTGGTTGGGCACAGGGACTCACGCCTGTAATCCCAGCACTTGGGGAGGCCAAGGTGAGTGGATCACTTGAGGTCAGGAGTTTGAGACCAGCGTGGCCTATATGGTGAAACCCCATCTCTACAAAAAAATACAAAAGGTAGCTGGACGTGGTGGCAGGCGCCTGTAATCCCAAATACTCGGGAGGCCGAGACACGAGAATTGCTTGAACCTGGGAGGCGGAGGTTGCAGTGAGCCAAGAGCACATCACACCACTGCGCTCCAGTTTGGGCAACAGAGTGAGACTCAGTCTCAAAAAAAATTGTCCTGTGTTTCCCCAGTTATATCACATAGAAGCCTGTAAGCAATAGAACATTTTATTATGAGAACAAAAATTTTGACAAGTGATACCAATGAACTGCTTTTTTAATTCTAGTTTCCAGCTAAAAAACGTAATGAGTCCTATAGTTGAAAGACTGTTCAGAGTTCTGAGCAAGAAAAATAAATAACATAGGGAACTCTCTACCTACTCCCTAGATCCCAACTTCAGACTCTTTGGCATGGTCCTTCAGAATCTGATCCAGGACCAGCCAGGAAAGATGCAGTATTATAGCTGTATGTCTCTTACTTTCCCTGCGGTTCAGCTTCCTCATGATAATGGGGTGGTTGTTGAGATGAAAGCAGTCAGAGCAGTACATGACACATGTTCTGCAGGACACTAGTCAACACTCAGTAGACGTGGGCAATTCTTATTACCCTTCTAAGGCCATTCCCACTACTCCTAAGTAAAAGTTCTTGCTCAAATTAAAAGGTACTCAGTAAAAATATTTTGCCCACTCTTTGTGAATAGACTTTATCCATTAGACAGTAACCAGAGTACGTAACAGAGTGGTAAGAGTGTACCAGGCATTGTACAGGTGTATCATTAAATATCTGTGAAGCATCTCTAGAGTGCCAGGTGCTGGGTGGGGGACACAGACAGAGCTGCTGCCCCCAGAGAGGCGCTCTGGAAGTGACTGTCCTCTGAGGGAGGGCTGGTCTTGGCTGAGATGCCTTGTCCACAATGGCCACATTTGGAATCACCGCAGGGCTCAGAACCAGGATTCAGTGCCAAGGTTAGCGCTTTAGGGGCCCTCTAAAGATACAGGTTCTTATATTATCCCCAAGATTAAGTAAATTGCCCAGTGAGATGTGGACAAGCTGAGAACTATGTCCAGTCCATGCTGACCTAAATACTGGGCTAGTTGTACTTCCAGATGCCATTATCTCCACATCTGCGGCTGCCAACTGGAAGCATCACATTTTCCTCTGTGAGATCTACAGGGCCTGAGTACAACTGTATGGAACTTAAAGTTTGCCTTATTTTTCAGAGTCCTAATCTACAGCAGAAAGTATGGTGTTTAGAATACTGTAAACTGCACCAGGTCTTTGATGTTTTCGTCTTAAAATTCTGTAGTCTTTAGGTAAGTTTAGTTTAGTAGCCATGATTTCTTAAATGCTTACTGTGTTTGAGACATCATACACATATTATTACAAAATCCCTGTGAGATAGGTACTGTTGTTATCCTCATCATATACACAAGGAAGCTGAAACTCAGAAAGGTTAAGTAGCATGCCCAGATTGACAGAAGAGCCAAGTAGAGGATGCTGGATTCAAACCCAGGCAGCTGGACTTAAGGTCTTTCCTTTTCACTAATATACTACATACCTTCCCCCAGACTCAACAGAGCCAAGAGTCAAACACTCATGATTCTGACTTCAGCATCCATTCTGTTAATCTCTGCACTATTCTGGTTTAGAGTTTTCTTTGGGTGATTTTTTCCCCCAAAGGATTTATTTTTAAAGTGTACTTCTCTCCAGCTGAATGCCTTTAATTTATTCACCAGCCAAATAGGGTATAAAGTGAAAAGGTGTTGAGCAAAAAGGCTTTCACCTTTTTCAACTGGTGTATAATATTTATCACAGCTTATATTATGCTAGATGATAAAAGGAGAGATAGTGAGATGGCTGGAGGAGGGAGATGGGAAGAGCTGTTTTCTATAAAGGCAAAGGAGAGGGTGAAGCAAAGGTGGCACATCCTGAGGGCCCCTAAAGCACCGACCTTGGTATTAGATCCTGGTTCTGAGCCCTGCGGTGATTCCAAATGGGACCATTGTGGAGAAGGCACCTCAGCCAAGACCAGCCCTCCATCAGAGGACAGTCACCTCCAGAGCACCTTCCTGGGGGCAGAGGCTCTGTCTAAGTCCCCACACCCAGCACCTGGCACTCTAGAGATGCTTCGCAAATATTATTGAATGAATGAAAGAATCATAGCAGTGAAAAAGTCTATTGAAGAGATCAAAATAGTGATTGCTTCAGAAGGCAGTGGGAACCAGCATTCACTTTCCTCCTGTCCTTTGACTTTGGTTCCTTTAATGTTACCTGTACTTTATTATCATTAACTGAAGAGTCATGAATCTTACCCATTGAATGCTCTTACTGTCTTTCCTACTGCACTCACTTCAGAAAACATTGCTTGTTTTGGAAACAGTCTCCAATAGTCGGAATCCTTTAAGGCAGTTGTGACCTCCATTCCTTTTCCTTCTCCGCAGCATGCAAGTGCAATGGTCATGCGTCGCTGTGCAACACCAACACGGGCAAGTGCTTCTGCACCACCAAGGGCGTCAAGGGGGAAGAGTGCCAGCTGTGAGTACCACACTCCCTGTACCACCAGGAAGGACCAAAAGGCTGTGCAGATGCCTGAACCCCACCCTCAGAGCCACCCCCTTCCCTGTATCTTGTTGCTGTGGTTTCTGAGGGATCCTTGGGTTGATTAGTTTGAAATCTTACCCATTCTACTTCAGACAGGTCAACCCCCATACTGAGGAGGTCATTGGGTTAGCAGCAATTCCTTAATAGCTCTTAAATTCACATTTTTGTTTGAGTGATACTGACATTTCCTGGGTTGTTCATTTGGATTAGTCGTTTTAACTTCAGCAACTACTTGATTTTTGTTGTGTCAAGAGATTATACCCTTTCCCAAAGAGTTGGAAGAGCTAGTGTTTCGGTGATGGCATTTGTTTGGCATTTGGTTGTCTGATTGTGGAAATGATCCTCTTGCCTTTAACATCTCCCATTACTCAAGCATTTTTCTTGGTGACGTGTTTCAGGCATCTTCCTGTAGAGAGTTTGGAGTCCCCATCCATTAGAATGCAGGTGTAGCAGCATCAGGCATATTTAAGGTTTCAGACCTCGTGCTGCCTCCACTGAGCAAGGTGCTCTTAAGGCAAATCACTGTTCTCCCCATCTGTCAATAGTGGGATTAGCAATAACTGTTTTTGGTGTCCTTGTAAGTTGAAACAGGAAGGATAGTTCCTCAATCAATGTCTTACTGGGAAACCTGGCTGTCTCACTGGGAAACCTCATAAAACTCATGCATCCACATTTACTCATTCTCAAGAAAAGATTGAAAGTGTTTAGTATCAAAACACTGAGCTGATTAATCATTGCAAACATCATTATTTCTTAAAGAACAGTAGTAATAATGCCACCAGTGATTGAGACATCATAGATAGTGCTATTCAGCAGGGATTAGTCTGTCTACTTTTATAGTTTACATATACGTTTACTAGTTTCATGTTGCCCTAAAGCCAATATGTGAAGAAAAGTCTAATCCAAGATTAAATTTAACCCTTAGGTCCACATTCCTTTAAACAGAAAATTGTGATAGAGAAAAATTAATCACTCTTGCCATCAGTTAGCTGATACAACAAAGACATGAGGGGACATCAAGTAAGACTTTCAAGTTCCTTCAAGATCACAGATGTAGGCAGGTGCTTATCATCACCCTGGCTGAAGGGACGCAGCATGCCTATCTTAGCGTGCCTGGGAAAGGCTGTCACCAGCTTTCCCCCTTTCCTCTTGGTGCATAGCTGTTGTGTTTACCTAAATGGCTTCATGAAGTGGGAGACTGGGTTTTGCTGATGTTTATAGATGATACCTATGGGGAAACTGTTTACTGAGTAGAACATGTTTTTTTCTATAGATTGGTGAACACTTGTTCCAGGGTTTAAAAAAGCAGTAATTCTTGGTATTTAGTCTTCTCTCACTTGTGTTAAAGAACAGAATTAGTTTATCCATGGAACATAGGAAAGAACTGACAAATGAGTTCTTGAAGAATGTTTTGACTGCCCTTTTAGAAGAATATGTAGTCCACACAAAATTGAAAACGTGTTTTTCATTGTAATAAATAGGTTTATTACATTCAGATTTCTCTCATTGCTTTGGCAAATGCTTGTCAATTGTCCTCATATAGTTGGCATGTGAAATGCTGAGCAGTCAGTATTGAAAATTCATGCGTGCTCTTCCGAGACTACTTGAACTGAGTTATGGTAAGGATGCAATTATAATGACTCCAGACTATCTGTACTTTATATAAAAGAATCTGCTGGTTTTAAAATGAATTCAGTTTCTGTTTTACATAGCAGTAAAAAATAGTCTTTGTTTTTTCCCCCAGATGTGAAGTAGAAAATCGATATCAGGGAAACCCTCTCAAAGGAACATGTTATTGTAAGTGGTTTTGCAATTCTTATTTCTAGAAGCAAAGTAGTTCAGTAAAACTTCATTGTTTACTTTAACATGGTTTGAGAATGGCAAGTGCTGTAAGACTGTAGCAACCACCTATGAAGTGTTCCCTGGTTTGATATGTTTACATTCTCTTAAGTTGACTACATATAGGAGAACTATTTTAAGCTGTTTTGATTGTGGTTGGGGTTCATGTTAATGTGTTCATAGCAGATAGCAGGAGAGAGCAGAGAGGCGTGCATCTCTGCCT
Source organism: Cebus imitator (assembly GCF_001604975.1). Classification (NCBI taxonomy): domain Eukaryota; kingdom Metazoa; phylum Chordata; class Mammalia; order Primates; family Cebidae; genus Cebus; species Cebus imitator. Next base: position 1,522,127 of record NW_016107643.1, read on the forward strand.
TTCCATGTTTATGTTCTCTTAAAACCTTTGGGGTCATCATATTCATGTTTTAGGATATAGATAAAAAATTGAATTCTTACAATATAGTTGAAGTTTTCATCCTTCTCTCTGGAACTGATTTGTGTTAACCACCTTGGAGTGAAAGGTGAGCCTGGCAAAGTGACCAGGTTTTTATGGGTAAATGTGTTTTCTCTTGTGGGAGAATCCACATGGTAGACCAGAGTATGAGACCAGAAAAAAGGAGTTAATGTTATGGCATATCCATTGTAATTATATACCTGCTGTACTGGTTGAATAACATCCCCTCAAAATTCATGTCCACTTGGAACCTGTGAATGTGACTTTATATATATATATGTATAATTTATTAAAGTCACCTGTGGATGTGACTTTATATAAATATATGTTTTTATATATTATATATTATTTATATATAAATATGTAAATGTATATACAAAGTCACATTCACAAGTGATTTTAATAAATAATAAATATATATATTGTATATATAAAACTTCTAGAGGAAAACAAGAGAAAAACATCTTGACCTTGGGTAAGGAAAAGTTGTTAGATATGATTCTAAAAGCATAATTCATAAACAAAAAAGTAGATTAATGAAACTTTGTAAAAATTTAAAACTTATAGAAAAAAAACCACCCAAAAAACAAAAAACCCATACTAGAGAAAATATTGACAAATCATCATATATTTGTTAAAGAACTTGCATCCAGAATACAGAAAGAACTCTTACAACTGAATAAGAAGACAATTCCAATTAAAAACAGGCAAAAATTTGAAAAGACATTTCATGAAAGAAGATATTACAATGGCCAACAAGCACATTAAAACCTACATTATTAGTTATTTGGAATGGAGATATTAAAACCACAGTCAGATACAGCCCTAGAATGATTAGAATCCAATATTTCATAGAAGACAGTCATAATCTCATGTCTGCTTCTGCATTCAGTCTGTTGCAATACATCTTTTTGGTTAAACACGTGAAAAAACCTGGCCTTACCAGACATATAGTTGGAAAAGAGTATAGGAATACCCTTTTAATAGCCTTTGCAGATAATTATGGATGTTATTTGATATTATGCTGAAGCTGGACAACTGGTCATTTCTTTAAAACGGTTTGATGGGTTAACCCAAATAAAATCATACTGCCAACAGACTTGATTTTCTTTGAGGAACCTGGGTATAGGTGAGTTAAAATGCTTTCCTTGTTACTTAATTTATAAGGACAGCAGTCTGTGTCTCTTTAGACTGTTCTGTTTTGTGTGTTTTTTTGGTTTTTAAATATGCATTTCTTTCTTTCCATAGATACTCTTCTTATTGACTATCAGTTCACCTTTAGTCTATCCCAGGAAGATGACCGCTATTACACAGCTATTAATTTTGTGGCTACTCCTGATGAAGTAAGATTTTTTTAAGTCTTCCTGTTTTGTTTTGAATTTGTTTGGATCTTTTTCTTGGTCATTATGGTTAGAAGTACCGCGTTAGCAGTGCTCTCTAGACTGGAGTACATGAGAATATCTCTAGAGGTATAGCAAAGAAGTATTAGAATCTTCATTATCTCTTTTCCACGTGAAAGGCAAGAGCGGTGGGTAATAAGATTTACCAGGATCTTAGACACAGACTGATGTTGAATCCACACATACTTAATCTGCCTGTCAGCCCATCACGGCCTCATACAGATAGGGGACTCCACCATCAGAGGACAGACACCAGAGCCTGGATTTACTCTCTCAAGAGCGATGAGAGGCTTAAAGACGCTGCTGATTGAAATGGCAGTGATGCAGGCCCAAGCAGACAGCACAGGAGAGGACACTCCTCCTAGAGTGAGCTCTTAGCTTCATTAGGAGGCAAAACAGCAAAGGCTTAGTTGGGTCCAAAAAGAAGTTAGCCAGGAATAATCTAAATTGTTAAAATATGTATGTTGAATGTGGATTTTTATCTGCTGTCATTAACGATGAAGCCCAACATGCCTTAAGGTATTACCTAGTAGTAGAAGGAAGCCCACACCGTGTGACATTTAAAACTGAAGCATATGGAGCACGAAGATGCATCAGTACAGCTTCTTCAAAGAAATATAAAGCCATGCAGTACCCACTTCAGTACTTAAAGAAATTTTGCTAAACTTGATGGTAAATTATTTAGGAACTTCTTGGAGGTTTCTTACTTCTCATGAACATACACAAAGCCATTTACCATTACAAAATTCCATTAACAATAAATGTGGCAAATAATACATGGAAAACAATAGGACAGTAAGCCAAAGTGTATTGCCTTGTTAACAAGTGTTATCTATAAACATTGCTAAATTTAATTTTAAACGTAGAACAAAGTCCATAGTGTGGCATGTTTACTGTACAATTAAATGAAAGTAGGATTTGTTTTTAATATTCTATTTTAATGATAAAATTAAGAAAAAGTGTACTAGAAAAGATACATTCTCAAGAGTAAATTGCTTTTTAAGTAAAAATAATAAATGAAAATATTTTATGCAAAAACTGTAGGGATTAATATATCATTTGAGTGGCTGTTTTGACTGGAATTTTTTTCTTAAAGATTTTAGAATAAGATTATAACAAAAGTACCACTGCCTCATAAGCAAGTTTTTGAAGTCCTCAAAATCTTTCAGGATGTAACTGATGCTATTAATTGGATTAAAAAATAAATATAGTAGAATCTTTGTAATACTTCTTAACCAGGCGGGAAGCAACCAGGAAAATATTTGGACCTTTCTGGATTTCACTGTTTATTTTATGACAGAATACTTAGTAGTTAGCCACATGCATATGTTCTTTTATGAAAGCACAAGGATTTCAAGTTTGTTGATTCTTTCTGTGGAAAGACGTATAGTTGACCCCTGAGCAACACAGGTTAAAACTGTGAGGATCCACTTACACGCAGACTTTTTCAACCAAACGTGGAACGAAAATAAAGTATTTGTGAGATGTGAAACCTGAGTATATGGAGGGTGGACTTTTCATATGCAAGGGTTCTATGGGCAGACTGCAGACTGGAGTATGTGTGGACTTGGGCATGCTTGGGGGTCCTGGAACCAATGACCCACGTATACCGAGGGATGACTATAGTTGTTACTTATGTGCTGCCAGCAAATACTAAATACAAATAAGTAAACCCTTGAGCTGTCCTTTTAAGATGAAGGTGAGGTCTTATCAGTAAATGAGAAGGTAAATGTGAGAGAAACTTCTAGTTTAATGATCACATTTTAAAAATAGCTGTTTGGAAATGTTTCCATTGTTGTGATTTTGTGGCTATTAAAATGATCAGAACAACACTTTTAAAAATCTTATTCTAACCCCTCTTAAGATCTTTTAAGAATTTCAGGGCTGGGGCAGTGGCTCACACCTGTAATCCCAGCACTTTGGGAAGCCAAGGTGAGCAGATCACCTGAGGTCAGGAGTTTGAGACCAGCCTGGCCAACATAGTGAAACCCCTTCTCTACTAAAAATACAAAAATTAGTCAGGCATGGTTGCAGGCGCCTGTAGTCCCAGCAGGCTGAGGCAGGAGAATCACTTGAACCCAGGAGGTGGTGGTTGCAGTGAGCCGAGATTGCGCCATTGCAATCCAGCCTAGGGGACAAGAGCAAGACTTCGTCTCAAAACAAACAAACAAAAAAGAATAATTTCAGCACAGTTGGATTCATCTGTCAAAGATAAAAACGTAACATCAATTAGTTTGCAAAAATAATCGACCCCAGTTGAGAGATTTACTAGTGAAATTTCAGTGAAAACTAAAAATTAATGTTATAGTTTACCTAACATCACCAACAGTTCACTTCCACCATTGGCTTAACAGATTCCTCAGCGATATCTTTATTAAGCATTAAAACCAAGAATCAGCCCAGGCACGTTGGCTCATGCCTATAATCACAGCACTTTGGGAGACCAAGGCCGGTAGATCACGAGGCCAAGAGATGGAGACCATCCTAACCAACATGGTGAAACCCCATCTCTACTAAAAATACAAAACTTAGTTGGATGTGGTGGCATGTGCTTATAATCCCAGCTACTCAGGAGACTGAGGTGAAAGTATCTCTTGAACTCAGGAAGTGGAGGTTGCAGTGAGCCAAGATTGTGCCACTGTACTCTAGCCTGGCAAGACTCCATCTCAAAAAAAAAAACAAAAAAACCAAGAATCAAAATAAATTAAGTTAGATTAGCCCTGTGAACTGCTGTATCTCTAAGTGGTAGACAAGGTTTTCAAAACTAAGAAACCATTTTCAATCATATTTCTCTTGAAATAACATTTTTAGTAAGAGAAGAGTATTTTTCAAATCATGAATATAATAAAATTATTTTTTAAATTTAGTAAATTTCAGCCTTATATGCTTTTTTAAAGACTGTTTCCAGTTATTGAGAAGTTTTACACTGTATCTAATCTATGAGTTCAGAATTGCAGGGGTTTCAGTTGTAAATAAATATAATTTAGGGCACTTGATCAAGTGTTTTACTGATAGGCATGAACTTCAGACATTTGAAAACAGCTACCCAGAGAATTCTTAGGAGGCTGATTCTCCAACACAGGTCAGAAGATGGATATCACTGTGCTCTGATAGGGGCCTTTTAAAAAGGCACTTTCTCATTCAGTTAGGTATTTGAGAAAGCATTAAATTACATATACTTTTATGGGAGGGGTTGAAGTTTTATTGGGATATATTGCTTGTATTAAGGAAAATTGGTTTAAAAATTTGCTGTGAGCTTCTCTAAAGACATCATAAAATATTTGTGATTCAGAACCTTTAGAGTAATAAAATTTAATTATTGCTTTATTTTAAAATCCCGAAACTGTTTATAATTAATTTTCTAATAATTTCTACCTCTCATCAGCAAAACAGAGATTTGGACATGTTCATCAATGCCTCCAAAAATTTCAACCTCAACATTACCTGGGCTGCCAGCTTTTCAGGTAAAGACACACCTAGACAAGACCCCCCCCCCAAATGGAGGTATGATAGATTAGGAAATGTAAAATCAGAACTGAGAAAGAGAGCTCAGGAGACAGATTGGTTTGAAACCCACCTTTGCCACTTACTAGCTGTGAGACCTTGAGCAAGTGTCTAAATAACCTTAGGATTATTTTATTCACTGTAAAGTGAGGATAACAATACTTACCTCTTAGAATTGTTGTATAGATTAAATTAGGTTGTACCTGCCAGAGCTTGCTGTGGTGTCAGGCTCAGTGTCTGGTTATTCCCCTAGGCCACCACCACCATTTCTGTTCTTGCTGTGGCCACTGGCACTACCATCATTGTCTACATCCATTTTTCGGAAGTGAAAAATTCAAATGACTCATAGTTTCAATAAATGAAAACATTTTAAATAAAATGAGATTTTAGTAGCTGCAGAGAAATGTACTTTGAGAATTAAATCAAGCTCTAAAAGCACAGCTCTTGCTGTCTGTCTTACCATGATTCACTGAAGATCGGCTGTAAAGAAAGTCTACTAATGAAATAAAGGATGAGAGGGCCAAGTATTGTGGCTCATGCCTGTAATCTCAGCACTTTTGGAGGCCAAGGCGGGCGGATCACCTGAGGTTAGGAGTTCAAGACCAGCCTAGCCAACATGGTGAAACCCTGTCTTTAAAAAAAAAAAAAAAGAAAAAAAAGAAAAAGTCTGAATTAGCAGAGTATTTTTCTAGAGAAAGGTGACATCTCCAAGCATGTGAAAGATTTGCAGTAAGCCAGACAGTGGCTTATGCCTGTAATCCCTGCACTTTGGGAGGCTGAGGCGGGTGGATTACCTGAGGTCAGGAGTTCAAGACCAGCCTAACCAATATGGTGAAACCCCATCTCTACTAAAAATACAAAATTAGTTGGGTGTGGTGGCTCATGCCTGTAATCCCAGCTACCTGGGAGGCAGAGGCAGGAGGATTACTTGAACCTGGGAGACAGAGGTTGCAGCGAGCTGAGATTGCACCATTGTACTCTAGCCTGGGCAACAAGAGTGAAACTCTGTCTTTAAAAAAAAAAAAAAAAATTGCAATGAGTGTCTCAATGAAGATGTGATAATCTGGGCTTTAGTCACAGGGTCTATGTCAGACATGGAAAAAAGTCCATTTTATTAATCTTTATCGGCACTTGAATTCGTGGCTGAGGGAGACTATGGAATGTTGAAGGACTGGAAATAGGATGGAGTTATACCAGATTAGAGGGACTTAAATACCGTGGTAGCTGACAGTAGAAGGGAAGACTGAGTGACCCCTTGAGCCCCTCCTCCCTGCTGCTGCAGGTTAGGCAGTGAGCAGTACATCAGCATTCCTGGCATGAGTACCTGGCTCATTGCCCAAGAGGTGTGAAGGGGAAATGCAAAGGAATTGAGTGCTGTGGGCAAAGTAAATGCCAGTGCCTGTTAATAGGATTCTAGTGGTATCTGTATTTCCATGACTGTGTGTGTTGCCTGTTTGGGGGTGGGGCAGGAGTAGAAAGGAGTTAACATGGGTTTCTGGTAAAACCATTTTGGTTAGGGACATAGGCTTATATATTATTAGCCTGCCCAGCTCTAAATCTTGTCGCCATTTCTTGCTGGCTGTGTGACTTGAGGGGAAGTTACTTAATTTCTCTGAATCTCAATTTCCAGTCTGTAAGTGAAGATAATAGTAGGGCAGCTGTGAGGATTAAATGAGAGTCAGCTCTTACAGGCCGTTACTGGAACACAGGAAATGCTTGGTAAATGCCATTATCCTTATTGTTAATGAGGCCAGATTCTGTTCTCCCTGAAAACATCCCCAAAAAATGTCTCTTCTGTTTCATTTATTTTCTTCTAACAGCTGGAACCCAGGCTGGAGAAGAGATGCCTGTTGTTTCAAAAACCAACATTAAGGAGTACAAAGATAGTTTTTCTAATGAGAAGTTTGATTTTCGCAACCACCCAAATATCACTTTCTTTGTTTATGTCAGTAATTTCACCTGGCCCATCAAAATTCAGGTAAGAAGAGCTTTTTGGTCTCATACCTGCAAAGATGGTGAAATCTCTAAAGACTAAATTTGCTAATTTAGAGCTTGTGGTAAATGAGGTGTGCAATGTGGCTTTGAGTTTGTAATGTGTATGGCAGAGGAGTGCTGAGCACATGCATGCTGCACAGAAGATTGGAGTGAGGATAGACTGTATCAGTCACAAAGGACTTTTACAAAAGCACTTTTGAAAGCAAGTTACCATGTAACAGCTTTGGTCATTATAAACGTAGTCACCTCTTCAGTGAGCGCTTGCCATGTGAAAGCCTGTAGGGCTACACAAAGAGCTTCAATTCTAGAGTAAGTTTAAAGAGTAGAGTAGAGTTTAAAGAAGGAGAAATGGGGAGGCTGTGTTGAAGAGCATCAGGCTTGTAGTCAGACAGAGGTAGTTTGATTCCTGACTCTTACACAAATCATGTAGCCTTTCCACCAAGCCTCCAGTTCTCTGTGCATGTGACCTGAAGGGTAGTTGTAAGGGGCTGTGCGGCTGTTGCAGTGTCTTATTGTCAGCCTGCTCCTTTTCTCTGTTCCCAAGGGGCCAGTGTACTCTCTCTTGTCCAAGATCCATGGCCCCATTTTAGCTTTTTATACTCATGTCCCCTGGGGCCTTGCCTCAATACCGTCTGCTTCTTACCTTCTTCATTTAGGTGAATGTGGAGCTTAGGGGTAGGTGGGCTTTCAGGGACCGGTTCACCTTTAACCATGGAAGCTTGGTCACTGGACAGAGGCTGTTGCCATTTGCCAAAGTTCAGAAGCATAATCAACCTCAGAAGCAAGTCATCACCAACATATAAAAAAAAGTTCAACATCACTGATCATTAGAGAAATGCTAATGATCCACAGTGAGACACCATGCAGTGAGACACCATCTCATACCAGTCAGAATGTCTATTATTAAAAAGTCAAAAAAAGAAGAGATGCTGGCAAGGCTGTGGAGGAATAGGAATGCTTTTACCCTGTTGGTGGGAGTGTAAATTAGTTCAACCATTGTGGAAGACAGTGTGGCAATTCCTCAAAGACCTAGAGGCAGAAATACCATTTGACCCAGCAATTCCATTACTGGGTGTATATCCAAAAGAATACAAATCATTCTGTTATAAAGATACACATACATGTATGTTCATTGCAGCAGTATTCACAATAGCAAAGACATGGAACCAACCTAAATGTCCATCAATGATCAACTGGATAAAGAAAATGTGGTACATATACACCATGGAATACTATGCACTCATAAAAAGGAATGAGATCATGTCCTTTGCAGGGACATGGATGGAGCTGGAGGCCATTATCCTCAGCAAACTAATGCAGGGACAGAAAACCAGGTACCACATGTTCTCACTTATAAGCGGGAGCTGAATGATGAGAACATGTGGACACATGGTGGGGAACAGTACATACTGGGGCCTATTGGAGGGTTATGGGGAGGAGGGAGCACATCAGGAATAATAGCTAATGGATGCTGGGCTTGATACCTAGGTGATGAGATGATGTGTGTAGCAAACCACTATGGCACATGTTTACATATGTAACCTGTACATCCTGTACATATACCCCTGAACTTAAAATAAAAAATTAATAAAAAAAAGCAAGTCATCACTGACCAATTAGGATGCCTTGGGACTGTAACTAAAGAAGAGTTTATCTTTCCATTCTGGAAATAATGGAGGACAAAAACTATGTTGTACTTTTTCTCACCACCCTCTCTCCTTTTCCTGTCTCCATGGTCTAAGATTTGTTAATCCTGTCATCAGCATCTCCCTTTGCCCTTGCATAACTCCTGCGTCCCTCCTCAGTCAGTCTTGTAAGCATCAGACACACTTCCTATTCCTGTTTCCTGTTGTCTATTACACATATGCTCACAGTGGTCTGGCCTCTTCCCTCACCACATCCTGAAACCATCCTGTCATAGTGGGCCCCAGAGAGGGAATTCTTCAGTCCCCTTCTCTCATTGCATGGCTTTGAGTCATCATCTTTCTTGTCTTCTGGATTTTTCTTTCCCTTGTTCTCTGGCCAGTCTTTTTAGGGAATCTTCTTCCTTAAACACTGGACTTGTCTAGGATTTAGACCTGGTCCTTTTCTCTCTTCACTCCACAGTTTTCTGCATGTGGGACCTGTAGTACCACGTCTATTCTGTTGATTCTCAGTGCTGCCTCCAGATCAGCACTGGCAGTTGCTGCCTGGACAGCCCTACCTGGATAATCAAAGCTCCCTGCACTCGGTGCATATTCCTTCTTGTGACCTTAGCCCCAAACTTCCATGCTTCCTCTTTCGGTGAACAGCACCACCATTTACCCTGTCACACAAGCCAGGACCTGAAGATCATTTGCATTCCTGGGATAAACCCAACTTGGGCATGACATATTATTTCCTTACTTTACACATTGTTGGATTCAGTTTGCTAATATTTTGGTTAGAATTTTGTATCTATTTCATGAGTAAGAATGTCTGATAATTTTCCCTTTCCTTGTTATGGTTTTGATGTTATGTTAAACTAATCTTTAATAACTATAGTTTAAGGAGTTTTTTCTCTTTCTCATCTCTGGAGAAGGTGTAAGATTATAGTTTTTTTTTTTTTTTTTGAGACGGAGTTTCGCGCTTGTTACCCAGGCTGGAGTGTAATGGCGCGATCTCGGCTCACCGCAACCTCCGCCTCCTGGGTTCAGGCAATTCTCCTGCCTCAGCCTCCTGAGTAGCTGGGATTACAGGCATGTGCCACCATGCCCAGCTAATTTTTTGTATTTTTAGTAGAGATGGGGTTTCACCATGTTGACCAGGATGGTCTCGATCTCTTGACCTCGTGATCCACCCGCCTCAGCCTCCCAAAGTGCTGGGATTACAGGCTTGAGCCACCGCGCCCGGCTGTAAGATTATAGTTAACTGAACCTCAAGTACTTGGTAGTTCTCTCCTGTAAAATCATTTGATCTTAGTGTCTTATTTGTGGAGATATTTTTAGCTGCTAATTCAGCTTCTTTAATAGTTATAAAATGTTTTGAATTTCCTCTGTTTGAGTCACTTTTCTAGGTATTTATATCATATTTTTAATATATTTTTTTAATTTTATTTTTTAAATTGATACATAATTGTGCATATTTATGAGGTACATGAGTTATTTTCATACATGTATAAAAGGTATAATTATCAAATAAGGGTCATTAGGATATCCTTCACATCAAACATTTATCATTTCTTTGTGTTGAGTACATTTCACATCTTCAACTACTTTGAAACAGTGAATAAATTATTGCTAACTATAGTTATGATGACTATTGTGCCATTGAACACTGGAACATATTCCTTCTAACTATAGTTTCATACCCATTAATTAATCTCTCTCGATCTCCCCTACTCCCCAGCTGCTGGTAACCACCATTATATGCTCTACCCCTACAAGATCAGTTTTTTTAGCTCTCACATATGAGTAAGAAAACATACATGTCTTTCTGTGCCTGGCTTGTTTCACTTAACATAATGACCGCCAGTTCCATTCATGTTGCTGCAAATGACACGATATTATTCTTTTTATGGCTGAATAATATTTCATTATATAATGTATACCACATTTTATTTGTCCATTTGTTGATGGACAAGTAGGTTGATTCTGTGTCTTCACTGTTGTGAATAGTGCTACAATAAACATTCAGAGCATGCAGTATCTCTTCAGTATACTGATTTTCATTCTTTTGAATATATACGCAGCAGTGGGATTGCTGGATCACATGGTGGATCTATTTTGAGGAACCTTCATACTGTCTTCCATAGTGGCCGTACTAATTTACATTCCCACTAGCAGTGAACTTGCATCTTCTTTCTCCATGTCCTCACCAGCATGTGTTATTGTGTCTGTTGAATAATGGCCATTTTAACTGGGATGAGATGATTTCTCATTATGGTTCTGATTTGCATGTGCCTGATGATTACTGAAGTTGAGACTTTTTTCATATGCCTGTTGGCCATTTCTATGTCCTCTTTTGAGAAATGTCTATTCAGATCATTTGCCCATTGTTAAATCTAATTTTTTTCTGTTGAGTTGTTCGAATTCCTGATGTATTCTGGTTAATCCCTTGTTGGATGAATAGTTTCCAAATATTTTCTCCCCTTCTATAAGCTGTCTCTTCACTCTCTTGTTTCCTTTGCTTCGTAGAGCTTTTTGGCTTGATATAATCCCATTTGTCTGTTTTTGCTTTTGTTGCCTATGCTTTTGAGAGCTTACACAAAACATCGTTGCTCAGACCAGTGTCATGAAGGATTTTCCCAGTGTTTTCTTCTAGTAGTTTATGGTTTTAGGTCTTACATGTAAGTCTTTAATCCATTTAAATTTGATTTTTGTATATGGTGAGAGAGAGGGGTCTAGTTTTATTTTTCTGCACATGGATATACAGTTTTCCCTGCACCATTTATTGAAGAACCTATCATTTCCCCACTGAACATTCTTGACTCCATTATTGAAAACCAGTTGGCTATGAATATGTGGATTTATTTCTGGGTTCTTAATTTTGTTCCACTGGTCTGTGTATCTGTTTTTATGCCAGTATCATGCTGTTGTGGGTACTATAGCTTTATAGTATATTTTGAAGTAAGGTGATATGATGCCTCCAGTTTTGTTCTTTTTGCTCAGAAATGCTTTGGTGGGCCGGGCCTATTGGCTCACACCTATAATCCCAGCACTTTGGGAGGCCAAGGCAGGTGGATCACCTGAGGTCAGGAGTTCGAGACCAGCCTGGCCAACATGGCAAAACCCCTTCTCTAATAAAAATACAAAAATTAGCTGGGTGCAGTGGTGGGTTCCTATAATCCCAGCTGCTTGGGAGGCTGAGGCAGGAGAATCTTTTGAACTTGGGAGGCAGAGGTTGCAGAGATTGCACCACTGCACTCCACCCTGGGCAAACAGAGCGAGACTCTGTCTCAAAAAAGGGGGAAAAAAAAATGCTTTTGTTATTTGGGGTCTTCTGTTGTTCCATACAAATTTTAGGATTTTTTTTTCTATTTCCGTGAAGAATGTCATTGGTGTAGAGATTACATTGAATCAGTAGATAGCTTTTGGGAGTGTATTGTTTTCACAATATTAATTCTTTCAGTCCACAAACATGGTGTCTCTTCCCATTTTTTTGTGTGACTGCTTCAATTTCTTACATCAGTGTTCTATAGTTTTCCTTGGAGAGAGGGCTTTCACTTCCTTGATTAAATTTATTCCTAGGGTTGTTTTTAGAGGTTTTAAAAAAAAAAAATCTATCATGAATGGGATTGCTTTCTTGATTTCTTCTGCTAGTTTGTTGTTGTTGTATAGAAATGCTTCTGATTTTTGTGTGTTGATTTTGTATTCTGCAACTCATACATTGAATACAAGATGGTATAGTCACTCTGGAAAATAGTTTGTCTGATTCTTAAAAAACTAATGTTATACTTACGGTTTAACCCCAGCAATCGTATTCCTGGCCATTTATCCTAGAGATATGAAAACCAGTGTTTTGTCACAAACACCTGTACAACTGGGTTTATGGCCCTTAACAGCAATATTTAACAGCTTTATTTATAATAGCCCAAAACTGGAAATAAGCCAAATATTCCTCAACAAATGAATGGTTAAATAAATGATGCTATATACACACCATGGCATAATACCCAGCAACAAAAAGAAATGAAGTATTAATATACAGAAACACAACAATTTTGATAAATCACAAGCAAATTTTGCTGATTGAAAAAGAAAATCTTAGAAATTTATATACTGCGTGATTGCATTTATATAGCACTTGAAAATTTTAGATCTCGTATACCTATACACATACTGAATATGTATTCTGAAGCTTCAAATTTTTCTGACTTCTTAGGACTCTGATCTCTAGACCCTCTTTTTTCTTTTTCTTTGAGACGGAGTTTCACTCTTGTTACCCAGGCTGGAGTGCAGTGGCGCGATCTCGGCTCACTGCAACCTCCGCCTCGATCTTGGCTCACTGCAACCTCTGTCTCCTGGGTTCAGGCAATTCTCCTGCCTCAGCCTCCTGAGTAGCTAGGATTACAGGCACGCGCCACCATGCCCAGCTAATTTTTTGTATTTTTAGTAGAGACGGAGTTTCACCAGACCCTCTTTTAAAGGAGCTTATCTGGTTAGGCCAGGCCCACCCACACAGGAGGAGGAAAGATACAGGAGGTGGAAATCTTGCGGTTATTAGAATTCTCCCTGCCATAGGCTGCATTTGGAGTGGGGCTTGCAGGGGTTTCGGTTGTTTCTCTGATCCGAAAGAGGTTGAGCTCTAGGCTCTAGTCAGTATAATTTCAGTTTGGCAACATCTTCTGACCCTATTAAGATGTAGATGATATATATTTGTTAGGTTATCTTCATGTAAAACACTTGATTAGGGTTTTACTAAATAAAATTTATTGACTCATTTTAGGTTGAGATTGTTTTTGTACTGCCATACCTCTCCATATTCTGAATCTAACTGAACATCATGCTTTGTTGCTTATAGCTGACAAATGATTAGTACTTTTAAGATTCATAGTGAAAATCTTGACTTACACTGCGGACACTTCTCAGTCTGTGCATATAAGCAAGCTTTTGTGCTGGAGATAGCTGTGCTTGTTGCCAAAGCTAGTTTTTTTCCTCCTAGTTCTCTATTGCTCCACCCTCTGAAAGTCACTGAAATGGTTTTAGAGCTTTCCTTCTAGAGGGAGCACTTCCCCATACTTACTTCTAAGAAGTAATAATTTTTAGTTTTAGAATCAAGGAGATGTTGATTTTCTTCCTGATTTTTTGGTGCTCCTTATCTGAGCTGGATCACTAACTTAAATTAAGATCCACTTATGAACACTGCATTTAGGAGCACTTGTGAAAATAAATGATGGCATACTCACAATTTAATTTGCCAAGCTCTCCTTGAAAACGCAGGTAAGTTCTGTTGCAAACATGTCTTATTGCTGTTTGGTGCAAATGACTGCACTATTCACTGTGACTAGACCTATGTCATCATGTGTTCTCATTGTCCTCGCATGAGAGCCTGGTTGACACTGGTTCTGTCTGCACTGGGGACCGTTTCTGGCTGTGCGCTATGTGGAGGACTGAGCTGGTGTCTTTCGGGGTAAATGCTTGGTGTTCTCAACAAGGGCTGCATGTTTCCTTCTTGCTAGAGCCTTAGCTTTTCTAGGTGTGTAGCATGGCTCTTAAATACACACATTTAGCAACTGTGCAAATTCAGTAAAAATGGAGAGACTTATTTAGAATAGGGAAATGTCTAAATAGTGCAGTGTAGGCCATTCAGTTAAATTTCAGTATGGCTTTCAATGCAGGCAAAGCCGTTTTGCTTTTGATTCTCATTCTTTAAAGCAAAATAACTGAGGAAATCTAATTCTCTACTCGGAAATTTGTGTAAGAATTGGGGCTCTAAAAATGGTAATACTAAACTCAAGTTTCTTCACTCCGAACCAATCCCAGGATTCTTTTCCATAATTAGGAACAGATCAAAACCTATAACTGCTGAGGGAATTTAAAACTGACTATAAAAACCTTTGTAGATGCAGTTAAAAAACAAATAATATACTCCAAGAATGTTAACTTAAAAAAAAAAAAAGAGAGAACAAACAAACAAAACCCACAGACTGAAAAGTCCTATTTCTAGGAGGGTGGCAGGTGTGTTGGGGCTGGTTGTGCCTGTTTTCTGATCGGTTGTTCCTGTAGGTGAGCACCCTTCCCTCTGCCCCTGCTTTCTGAAAGCTATCCTAGTTGTTCTTCCCAGTAAGCGGGGGCTCAGCTGGCTTTAGCTGTGTCCATAGTTTAGGGGGCTAGGTGTTCAAGATAGAAGATGGCTGAGCAGATGGTGTGTATTGTGTGGTGGGCAGGTGGAGTGGTGAGGCTCTGGCTTGTTCCTGACTCTGCAACAGAGCTTGTTACTGTAATGTGGAACTAATATAGAAGTTGTCTGCATGCTGGGTGTTTCATCTACTGTTCTACATAAGAGGCCAGTGTTCACAAGTAGAGGCAGCACAGAATTGGTATGGAGAACTGGGCATTCATTTAGATTTTAGAGTTCTGTTTATGGGTGCTAACAGGATTGCTGTACTGAGAGAGGGATGTGTAAAACTTTTGTTCACTTGGATATGCTATTTTTCTTATAACAGCTTTATTGAGACATAATTTACACACCATACAGTTCACGCATTTAAAGTACACAGTTCATTAGTTTTCAGTATATTCACAGAATTGTGCAGCCACCCATCATCACCACAGTGAGATTTAGAATATTTTCATCACTTCCAGAAGAAGCCCCCTAGCAGTCACTCTCCATTCCTCCCTCTTCTGGCAACCCTCAGTCTGTATTTCCTGTCTCCATGGATTTGCGTATTCTGGACATTTTATATAAATTGAGTCACATGCTGTGCTGTCACTTAGCATAATGTTTTCAAGGTTTACCCAAGTTTAGTATGTTTCAGTACTTATTCCTTGTTATAGCTGAACAATATTCCTTACATGTGTATACCACATTTTGTTTATCCATTTTTCTATCGATGGATACTTGGATGGTTTTCACTCTTTGGCTGTTATGAATAGTGTCAGATATACTTTTAATGTTTATATTTATTGTATAATAACAATGTATATCCATAGCTGCTGGTGTTAGTTATCTGTACCTTTTTTTTTTTTTCTTGAGACGGAGTTTCACTCTTGTTACCCAGGCTGGAGTGCAATGGCCCGATCTCGGCTCACCGCAACCTCCGCCTCCCGGGTTCAGGCAATTCTCCTGCCTCAACCTCCTGAGTAGCTGGGATTACAGGCACGCACCACCATGCCCAGCTAATGTTTTGTATTTTTAGTAGAGACGGGGTTTCCCATGTTGACCAGGATGGTCTCGATCTCTTGACCTCGTGATCCACCCGCCTTGGCCTCCCAGTTATCTGTATCTTAAGAGTTTTAAGAATTATAAAGTCATGCTGTAATTCTAGGACTTAGGGAGGCCGAGGCAGGCAGATCACTTTAGCTCAGGAGTTTGAGACCAGCCTGGGCAACATGATAAAACCCTGCCTCTACTAAAATACAAAAAAATTAGTTGAGTGTGGTGGTGTGTTCCTGTAGTCCCAGCTACTCGCAAGGCTGAGACATGAGAATCACTTGAACCTAGGTAGCAGATGTTGCAGTGAGCCAAGATTGCACCACTGTACTCCAGTCTGGGCAACAGAGCAAAACTCTGTCTCCAAAAAAAAAAAAAAAAGAAAAGAGAGAGAGAGAATTAAACTGTACTTAAAGCACGTGTCTGTCTCCATTTCAAACTACAGTGTTTGTACAGCCTTGTAGGTTTCATCATAAAGAAAAATGAATTATTCCTTCTACTCGAAAGTCCCCTCTCCTGCTTTTCAGCTTTGGCTTTGGTTGTCACTTCTCAGCTCTTTAATGCTATTGTTCCCTTGGGTTTCATCTAGACTCTTTTTCCTTGGGTAATCTCATCCACACCATCTGGGAACACTGCCTGTGGCTGGATGGATAAATCTTCGTTTCTAGCAGACCTCTCTCCTGGATCTCCAGAGCCAGGAACCCACTAGACTTCTTTAAAACTCACTCAGCCAGCAGACTTTCTGGCCCAGAGCAGCAGCTGTGAGTGGACAGCAGGCGCCTTCATCAGAAGCTTAGGGTCAGAAGTGTGCCAATGCATTCTTGGGAGCCACGAGAGGGGAGGGGAGTGCCCTGTGTCACCTGAGTCCAACTTAGGAGAGACCACACCAGAGCTGAGGCCTACGGAGCATGGAGAGGGGGAAAGGGGTGTTTGTGGTGGGGAAAGGGAATGACCAGCCCTTTCAGGAACTTCCAGGAGTTTAGTAGAGCTGGTGACAGTGTTGTGAGCAAGGAGCTGGAGAGTGGGGAGGGCCTGGAGTCCTGACGTAACTGGGAGTCGTTGAGGTTTTTTAAGCTGAGAAGTAACCAAAGATCAATGTTTAGAAAGACCCCACTGGCAGCAGTTGGGAGTCTGGATTGGAATGAGCCAGGCCTGTCGGGGAGTCCAGGTGGAATTCTTGTGTAGAAACCCAGGGAAGGGGACCATCTGATGACACACATCCCCTAGCAACTTTCAGAGGAGCCGACACCTTTTTCTGATATTGTCAGAACAATTGCTGACCAGTGCTGTGGGCTGGCTGAAGTTGGCAATCAAGAATTTGTTATCTCAGTCTACGCAGTGTAGAGTTAGAGGAGTGGATTGTTCTCAGTTGGAATTTTGTCCAGAGATTTAGGAGGTAGAAGAAAAGAGAGGGCTGAGGACATAAACACCCAAATTTTACAAAGAAGAAAGTTCAGAGCTGCTGTCTATATTGAAATAGTTAAGAGGGAAATGATTGGAGGTCTAGGATTTGCTTCAAAATAATATGGTTGTGGGGAAAGTAAGTGGAGTGCAGATGAAACAAGGCTGACCATGAGCTGGTCAATTTACTAAAGCAGGATGATGAGCACATGAGGTTCATTATAGTGCCGTTTCTACTTTTTAAAAAATTTAAGATTTTCCAAAATGAAAAAGAGGCCAGACGTAGTGGCTCGTGCCTGCAATCCTAGCACTTTGAGAGCCTGAGATACAAGGATCACTTGAACCCAGAGATCAGCCTGGGCAATATAGTGAGACTCCATCTCTACTAAAAAAGAAAAAAAACTACACTGTGAAAAAAATAATACAGGTGGTAGAAGAAGAAATAAAGGTATGAGTACATGGTTAGGCCTCCTAAAGACAGCTACAAGAGCATGCCTCTGCTGGGCAGGCCTGCAGCATAGTGCAACCTGGAGCTGAAGTTCTGTTCGCCTTTACGGGAAGCACACAGCATTGTACGGGGCTTTTACCAGTTACCGGTGGGCAGTCTCTAGAACACTCAGGGGTCGGGGCAAAACTGCCTCTCCCTCAGCTCAGCTCACCCACCCACCCACCTTGGTGAAAATGGAAAACAGAGCTTCCCAGCAAGCCTCCTGCCTTCACTCCAGTGCACAGGTGCATCAGGGTCTGAAGGCTCCTCCCGGTGGGGCCTGGGAAGCTGCCCTTCAGTGGGCTATGGCTGCACTGTCTCCTGATCCTGCAGCTGTGTGTGGGTCACAGGCACGTCGTGTCCCCATATCCCAGAGAGTTATGTCTATTTCCTGTCTGTGGTGGCAAAATTTCCATCACTGTCACCCTCAGGATAACGGCAGAGGAACTAACAGAGGCACTAAGACCAGTGATATATATACTGGGGTGTGTCTGATGACGAAAATCACCTTCTGTTTCAGTAAGAAGTTGGTTAAAGTGATGCCTGAAATGGATAGATCAGGAAATAACAATAAAAACATTAATGATAAAAAGGCAGCTCCCAGAAGAACTGAAAAGTAACCTAGTTAAAGGTGGTGGCCCTGGAGAGAAACCTTCAGAAGAGCAGAGGAGGAGCAGGGAATGTTGCTTTTCATGACTAGCCTTTCGGTACCTTTTCATATTTCAGCTAAGTACGTAGTTCTCTAATGAATTCAAAATTGTTAATGAGTGTGTTATAATAGAATAGTAATCTTGGACTCAGGTTCTACCCACCGCACTTGATTAGAAATTTATTCTCAGCCTCTGTTTTGGCAGAGACCCCGTCCCTTCTCTCAGGGACATATAGAAACCTTAGGGCTGAACTGAGCTCAGAGACTGGGGAAGAACCCCTGGTCTGATCTTCAGTCGCTGACTGCTGTGTCCGATTCCCTGGCTCCTCACTCTTGAGGGAAGCATCCTCACTCTCATGTGGCACAGGCTTGGACATGAAGCTCCAAAACCTCCCTAACCTGCCACCAGGACATATTCCCAGGCACTTTCAGAATGTGAAACCTCCCCTCATTCCCTGTTTCCCTGCCTCCAGGTTTAAGCCCTGCCTTTCCTTTTGTTTCAAAGCACTGTCCTCTCTTCCTCTACCCTTATCCTTCCCCATCTCCCTCTCACTCCCCCAGAAGAGTCAAACAAATTATGGGGCTTTAACCTTTCAAGTAAAGGCGAGGATTTTTTTTTTCAATGCAGTACCTGAAATACTAAATAAATTATCTAGGGAAAGGAACAGAGGAGGAGTTTTTGTTGTTGTTGTTGTTGTTGTTTTGCGACAGTCTCGCTCTGTCGCCCAAGCTGGAGTCCAGTGGTGCGATCGTGGCTTACTGCAACCTCTCCGCCTCCTGGGTTTGAGCAATTTTTGTGCCTCAGCCTCCCGAGTAGCTGGGATTACAGGCGCATGCCACCACACCCAACTAATTTTTGTATTTTTAGTAGAAACGGGGTTTTGCCATGTTGGCCAGGCTGGTCTCGAACTCCTGGCCTCAAGTGATCTACCCACCTCAGCCTCCCAGAGTTCTGGGATTACAGGCGTAAGCCACTGTGTCCAGCCTGATTTTAAAATAATTTCTTACTTCAGAGTTTCCTGAAGTTTGGCCTATGGAGACTAGCATCAGAATCACTTGAGGAGCTTAAAGATACAGAGATAGGGATAGGGCCTGGGATTCTGACTTTGTTGTAAGCTGGGAGTTTGAGAGCCACGGCCTAGTTCTTAGAATACGAAAGTGTATCTGCTCTTGTATGGGAGGTACAACAGTAATTTAAGTTAGGAATTGGTATCTTCATAGAGGAATGCAGAAATCCTCTTCTCCAGGATGTCTGTCTGTAGACAGCCATGGTATATGGTAGACCAGGTTTGTCCAACCCACAGCCCACGGGCCACATGCAGCCCGGGACAGCTTTGAATACAGCCCAACACAATTCATAAACTTTCTTAAAACATGAGAGTTTTTTTGCATTTTTTTTTTCCAGCTCATCAGCACTATCGTTTGTTAGTGTATTTTATGTGTGGCCGAAGACAATTCTTCTTCCAGTGTGGCCTAGGGAAGCCAAAAGATTGGCCACCCCTATGTAGACTGTGATTATCACACACCCTGAGAAGGAAGCAGATCCGTGCTGACAGAGCGTAGAGGAGAGCCTGCCAGTTTCTAGTGGGGTTGGGGGTGCTGAAAAAGGGAGACAGTGATGTGCTAAGCCAGGAAGGACAGGGAGGACCCCCATGCACACAGGCAGAGAGGCTCTCTGGTGACCATCTGCTGTCAGGTACAGTGGTACAGTAGTACAGTGACAGAAGCACTTTTGGCTGAAGTGCAGCATTTAGTGGTTGGGGAAGTGCAGGTCCGTAATATCTTACCCCAGACCCTAGGCCTCACTGAGCTTCTGAGTTAGAGTTTTTCAGAATTTATAAACAGATCCAGAGGGCCCATGGGGTAGATACACCTTAGACATACTGATGAAAGTGGAGTTGGAATTAGGTTGTGGAAGTAGCAGAACCTGAATTCTAGGTTTCTTGGAGTGTAGAGTATGGTGTCTACTGTTTGGAAATAGAGAAGAATGGCATTATGAGTTTTATTTATAAAATAGAATTTCTTCTTTGTATTAAAATAGATTTTTATATAGGAAATCTTCTTTATCTTCAGTATCAGAAAGGTCCCCAAATCCATTTCACCATTTTCAGAATAAATCATGAAAGAAAGATTTGGGATATTATCTTTAAAAATGAAACCAGAAAGTATGGGAAAATACTTTTAGAGCTAACAAAATTTAAATTACAGTTACAATCATGAAGCAGATATGGTCCTGCTTCATGAGCCAAGTTCATAAAAGAAAAAAGGAAGTCAATCAGATCTTACTGAGTTCTGTGAGAGAGATCATTATTTAACATAATCATTTATTCGGCAGATCTTTATTAAGTACCAATTAATGTATTAGTCGCTGCTTTAGGCACTGGAGATGTATAGTCAGTGGGAATAGGGGAAATCTCTGTCCTCAGTTCTCACAGATCTTATATCCGTAACTACGTGTACAGATACGGGCTATGAATTAAATAGAGCAAGATAAAGAGAAGGGGGTATGGCTTCAGTCATGCACATGGTGCCCAGAGGCGTGATAGCTCCATCATGGACTCCATCAAGGAGTCCATCACTTGAGACTTGACTTCACAGCAGGATTTAAAAAGCAACAGTCTCAGGAAATGTCTCAGTTTCCCCAAGGTCCTCTCTTAATCCCATTCAGAGTATTACGAAGCACTTCCTATACCTTCATCCTTAGTCCCTTCTTCAGTTGATAACTGAAGGGCTAAATCTGCCAAGTCTTCCTTTGTCAGTGGTTTTGCATGAGCAGTTCTCTAACAGCACTTCCACTAAAATCTTATCTTTTGCAAGACTGATTTTACAGCTGGTTTGCATTGTCTGGGAGTCTGGGAGTAGGGACAGCCCAATTTATGCTTCTTACCAAGGTTATGCTTTTTACATTGAGTAACTTTTAATTACCCAGTAATTAAAATTACTGGGTAATTTTTAACAGTACTCCCCTTCATTTTCAGAAGTGTTCAGTTTGAACAATAAGTTTGGCACCTTATCAGTCAAAGATTGACCAACAAAGACTGACAACAGTGCGTGGGGTAATCAGCAGTGTTAGATATTTCTAAGTGGTCAGTGTATTCATAAACATTTTCATGTTAGAACTTTGGCTTCCTCAGACAGTCTTGTAACTACGGAAACTTAGATGATGAAGATTCAACATAAGAGGACCCCTTTAGAGTCTTGGGTACCAGCCATACTGACAGCTGTTTTATATGAGGTTCTTTATGATTATAATTTGGACATGAACATAGAGTGACCCTGCTTCAGCAAGAAGTCAGGCTAATGGTTGGCATCCAGTGTGGGGGAAGGCGGGGGCTGCCCTGAGGAGTGCTGTGTGGCACAGAGCACATGACACCAGATAGGTCCTCAGACAGTGCCCTTAGCATCCAATGGTTTTTGGCATCTAGCAGTGAGTGAAAGTATCTCATAGATTCTTTAAGTGTAAACACCGAGGGCACACTTACGGTTTAAAAGATTGAAATCCAGACAGGGTTGGGGTGGATTCTGGTCTGTTTCCTTCTCTCTCTTTATGTGTTATAACTTGGATTCTTCATTCCCCAAGATGATTTTGTTTATATAATTGTCCTCCAATCTTATTTTAAACTTTTATGTGAGGACCATGGGTCATATTCTGCAGCTTTCCTTCTCTCAAGGAGGTGGGACTGGCTATTGTGATAAAAGAAGGAAAAGAAAAGAAAGTGGGTTTCTCTTTACTATATGAAATTATGTGACTTTGTATTTCTGATTATAAATGGTGGCCACAGGGAGGACACAAAAAATTCAGATTCTAAGCCCCACAATATTTTATGGCCTGAATAGTGTTGGAACTTTATTTATTTATGGAATGTCAAAAAGAAAATAGGGCCATCAAAAAAGCAAACAGTAGAAGTCTCTTTTCTGGCCCCTGTGAGTCTGGCTGTAAAAGCAGTGCAAGGGGTTGGGGGTGGGACTAATAAAGCAGATGCTAGGCCGGGCGCGGTGGCTCAAGCCTGTAATCCCAGCGCTTTGGGAGGCCTAGGCGGGTGGATCACGAGGTCAAGAGATCGAGACCATCCTGGTCAGCACGGTGAAACCCCGTCTCTACTAAAAATACAAAAAATTAGCTGGGCATGGTGGTGCATGCCTGTAATCCCAGCTACTCAGGAGGCTGAGGCAGGAGAATTGCCTGAACCCGGGAGGCGGAGGTTGCGGTGAGCCGAGATCGGGCCATTGCACTCCAGCCTGGGTAACATGAGTGAAACTCCGTCTCAAAAAAAAAAAGCAGATGCTAGTCATTTACCTTCTGTGCTTGTTGTGTGAATTGTCTGTACTGGCATTGTCACTTGGTCAGTAATTGTTTCGTTTGTAATACCATTGTCTCTCCAAAGAGGGCTGAGTTCCCTAAAAAAAGCAGGCAATGGCCGGGGGTGGTGGCTAATCTCAGCACTTTGGGAGGCCGAGGCGGGCCGATCACGAGGTCAAGAGATCGAGACCATCCTGGCCAATGTAGTAAAACCCTGTCTCTACTAAAATACAAAAATTAGCTGGGTGTGGTGGTGCGCACCTGTAGTCCCAGCTACTCGGGAGGCTGAGGCAGGAGAATTGCTTGAATCTGGGAGGTAGAGGTTGCAGTGAGCCCAGATTGCACCACCGCACTTCAGCCTGGCGCCTGGTGACAGAGCGAGACTCTGTCTCAAGAAAAAAAAAATAGCAGGCAATGCACCACAGCGTCTGGCTAGTACCACGTATATTGTAGGTCATAGTAAAGACACAATTATCATATTTAATTAATTCGGAGGTATGCATTTTTTCATGTCCTAATATCCCTGAAATCATGATGCATCTTATGGTCAGTGACTTAAAAATCATTTTGTTGTAGTTAAAGTGTTTTTCCTAAATAATACACAGAATAATGCCTCTTTCACCCAGTGTTAATTAAGAGTTGATGAAATATGTTGTGTTTTTATATTCTTGGTATGAAAACTGTTAATTGATAATAAAATTATTTAAGTTCTAACTGATGACATATTGTCAGATGATGTTCAATGTGGCAAAACGTGAGGCACAATTTTTTGTTAAAAGGACAGTATCTTGCAGTCAGTACACACTGAGTGCATAAATGTTGACAGAATGAAGAGCACAAAATGGGTGTGCCCACCTGGAGGCAGAGCCATGAATCAGTACTGAGGCAGACAAGAAGAGCTTTGTGTGTGGGTGGAGGTGCAGGGAGGGAGCGCCAGGCTTCATGGAGGCCTGCGAGGGTCTCCGGGGTCAGATGGAGAGAACCTCAGGGCTGATGTGAAGCTCAGAGGGGGCTGCAGGAGGCTGTGCTAAAGCCTCAGAGTATTGCCATGGGGCTGGCAACTAAACAAGAAAACTGAAGGGGTTTCATTAATTTCTTTAAAACGTAAACTCTGTTTTCAGCTTAAGTCTTGAAATGAGAAGCCTGAATCTGTGGTGGTTTCATAACCTGCATAATCACACTATCTGTTTTTCTGTCACAGATTGCCTTCTCCCAGCACAGCAATTTTATGGACCTGGTACAATTCTTCGTGACTTTCTTCAGGTAATTTTGCTTATACAGACTCTCTCTGTTCTTTTGATTTAGGAGCTAGATCCATTAATAGAGTATCAGCTCCTAAAAGATAGAAGAATAATCCTGTGTTTCCACCACAGATCAAGTTTACTTTATATGTGTTCCTGAAAAGTTAGGAACAATAATATAAAGTCAGTTACAATAATATAAACTCAATCTAGCATGATAAAGTGAAAACATCTGGTTTGTATGTTCTGGCTTGCAGGGGGTGGTGGGGGCTTTGCATGTATCCTGTATTAATTTTTGCATGTATCCTGTAGATAATTTGGCTCTTCATATGGGGAGAATTGGGGACTAAAACAACATTTAATTAATAATGCTTACTGATGTGAGCTATATATATGCTTATTCTTGTTCAAGAGCTGAGCCTGGTGATTATCCTGAGTTTTAAAGCTGAAATTGATTTGTTAGTTCCCTGGGATTTTCTGTTTTATTTCCATAGTTTTTTTCTTAATTTAATTTTTATCTTTATGAAAATACTATATATAAATAATTGAAAAAGACAAAAAAGTGCTGCAGTTTTTAAAACAGAAAGCCAGCAATAGCCTGCCTTGCACCTTCCCACCCTCATATCCCCTCAGTTTAAATTGTTTTAGTTTTTTACTTCTCTGTGTTTACACTTGGTTTTTCTTTTGTTCTTGAGTTCTTTTTTGAAGTCCTACTGTAGAAGATGAGGATATACTGTGTTACATGTCCTCTCCTAGCATCTGCCCTCACACCACAAAATCATACAAAAGTCTCTTCTTCTCTTTCATTTAATACCGTTATATCACAATATAGGGCTAAATCAATGATCCCTATTTACTATTTACGTTATAATCATAAAACTCTCTATTTCTCTCTCTTTTTTTTGAGATGGAGTTTTACTCTTTCGCCCAGGCTGGAGTGCAGTAGCATAATCTCAGCTCACTGCAACCTCCGCCTTCCAGTTTCAAGCGATTCTCCTGCCTCAAATTCCAAAGTAGCTGGGATTACAGGCCACCACCATGTCCAGCTAATTTTTGTATTTTTAATAGATACGGGGTTTCACCATATTGTCCAGGCTGGTCTCAAACTCTTGACCTCATGATCTGCCTGCCTCAGCCTCCCAAAGCGCTGGGATTACAGGCGAGAGCCACCACGACTGGCCGGCCGTAAAATTCTTATTCACAACTGCATTGAACAGTGACTACACTACCAGATTTTTTGGGTAGAAGGATCATTCTTTGCTTATCCTAAATGTAGTATTTGCCATGTTTGGTTTTTTAATTGTTTGATTTTTCTGTGTGCCTACCCCTGATTCATCACTATACTCTTGCCGACGTACCTTTAGAACAGTAAAAAATAAATAAAATACCACTGTACTGTGACTGAACTGAGAAATCTCACTATGGTCACACACAAGCGGGTGCTCTCTTGTTGAGTTTCTCTTGGAGTTGTCCACCCTAGAGCCCTCCCACCTCCTGCCCCCCAGGCATACTTGTTGTTCTGAGGCCTTTGCCTTCCTCCTATATTGAAGTCTCTGTTTCCAGGTTCCATGTCTTCATCTTCCTATCTGTCCCCTCTTTTTACTGAAGCACGTTCTCCAGATTTATGAGAAAAGGTACCTGGGATGTAACTTTTCTATGAGCTCTCCTGACTGAAAATATGTTTATTTTATCTTTATAATTTGATTGAATGTCTGGGGCCAGGTGCTGTGGCTCACACCTGTATTTCTAGCACTTTGGGAGGCCGAAGTGGATGGATCACTTGAGCTCAGGAGTTCAAGCCAGCCTGGGCAACATGGCAAAACCCTGTC
The DNA here is from genome assembly GCF_001604975.1 of Cebus imitator. Taxonomy (NCBI): domain Eukaryota; kingdom Metazoa; phylum Chordata; class Mammalia; order Primates; family Cebidae; genus Cebus; species Cebus imitator. The sequence goes on from NW_016107643.1 coordinate 1,547,843, forward strand.
TCTACAAAAAAAAATACAAAGTAGCTTGATGTGGTGGCGCATGCCTGTAGTCCCAGCTAATCATCAGACTGAAGCAGGAGAATGCCTTGAGCCTAGGAGGCAGAGGTTGCAGTGAGCAGAGATTGCACCACTGCACTCCATCCTGGGTGACAGAGTGAGACCCTGTCTCAAAAAAAAAAAAAAAAAAAAAAAATCTGACTAGAGAATTCTAGGTTCCAAATCATTTTCCATTAGAATTGAGAAGACATTGTACTATTTCTCCTGACATCTACTGTAATATTGAGAAGACAAGTACTGTCATAATTTCCACTCTTAATATTGGATCTGTTTTCTCTCTTAAAAAGTATATTTAAATGTAATATAAAGTTACAGAAACATTTGCAAATCCTAAGTGTGTAGCCCAGTGAATTATCACAAATTGAACACTTCTAGAGTATTGTTATACTTGTTTTTTTTTTTTTTTTTTTTTAAGACGGAGTTTCGCTCTTGTTCCGCAGGCTGGAGTGCAATGGCGCGATCTCGGCTCACCGCAACCTCCGCCTCCTGGGTTCAGGCAATTCTCCTGCCTCAGCCTCCTGAGTAGCTGGGATTACAGGCATGCGCCACCATGCCCAGCTAATTTTTGTATTTTTAGTAGAGACGGGGTTCCACCATGTTGACCAGGATGGTCTCGATCTCCTGACCTCGTGATCCACCCGCCTCGGCCTCCCAAAGTGCTGGGATTACAGGCGTGAGCCACCGCGCCCAGCTTGTTATACTTGTTATCTCTTGTTATCTCTTGTTCACCCAGAACATTTCAGGCTTCTTATTTCTTTTGTACCAGTTTTGGCAAGTTGTGTATAGTTTTCTTCTAATGGTCTCATTCCACCTGTTCCATTCTCTTGTTCACTCAGAACAAGAGTTAATATTACCAGTACTCTTTAGTCTTGTGTTTTTCCCTCACTCACAACACTGCCTCTTCTCCAAATGTACCGTTTACCTGACTTCTCAAACCATACATTGCATTTGCTATTTTTGAAATGCATATAAATTATCATTATTATTATTATTTTGAGACTGAGTCTCTGTCAGTTGCCCAGGCTGAAGTGCAGTGATGTGATCTTGGTTCACTGCAGCCTCAGCCTCCCGGGTTCAAGCAATTCTTCTGCCTCGACCTCCCTCCCAAGTAGCTGGGATTACAGGCACTCGCCACCTTGCCTGGCTAATTTTTATATTTTTAGTAGAGACCGGGATTCACCATGTTGGTCAGGCTGGTCTCAAACTCCTAACCTTGCAATCCACCCACCTCAGCCTCCCAAAGTGCTGGGATTACCGGCATAAGCCACGACGCCCAGCCAGAAAGGATCTTAAAAACTGTGAATTGGATCTTTGAAAAGGGTAAGAATAATATTGACAAACTCCTGGCAAGATTAACCAAGGAAAAAAGAGAAGGTATAAAAAGGGGGGCATTCTTCCAAACCTCGCAGATGTTTTTTTCCTCCAGAAGGGTATTTTATGAACAACTTTATGTGAATAAATTTGAAAATGAAACAGATGGAATGAGACCATTAAAAGAAAACCACATACAACTCGCCAAAACCAACACAGAAGTAGTAAGAAGCCTGAATAGTTCTCTATCCATTTTTAAAACAATACTAATTTAAGTTTTGTCATAGTAAAAACTCTAGGCCCCCGGTGGCTTAATTGGTAACATAACCTTTTTAAGAGAGAAATAATACCAATCTTAACCAAATGTGGAGAACAGATAAAGAAGGAGCACTCCTTGTTTCTTTTTTTAACCTAGCACAACCTGACAAGAACATTATGAGATGGGAATTTATAAGCCAGTATCACTCATTAATGGGGAAGCAATCAATAACCAATATTATCTGTCAATAATATTAAAAGGCTGCTATGTCATGACCCAATTGGATTTATTTTAGAAATTGCAAGATTGATTTAGTGTCAGAAAAGCAATCAGTATAATTCACTTCAATTGTATTAAAGAAAATACCATGATCATCTTAATCAATGGAGGGGATAAAGCATTTGATAAAATTTAATGTCCATTCATTTGAAAAACAGCTTCTTAGAAAACTAGAAAGAGAAACTTCCTGAACACTGATAGTGGAACAACATATAATGTCAACAGCAAACCACTTTCTTAATGGTAGAATGTTAGAAGTTTGAGTTTGGGAACAAGACAGAGATACCCACCATCACTTCTACTCTGCATTGTGCTCAGCTCTAACCAGTACAGTAACACAAGAAAAATAAAATATATGAGAATTGGAAAGGAAAAAACAATTATTACTTGTGACATGATTGTATTTGTAGAAATTCAAAAGCATCTAAAGTATTAGAAATAATAAATACAAAGTTGTTCGACTCCAGAGAAATATAAAAAATTACGTTGTTCAGAGACATTCTTGCAGCTCTCATTGGTAAGGGCAGATGCTGGCATGAAAATCATGGGATTGTATTTCCTATAGGAAGCCATTAGGTGGAGTAGGTGGCCTTCTCCCCTCTTTACTATGAAAGAAGAAATTATTTCCTGAGTGATGCTGGAAGCAGATGGCCTCCTGTCAAGATCCATCGACATTCTGATGAGCCCATGTTTGTCTCCTGTGGGTTGATGAGATTGGGAAAGAGAGTTATTGACAGGTTCTTAACTTGCTGTTTTCGATATGAAGTTCACTTATAATTTTTTTTTTTAATTTCAGTTGCTTATGCATTTTGTTCTCCAGAGCATGAGAGATCCCTTCCTGTATTGTCTTTAATTATTTTCTGGGTGATGACCTCTCCACTAAGAGGCAACTAGTTGTGTTCATCCAATCTTGGAGGGAAATAAAATAACTTAATAAACAAAAAAAGATAAATTTTTGAGGTGATAGATATCCCAGTTACCCTGACTGGATCATTACACATTGTATACAGGAATCAAAATGTCACCTATAGGCACAAAATATGTACAAGTATTATAAATCAATAAATTTTTTTTTTTAAATTTAAAGACATTCAGTATGTCTAAGGAAAAAAGAAATGAAATCTGTTTCTATATTTCACCCCCCAAAAAAGAAATTCACATTTGTATTCATTTGATAAATAAAATTGTTCAAACTTACAGCATAATCATATCAAGAAAGAATGACCAAGAAAAATTTGGGTCCTAGAGTGAGACAGCTCACTATTCCTCCCAGATAGTAAACATTTTGTCAAGTTATAGTGATCACTGTGGCACTGGCACAAAATGAGATTGCCCAGTAGAATATAATGCATAACTAAGGATCAAAGTTTAAAAGACTCAAATGTGCCTTTAGTGAGGAAAAATTAAATGAAAATACAAAGTAGATAGTAATAAAGAAGAAGCTACAAGGTCAGTACAGACTTGAAAGTCAGTAGTCACATGTGGCTTGTGACTCTTGACTAGGCAACTGAATTTTAATCCTACTTAATTTTAATTAAATATAATTAAACTGACATTCAGTTCATTGAAACACTTGTAAGTACGGTCAACACAACTTGGATATATGAATCTATTTCAAATGTTTTATAAAATCGAAAAACAGCAAATATTTTTGATGAAAATTTAGTGTTCAAACTAAGATGGCTTAGAAGTATAAAATACTAGATTTTGAAGACAGTAGAAAATAAGAGTGTAAAATGACTCAATAATTTATATATTGGTCACATGTTGAAATGATGTTTTGCCTGTGTCGGGTTAAATAAAAATATATATTTAAAATTAATTTCATAATGTTTTAATGTCATGTTCAGAAAAAGCTGTTTCTTTCTACTGCTTAATATGACTACTATGACACTTAAAATTACATATGTAGCCAGACACAGCAGCTCATGTCTGTAGTTCCAGCACTTTGGGAGGCCACGGCGGGCGGATCACCACATCAGGAGTTCGAGACTAGCCTGACCAACATGATGAAACCCTGTCTCTACGAAAAATACAAAAATTAGCTGGGTGCGGTGGCGCGTACCTGTTACCAGCTACTTGGGAGGCTGAGGCAGGAGAATCACTTGAACCTGGGAGGCAGAGGTTGTGGTGAGCCCAGATCGTGCCATTGCACTCCATCCAGCCTGGGTGACAGAGCGAGGCTCCATCTCAAAATAAAATAAAATTACATATATGACTCACATTAAATTTATATTGGATAGCAATTATGTAGAGAATACAAAGGAAAGAATTTATAAGGACAACATAAAAAGGTATAATAAATATGCTACACTAATCCAAATATTTTAAAGCAAAAAGATTAAATCTTAAGACTTTTTAAAGTAGAAAACCATCATGAAGACAAGAATTCTGATATTACATACTACCAAAAGTAATTAATGTTCATTGTAAACTTCAAGTAATATAAAAATAAAGTAAAAATTCAAACTTTTCCCAAGCCACTCTCTAGAAATTACCACTGTTAATATTTTGGTGTTTCTATTTCCAAAATTTTTTTTCTATGTGTATACACTGCACATAAATTGTGTTTTTTCTGACTCTTTGATTTATAAAATGGGCTATCTCCTTACATGTAATTCTGTAACTTGCCTTTTTACTCAGTGTTACATGTTTTACTTTTCCCATGTGGAGATTCACCTGGTTGGTTTTTTTTTAAAGCAACTTTTCCCATTGTATAATGTACCATATTTATTTAACCATTCCTCTTTCATCTGACTCTTATGTTGTCCTCAGTTTTTTTTTAACTGCATATGTCTTTGCATTTTTCCATGAATATCTTTCTGGGATAGTTTTTTATCCTGTAACAGGTGTATCAACATGTGTAAGCACTGCCAAATGGCCCCTCATAACAGTTGCATGAATTTTTCATTCCAATGGCAAGAATGAGCCTGCCTGTTTCTCTTACTCTTAGCAACACTGGAAGTTGTCATTGTTTTTAATTTTGCCAATCTGGAAGGTATCCATGATACCTTGTTTTAATTTGATTTATTTAATTATTAGTGATATTTACTGGTATATTATAGTTCTTGTTCATATCCTTTGCTTGTATTTCTGTTGGGATGTTTGCCTTTTTTCTTACTGAAATTTAGGAACTCTATATTTTGTGCATGCTTGTGTGTACATGCGTGGACATGTGTGTTTGTGTGTCTGTCTGTTCTTCTAATCAGTTGTTTGTCTTTAAATCCCATTTATGGTATTTTTTACCAGGCATATCTTTCAGTCTTTCCCTATAATTTCTTCACAGGTGTTTTATCTGCTACTGTTTTTTTTTTTTTTTTTTTTTTTTTTTTTTTTTTTTTTTTTTTTTTTTTTTTTTTTTTTTTTTTTTTTTTTTTTTTTTTTTTTTTTTTTTTNTTTTTTTTTTTTTTTTTTTTTTTTTTTTTACATTTCCCTGATGTCTGGTGGTGTGGAGCATTTTTTCATCTACCTTTTGCTTATTTGCATGTCTTCTTTTGAGTTGATGTTTAGCTCCTCTTTTGTCCATCTTTAATTTATCTGGATATAGTTTTACTGTTTTCTACATTTGGGGCAAATTTAGTCTATTTGCCTTTCCATTTGAGGCAAATGGAGTTTCTCCATTTTCAAAATGGATAGACTTCCAGAAACTTGTGGTGTGTCAAGGCAGGGTATCACTCTCCCAGCACCATCCACTGAGCCAGGAACTCACCCTCTGTTGTTACCTTTTTCCGAGTATATCCAGCTCAGCTCATTGGCATTTTGAGGGTACTGCAGAACCTACCCCAGCTGACACAGTGCCAGTAATGTGGAATGCTGGAAACTTGGTGAAACTCCTCCTGTTCACAAGGAAGACTGTTCTTTCCACAGAAATGTAGATTCCAAAAGGAAACTGTTGTCTATCATGTTATCATAGAAAAATTAAAATCTTAAAATCTCCCCCTACCACGTTTTTCTTCTGCTTAGTGCTAAGCAGCAGAGACTCACTGACGCCAGCCATCTCCCATGGTTCTTCCAGGGCCAAAGAATCATCTTACATTCTTGCAGATTCAGTATTTTATGAAGCTATGTCCTGTGACTTCCGCCAAATTATGAGTCCCTTTAAAGTTGTAATTTCCTCCCTTTTTGGCCATGTGAACAGCAAGGCCTTTGAGGCAAATGGAGAGGAAAAGCAGATATAGGTACTTCCTGACCCACTGACTTGTCATATTAGTCCTTCACAACCCAATGTAATTGTCTACTCTGAAGTCTTCTGGCACATTTACCCCAGAGACTATCCCTCTTGAACTCTACTCTACTCATGTTTGTATTATGGCACAAATTGTCCTGTAATGCAATTATTTAACAGTCTACATCTTAAGGGCAGTTGATGCATAGACTAACTTACAATATGACATGTAGAGATGAACAGGACCAATTAGAGGTCTCCTAGAAATTTAAACTGGATTCTGAGAGCTTGGAGCAATTATCTCATGACTCAGCCCTAGCTATACATTGGAACCACTGGAGAAGCTGAAAAGCAGCAGCAGCCTGGGCTTTATCCCCCAGAGATTCTGGTCTAATTGTTCTGGTATAGGCCCGGTTATTCTGATATTTTACAGGCTTTCCAGTGGTTCTGATGTTCAACTAGCATTGAGAAACCCTGAGTCAGCTGAAAGTTACATGGAGTCAGGGACTGGGATAGTAGCATATCCATCTATGTTCCGGCTAAAGCATAGGTGACCAGGTGAGAAGGAAGACAGATATCCTGAGGCTGCTGAGGGGATGTGAGCCTGGCCCTGGCTCTTGGCAGCTCCATGATCCCAGTTCCTACAAGGGCGGGCTGCTTTAGGGCTCTGAGAGATCCCCATCTTTCTTCCCCCACAATTATCTATGACCACCTAAATGGGAGTTACCTGGCATTTAAATTCTACATTGTAATTACAGTATATTACATCGTGGAGGGACAGTTTTTGTAAGTTTTACCATTTTGTTTTTATTTTTGCACAACTTTTATGTGTTTCATGTCTTCCTTTTGGGGTGTTTTTGTTGTGCAGAACTATGTCCTGGATTAATTCTCTTAGAGAAGTTCTTAGAATTTAATACTTGTGGGGAGCCCTTCAGTGTGAAGACTGGAGTCTTTCTGCAGTTTTGCAATCTCATTACCTGTATTTCTTTTATTGTTTCCTCTCCTTTAATTCTATTTGCTTGTTCTAGAATTTCCTGTTAGATGAATGAGGGAGATTCTGCATCTATCCTCCATATTTCTTAACCGGACTCTCACTTTCTCGTTTTCCTTTTGCTCTGCACTCTAGGTGAGCTCCTCAGCAATACTTTCAAGCTCATTAATTTACTCCAAAGTTAGATCCATTTCTTGGAGCCCATGCAATGAGTCGTTTTATTTTACATTTTAATTTTAATATTTTTTCTAACAACCTGTTTTGTGTTTATGATTGAAATTTCCTTTCATGTTCCTTTGTAAGGTTAGTAATTTTATTTGCTTTTGGAGTCTTATTTTTTGCTATGAGTAACTGTTTTTCATATTTGTTGTTGCTTGGCACCTCTCTTGCATGATGTTGGTTTTTCTCAAAATGTTTGCTGTTTGGTTGTGTTGAGGATTCCATGTTTGCTTGTGTGTACTCTTTCTGTTTGCCTCAACCTGCAATGAGTGTGGAGCAGGGGCAGCCTGTGCTGCCAGGTGGGGTGTGCTGAATGAGAGCCCTGATCCTGCTTGGCCTCCTCGGCCCAGGGCCAGTGCTCACTGACTTAGCTGCTGGCCTCCACCGCTCTGCTCAGGCAGAGGAGGGGAAGACACTGTCTGGCATGACTGCTCAGAATGCAGCTCCCGGTGAACACTCTGGCAGCTTCCAGAACCCACCCTCTCCCTTTCTGCACTTGGAACATCTCTTTTCCTTTTCTGCCCTCTCCAGTCAGACTGCCATCTCTATGCCCCATCTAAGTTTTTTGTTGAGAGTGACTAGCATATATAACTCCCTTATCTATGGTTTCACCTTCCACAGTTTCAGTTACTCAGGATCAATGATGGTCCAAAAATATTAAGTGGAAAATTCCAGAAATAATTGATACGTTTTAAATTGCACTGCATTCTGAGTAGTATGATGAAACGTCGTGCCATCCCACCTGGGATAGGAATCATCCCTTGGTCCAGTGTATCCACACCTCTGTGCTACCTGCCCACTAGTATCTTGGTTATCAGATCTAAAAATCATAGTATACGTAGGGTTCAGTACTATCTATGATTTCAGGCATCCACTGAGGAGCTGGGAATGTAACTCCACAGATTAAGCAGGACACTGTATTGCCAAATCCAAAGGATACTTTTTGGTTTTCCTCTTCTTGACTTCTCAGTGATATCAACCAGCTGGCCACCTCATGAGTAAGACTCTTTCAGCCTCCTGTGACCCTGCTGCCCTACTGCTGAGCAGCCTCCCTACTGTGCAGCCTTTTCTATTCAGCCTCTCACTGTTGATTTTTTCCCAGAGCTTGACCATGGCCATCTTCTCACTTTGTATTCTCTGGTTGGACTCTGCCTTCCCCATCTGCAGCATGACATGCCCAGAAGTGAACAGTTCCATCCTTCCTCAACAGTGTTCCCCATCTCACTAAGTGACAACATGGCACTGCCGGTTCCAAGCCACCTCTCTTGCTTTCACTCAGCAGGACTCCCTTACCATGCCCTAGAGCTACAGCTGTTAGTGCACTCTCCACCTCCACTCCCCAGCCCACCATCCCTAGCATCACAGTCTCACCTGGACCTTTTCAGTTGACTTTGGCCCCTCCAGAATCCACAGAAAGTCCAGAGAACACCTTTAAGATCATGTGTCTAGCCCTTCACCTCATGTCCTGTGGCTTCCTGTTGTATCTAAAATAAAATTAAGCGTCCTCAGGACAGCACTACATGTAGAATTATAGTTTTATTATACAGGGTACAACTCAGGAACCGCCAAATGGAAGCCATGGGTAGGACAAGGCCTGGGGTAGGTGAGCACAGCTCTTTCATGCCGTCTCTGGACAAGGCTCCTCCCTGCACATGGCTGTGTTCACCATCCCAGAAGCTCCCCAAGCCTCATCATTCTGAGTTTTTTATTGAGGTTTCATTACATAGGCATGATAGATGAAATCACTTTCTGTTGTGACTGAACTTATCTCCAGCCCTTTTCCCCTTTCTGGAGGTTGGGGCTGAAAATTCTAATCCTCTAACTACCTAGTTAAGTTTTCTGGTGACTAGCCCCTCTGAGGCTCTTTAGGCCCCTCTCCCCATGTCATTTATTAGCACACAAAAGACACTCTTGTCCCTTTGAAAATTCTAAGGGCTAAGCAAAATTGTCTCTCCTTGTTCCTCTCTGGTAGAACTGTATTATTTTTCATCGTGGTATTTATATGTTTACTTGCTTAATATCTGAGTCGGTAGACCCAGCTTCAGGGGAGCAGGGTCACTGTCTCTCGTTCACTCCTATACACGCACATCTTCAGCATCTACTACATAATCCGCTCAGATATTTGTGAGAAGTAAACTTAGACTCTTCAGGAAGAGTGCAGAGTACGGAGGAACCATAGGCACCAACCTCTCAGGGAAAAAAGCTTGTGCCGATGGCTTGCTTTAAAGGGATGTAGTGGCTGATTCTAGCTTCACTTAGTAGACATCCTAAATTCTTGGGGCATGTGTACAGAATAAGATGGCCCTCCTGCCAAGTACCAGCCCAGTGAGGACTGGCCACTTCTAGTAGACATTCAGTCCCTGGACAACTGAATGACACTATCAGAATAGATCAGGGAAGTATCCTTCAGGCCCATGGCCTCTTGTGTAGTAAACAAGGACAGATGACATTTTCTTCCTTGTGGGGTTTGAACTTTTGGAAAAGAATCTGGAAGTTTGGTTTTTCTCGACGATGTTTACTATCTAGTAGTGATAAACTTTTAGCTAAGAATAGAGTTATTTTCATGAGCATAGGGAAGAAAATATTTTCCCAGAGCAAGTTAACCGTATCTAAAAGAATTTATTTAGTTTTTTTTGTTTATTTGTTTGTTTTGGAAACAGGGTCTCTGTTGCCCAGGCTGGAACACAGTGGTGCAGGCATAGCCCACTGCAGCCTCAAACTCCTGAGCTGGTCTCAAGCAATCCACCCCACCTCAGTCTCCCAAGTAAAGCTGGAAGTACAGGCATGCACCATCATGCCCAGCTAATTTTTTCTTTTTTGTAGAGATGGGTTCTCACTGTATTGCCCAAGCTGGTCTTAAACTCTGGCCTCAAGCAGTCCTCTCATCTCAGCTTCCCAAGGTGCTGGGATTACCAGCATGAGCCACTGTTCCCAGCCTGGTCTAAAAAAATTTAAAATGGAGCATATAAGGAAAAGGGCAAAGGTATCCAGATAATCCTAAGTACTCTGAAGACCGGCTCATATAATATATGGAAAACAGAACAAAAGTTGGGGGAAAATTCAATGATTCAAGTGAGAAAAATCAATGTAAGATGAGTTAGAAAAAGTATTTTCAGACTCAGGGCACAGAAAAGTAAACTCTAGGTCCTGACACAGTCTGTGGAGACCTCTTTGTGTCCTAATGAGATGCTTTTCCAGCCTCACAAAGGAGCGTCTATAAAGAGGGAAATAATGAGACTTTCCCCTGCTTGCTTCTGTCACTTCTTGTAGCTGAAGCAAGTAGAAGGAACTGGGTAACTGGTGTTCTCAACAGATCTCCCTTGAAGACAGAAAGGCCCTCTCACCCTCCCCGAGGCCTTGAGGGAAGCGGGTACATGTATTACAGGTGTACCCAAGAGAGGCTTCTGAGTGACACCAGGGTCCTCAACCTCTCAGCAGTAGCAGGCGCTTGACCAACTTAGAAGCTGTTCCTGTTGGCATCATGCTCTTCCTTGTGGATTTGCTGCTTCCTATGTTTATCTATTAGAATAAAAAAATAACAAAAAGCAGGATTATGCATGGAAGGCAAGAAAGACTGAGAAGGTTATTCTCAGACCTCTTTACTGGTTCTTCCTGTTCTCCCCAACTCCTCATTGTTCGGGTGGCCCCAGGACATTCTCCTCTATGTGTTTTCACTCTCTTGGTGACCATGGCCAGGTTTATTACTTGAAATACTATGTGAATCCTGATGCCTTCCAAATGCCATACCCAGCCCAGACCTGGCAGCCAGCCTCCAGGTTAGAATATCTGCCCAGGACATCTCCCCTGGGCTGCTTGGTAGGTATCTCAGGATTCTGCATATCTAAAATGGATCTCCTGATATATTTAGATTCCATAGTCCTTTTCACATCCTTCTTTCCACTGCCCTGGATTGAGCCACCATCATCTCACCTAGACTGCTGGTCTCCCTGATAATGCCATTGTACCCCTAATGGTCTTCTCAGCAAATGTTAAATCACAACACTTCTGTTTAAAAACCTGCACCGGGTCTCTCCCATTGCCCTCATAATGCCTATGGTGACCCACAGGATCTGCCCTTCACCCTCATCCTTCTCTGCCTGTATCTCTGGCTTTACACACCTCACTCCAAACATCCTGGCCTCCTGAGGTTCCCCACGCCATCCCAGGCACGCTTTGCACTGGCTGCCCCTTTTTCCAGACGTACTTTTGCAGGCATCCATGAGCCACCTCCCATACCTTCTCCAGGTCTTTGCTGAAATGTCACCTTCTGAGAAAGAAAGGCCAACCCACTCAGACCATCCTGCTCTGGAATGCCACTGAACCCCTTGCTCTTGCCATCTTTTTATTTCTGTAGCACTTACCTACTTTTGGCATGCTGAGTAATTTGCTTATTTACTTTACTTACTGTTTATTTCCACCTGCTGGAATGTAAACTGCATGGGACAGTGATCTTTGCTCTGTTTATTGGTGTATTCCATGAGCCTAGAATAGGACCTGGCCCAATTAAAGTACTGATTAAAAAGACAGTGGAGGCCAGTTGAGTGAGGCCTGTAGTCTTTGCCAAGGCAGGTGGATCACTTGAGGTCAGGAGTTTGAGACCAGACTGGCCAATGTGGTGAAACCCTGTCTCCACTAAAAATACAAAAACTAGCTAGGCATGATGGTGCACACCTGTAGTTCAAGCTACTCAGAAGGCTAAAGCAGGAGGATAGAATTGCTTGAACCTGGGAGGCAGAGGTTACAGTGAGCTGAGATTGCGCTACTCACTGCACACCAGCCTGGGCAACAGAGCAAAACTCCATCTCAAAAAAAAGACAATGTAGACTGTCAGAGAGGAGAAAAGTTGGCAGTGTCCTGATAGCAGAGAGACCCAGAGTTGAAGGCTTTCCACCAGGTGACCATGCTAGGGGGACTGGAAGACAATTGTATAGAATTGCCTTTTGTCAGAGCAGCCACGGGAGGGGTCTGCACCCTTGTACACCTTAGGGAGGCAGTGAGCCTTGAGGGAGGCTTGAGGTCAGGGCACTTCAGTCATCCTACCATTTTAGAGTGCCTTTCTCCAGCCAACCTGGGAGGGCTGTGTTGGTGTCGGCACTTGGGTGCACTGAGGTGCCATTCATGAAGCTGACCCCATCCTGACCTTGATGACATGGGCAGAGAGCCTTATATCTGCGTGTAGCCCACTGGAAAAATACCCTGTAGCTGACCCCTTTTACAAGTTAATGAGTAAAAATGCAGTTATAGCAGTTAAGCTTGTTCTTCCTTTTAACCTCAAGTCAACTGTTCTCTTTGCCATCACTGTAGCTTTTCAAACCATTCCACACCTGGTTTATACATGAGAAAACATTGAAATCCTCTGCAGCTATTAAGGCCACTGGGAGTTATTTTCTCTTAGCATTTTTAAGAAAGCTGTTGGCTTGCGTTTGATCATTTTAAACGTGTTTTTTAAAAATATGTATTTGTAAAAATATTGAATATACATTAATAATTACACACAAATTTCTTCTGTTTACTTCTTCCTTATGAAAAGCTGATTGTTACTTTAATAATTAACTTTTTCACTTTTGTAGTTTTACCAGTAAATGTTTGCTAACTTGGATCAACAGCATACCTAATACTTCTTATAATTATCTTAGAATTACGTTTCTTATTTGGGATAAGCCACTAGGGGCCATTCTGATAAAGGCCGATGGAAGGTCAGGACTCTCTCTGAGTACCACGTAGGAACAATGCAGTCTAGAGAACTGGTTGGGAAGCCTGGCTTACCAATGTCGTCTCACTCATTGCTTCCTGAGCTGGCACATGGTTGTGACGAAGCATCAGAAGGGAGCCCAGAGGTGGCATTTGGGAGCTGTTTTCACTGCCTGGCCTGAGGTGTGGGCCACAGTGGGTGCTGATTCTGGGGGCTGGGATAATAACTCAGTACTTTCCTTTCTCACAGTTGTTTCCTCTCTTTGCTCCTGGTGGCTGCTGTGGTTTGGAAGATCAAACAAAGTTGTTGGGCCTCCAGACGTAGAGAGGTAAGCCTCAGTGGGTAAAGATTAAAGAATCCCTCGAAGAGCTTTTTTCCTTTTTCTCTTAAGCAAGTGATATTTCTCTCAAGCAAGCTATTTAGTGATAATGGATAGACAGACATCTCCACAGTAGGAATAAGGTGGTCCTTTCTGCAGTCCATAGTTCTGCAGCATATGGTCAGTAGACTTAGATGAGTGCTACATAAAGTGGAATTCGTTCTGCACCACAGGAACTTATCTTACTAAAAGAAAACTTTGGTATTGACTTAGAAATGCCAGTTTTATTGTTCTGACCAGAACCTGAGTCCTGACTGAGGCCCGAGGTCCAAGGGCTTGTTAGAGCAGCCCAGCTGCTGCGTGATTAGGCATGGCCTTCACAAGAACCTTTCATGGGAGAGGGAAATCAGCCATTTAAGCATCTCAAACATTTTCCATTATTCAAGGAAAGATAAATGTCTGTCTAATTAAGTTTTTAACTTGAGTTTTATTTTTTAATGTCTTGATTTGTTTCCAGAGCTTCATTCCAAAAATAATGTCAAGCAAATATTTACAGTTGACAAATTTAAATAAACTTGGTTGAAAATTATAACATATCGCCGGGCGCGGTGGCTCAAGCCTGTAATCCCAGCACTTTGGGAGGCCGAGGCGGGTGGATCACGAGGTCAAGAGATCGAGACCATCCTGGTCAACACGGTGAAACCCAGTCTCTACTAAAAATACAAAAACATTAGCTGGGCATGGTGGCACGTGCCTGTAATCCCAGCTACTGAGGAGGTTGAAGCAGGAGAATTGCCCGAACCCAGGAGGCAGAGGTTGCGGTGAGCCGAGATTGCGCCATTGCACTCCAGCCTGGGTAACAAGAGTGAAACTCCGTCTCAAAAAAAAAAAAAAAAGAAAATTATAACATATCAAATGCCCATCATTCAATGAGTGGATAAAGAAAATGTGGTGTGTGTGTATGTGTGTGTATATATATATATATACACACGCATACACACATGCACCATATAATACTACTCAACCATGAAAAGGAATGAAATAGTGGCATTCACAGCAACCTGAACGGAATTGGAGACCATTATTCTAAGTGAAGCAATTCAGGAATGGAAAACCAAACATCATGTATTCTCACTTCTAAATGGGAAGTAAGCCCTGAGGTCACAAAGGCATAAGAATGATACAGTGGACTTTGGGGACTTGTGGGGGGAAAGAGTGGGAGGGGGATGAGGGGTAAAAGACTACACATTGGGTACTGCTGGGATGATAGGTGCACCAGAATCTCAGAAATCACCACTAAGGAACTTATTCATGTAACCAAACACCACCTGTTCCCCAAAAACCTATAGAAATAGTAAAGAAATAAATAAATATTTTTAAAAAAATAACAGTCACCATTAAAACAATTACAACATAAAAATGTTGTTTATTGCAACTTTCACTTGCATCATTACTTTGCCTTTCATGTAGTCATGCCTGTTGCATTGTTGCTAATGGAAATGCTCACATGTATATAAGATCTAGACAAGGAAGCTCTCTGGGGTTTTTTTGTGTCTACTCATGCCTTTTTCTATATAAAAATTTATAGATAAGATTTTAGAAGAGAAATATCTAAAATCACAATTCACAAGCAGTCAGCACTGTTGGTAGGACATTCATAACTGAATAGGGTTAAGACAGGCTCCAGGATATGGGCCTCTTCTTGAGGGCCACAGTACCACCTTTTCTGATCCACATAAAGATGATGTTATCATAGAGGGAATGTTGCATACTCTTTATTATTAGTTTTTAAATTCAGGGATAACATATTCAAATGATTTTTTAGATAGCTGCATTTCTTATATGCTTTAAAATCCTAATGAATTATGTGATGTTCTGAAAAAATCATTTTTCAATTTAATTTAAATGTATATTCATACACAATGGAGTAAGAAAGACATAAGAAGCCACAGTAAACCTGTAAACAGGAAAGGAGTTGAAAGCTGTCTTAAGTGCTGCTCTTTCCAAGAACATTAGACCAGGGAGTTTCAGAATTGAGATGAGCTTATGGAGATAATGGTAGCCTGTTCCTCCCTGCACGCTTAAGAGAATTAATTATTTCTAAAATCTGTAAAGCAAAGGAACAAATGGAAAGCTTGAAAGAGTCCGAATTGATTTTATATACAGAAACCTTGGTACCAAAATCTGACAAAAGTAGAACCAAAATATAAAGGCCAGCTGCATAGTGAATGTATATGCAGCAGTGTAATAAAAGAGTCACTTAATGTCAGAAAACCTACTAGAATATATCGTGTCAAAAAAAGAATATATCATGTCAATGGGGAAAAAAAAACACCTGAATTTTCCTTGAGTCCAAGTAATTATTTCATCATTTATTGAAACACAATACCCATTCCTAATTTGAAAACAAAACTCACAGTAAAATCAAAAATACCTTTTTAACACTATGAAGAATATCATCATAACCAGCAGCACTCATGATAAAACAAACACCACAGGTTGTATCCAGCCAAATTAGTTTTAACAAGAGCTGACATTGGAGCATTTTAAAATTCCAGGCACTGTTCAAAGTGGTTTTACATAGATTAATCCTCATCCCAACCCTATGAAATAGGTGTTATCACTAGCTATGTTTTATAGAAGAGAGAACTGAGGCTCAGAAAGGTGTAGTAACTTACACCAGATAGTTAACTAAGAGGCAGAACTAGGCTTTAACTAGGGACTTCTGTCTTCACAGTCCAAGTTTCTAATCTTCATGTAATCCCCACAGTCACTCAGCTTTGTGCTGGATGTGCACTAAGTGAAAAGGCACTAAGAAGTGTTGTTATTTTTGGAAAGGAAACAAAATTATTATTTTCATATAAAGTTATTCAAACAGTATAGTAGAGATTTGCCAGCATAAGAATGAAGGCTTAAGTATATCAAAAATAAATGAATAACACAGAAGCTAAACAATCAACTGGAAATTGTTTGCAACATATGTGAGAGAAAATAAGATGCACAGCCTATAGGAAAAAGGTTAAAAAATATATATGTTTAGTATGCAGTTGGTCATCTAATAAACTATACTTTTACACGTGTGATTTAGAATTTCTTTTTAACTGTGAAGCTGACCATTCAGAATATATTTCATCATTTCTAAAATGTCAGTCATTATTTATTCCCTCTCAGAATTGTAGAAGCAATGATTTGATGTTATTTATTTTTTTTTTTTTTGAGACGGAATTTCGCTCGTTACCCAGGCTGGAGTGCAATGGCACGATCTCGGCTCACCGCAACCTCCGCCTCCTGGGTTCAGGCAATTCTCCTGCCCTAGCCTCCTGAGTCGCTGGGATTACAGGCACGTGCCACCATGCCCAGCTAATTTTTTGTGTTTTTAGTAGAGACGGGGTTTCGCCATGTTGACCAGGATGGTCTCGATCTCTTGACCTCGTGATCCACCCGCCTCGGCCTCCCACAGTGCTGGGATTACAGGCTTGAGCCACCGCACCCGGCCTGATGTTATTTTTAACAACAATAATGGTAGCAGCTAACACTGTTTAGTCCTTGGTACTCACCAGGCCCAGTTTTAAGTGCTTTTACACATGTTGTCTCCTGAACCCTCTTATTGCGACTCCAGCACTTAGAATAGCAGACCCCAGAGGAGCATTGCTGCATATATTAGTTGTGTAAATGGACCAACAGTTTTAGAAAATATGGGAATGTTATTATTGGCATTTCACAAAAATGTTTAATGTAAAAATGCCCTTCTAGAACAGAGCCATATCTTTCCAGGCCAAGAGTTTGTCTCCTACAGTAGTTCCAAGGAGGCAGTTTGAAGTAAGGCCTACTTGTCTCCCATGGCATAATCTCAAAACTTCAGCAGCAAGCCCAAAAGATCTCTAGTATCCTTAATGATATGTGAACGGCCGTTCACCATGTGCTAGGTGCTGTGCTATAGTATCTCATTTGATCCCAGTGGCAACCTTATGGGAACACAACCTTATGGGATAGGAACACATTTCAGAGGGAGGTAACAGAAGCCCAGAGACTTTAAACACCTTTCTTAAGGTCACACAGCTGGAGAGTATTAGAGCAGTTCACATCAAGCCTCCCTAAATCCAGAACCCCTGTTTGTCCCTCTACTCTGCAAAATTTTACATGTGTTTGTTTTTAGCTTGTACCACCTCTCTGGAGGAAGGGTTCTCTCAGTTGCCATCTGCTGTATAATGGGGCATAGGTTTTTGTTGCTGTGTGAATCCTGGGTGCAAGTTTCAGTAGGAAGAAAGCAAGCCTGACTCTAGTAGTAAAAATACGAAGAGATAGGGCCACATTATTTTATGTATTTGACAAGTCAACATCATAGCATTACATCCACAGTACTTTTTATTTTTTAATTTTTCTTTTAAGTTCTGGGATACATGTGCAGAACATGCAGGTTTGTTACATAGGTAGACATGTGTCATGGTGGTTTGCTGCACCTATCAACCTTCTAGGTTCTAAGCCCTGCATGCATTTGGTATTTGTCCTAATGCTCTTTCCCCCTACCTCCTGACAGGCCCCAGTGTGTGATGTTCCCCCACCTGTGTCCACATGTTTTCATTGTTCAACTCCCACTTAAGAGTGAGAACATGTGGTGTTTGGTTTTCTGTTCCTATGTTAGTTTGCTGAGAATGATGGCTTGCAGCTTCATCCATGTTCCTGCAAAGGACATGAACTCATTCATTTTTATGGCCCCATAGTATTCCATGGTGTGTATATGCCACATTTTCTTTATCCAGTCTATGATTGATGGGCATTTGGGTTGGTTCTAAGTCTTTGCTATTGTAAATAGTGCTGCAATAAACATAGCACAGTACTTATATATCTCTAATAGGGGCTTTAAAAAATATAAGGACAATAGTGTTATCACATCCAAAAAAATTTAATCCCTAATGTTATCTAATATCCAGTTCAAAAAGTATTGTTTTGGACTTGATTTGTTTGAATCAGGGAGGATGAAGTGTTTTTAACATGTAGCATTCACTAATAAAAACCCCTCAGTATTCATTGCATTAATGGCTTTGCCATATTATTTATCAGCAACTTCTTCGAGAGATGCAACAGATGGCCAGCCGTCCCTTTGCCTCCGTAAACGTCGCCTTGGAAACAGATGAGGAGCCTCCTGATCTTATTGGGGGGAGTATAAAGGTGAGAATGTGACTCAGAAGTCCCTATAACTTGACTTTTTAAAACTTAGGCTCCTAAGTTTGGGAAACCAGAGAAAGCAAAAGCCTTATTCTATTGCCTCCTTTTTTTCCTCTCTTTCTTTTTAACCATAAGCTAAAACACTGAAGTTGTTGGGTATTCTTTTGCTTTGGTTTTTCATTCTTTGTTTCATATCACTGACCAATCTTATGTTCAGGAGATATTAAGATATAAATGATTTGTCTTATTTTAGGTATTCTGTGGCACAATACTTCAAAACTTTTATTTGAAAATAGCTACATTGAACATTGAAAATAGCTACATTGAATATTTTTTGAGACAGAGTCTCGCTGTGCTCCATCACCCAGGCCAGGAGTATGGTGACATAATCTCGGCTCACTGCAACCTCCACCAACCAGGTTCGTGCACAACCATGCCTGGCTAATTTTTGTATTTTTAGTAGAGACAGGGTTTTACCATGTTGGCCAGGCTGGTCTCGAACTCCTGACCTCAAGCAGTCCGCTTACCTCGGCCTCTCAAAGTGCTGGGATTACAGGTGTGAACCACTGTACCCGGCATGTAGTTCTTTATATTTTGGGGAATTTTTTAAGCAACAAAATGATAATTCACTATGTATTAATACTCTATGGAAAATATTTATCATCCCCCACCCCAGAATGATGAAGAAAATGGTAGGGCTTTCTCCTTGGGCAAAATGATGGAATACTTGAGATACACTAGAGAAATAGCTATGTATCTTGAATAAAACATACTTATTTAAAATGTTACTGAGCTCACAGGAAGTAGGTAAAATCTCCAGGGAATACTGTCCTTCCCTACCCTAAAAAATACAAACCAAAACCAGAACATGATTTGTCCTAAGTGGTTCCAGATGGTAAATACCACGAGGCTCACCTAAATAGATGGAAACTCTCTCTGTAGAAAAGCGTCTCCAATTCAGCGCTGTTGGAGTCCCACAGATCAAGATGAAGTAATTAAGGGTCACCAGGGACAAGAAGAGGCAAGCCACCATAAATAAGAGTAGGAGAAACAACAGGTGATTGATGTGGACAGGACTCCAGATGTTAGAACTGAAATCTAAAGAATATAATATAACCGTATATGAAATGTTTAAAGAAATAAAAGATGAAATCATAAAGATGAGAGTCAAATATGACCAAGCAGATCTGAAGAACCAAATGGAACTTCTAGAAGTGAAAAATATACTCATTGAAATTTTTTAAATAAATAAGCTTAATTTACATGTTAAACAGCATATCAGACATGAGAGAATTTACAAAGTGGGAGATGAATCTGAAAAAAGTATACAGAATGCAGCTCAGAGAGACAAGGAGATAGAAAATGCAATAGATATTAAGAATATGGAGGATAGAATGAGAAAGATCCAACTCATGTATTTCCAGAATCCCAGAACAAATGAATGAAGGAGAGGCAATATTCAGAGATGATAGCTTTCCAGAACTGATGGATCTGGCAGTTCCACTTCTGGGTTTATACCTAAAAGAACTGAAAGCAGAGTCTCAAAGACATATTTGAACTTCAGTGTTCTTGGCAGCATTATTCCCAATAGCCAAAAAGTAGAACCAGCCCAAGTATCCATAAATGGATGAATAGATAAGCAAAGTATGGTCTATACATCCAATGGAATGTTATCCAGCCTTCCAAATGAAGCAAATTCTGACCCATTCTATAATACGGATGAACCTTGAAGACATGCTAAGTTAAGTAAGCCAATAACAAAAAAATAAACATATGTATGATTACACTTTTAAGAGATACACTTGTAGTCAAATTCATAAAAACAAGAAGTAGAAGAGTGGTTACCAGGAGCTGGGAAAGGGTTCAGGAAATGGGGAGTTTGTTTAATGGGTACAAAGTTTGAGTTTTGCAAGATGAAAAGAGTTCTGGAGATGGATGGTAGTGATGGTTGCACAACACTGTAAATGTACTTAATACCACTGAACTGTACATTTTAAAATGTTTAAATGGTCAAGATGGTAAATTTTATGTGTATTTACCATAATTTTTGTTAAAAATGGGAGAAGAGGCCAGGTGCGGTGGCTCATGCCTGTAATCCCAGCACTTTGGGAGGCCGAGGTGGGCAGATCACCTGAGGTCAGGAGCTCAAGACCAGCCTGGTCAACATGGTGAAACCCCATCTCTACTAAAAATACAAAAATTAGCTGGGTGTGGTAGCATGTGCCTGTAATTGCAGCTGCTAGGGAGGCTGAGGCATGAGAATCATTTGAACCTGGAAGGCAGAGGTTGCAGTGAGCTGAGATTGCACCACTGTACTCCAACCTGGGTGACAGAGCAAGACTCTATCTCAAAAAAAGAAAAGATCACCTACAAAGGAATGACAGGCTGACCGCTGACTTCTCAGAAGTCAGAAGGGCGTGGGAGAATATCTTTGAAGTACTGAAAGAGCCATCAACCTAGAATAGCGTGCCCAGTAAGTACCTTCCAAGAACAAAGATGAAATAAAGCTATCTTCAAATTAGAAGAAAAATTGATAATTTGCCACCAACAGACCTGCACAAAAGAAGTGTCTAAAGGATGTGCTAAAATGAAGGAAAATTACCCACAGGAGGATAGACTAAGGGGTAACAATAGTGAGTAAATAAAAGTATAATCATATATATCAATCTAAACAAACATTGTCCTGGTAAAATAATATTTGTGGGATTGAAAAATAGACAAGTGTAAAGTATTGAACAACATGGTATATGTCAGCAGCATATGACATAATTAGTTGCTCCTTAAAACACTTACTTGATTTTCTTCCAGGACACCACACACTTGACATCTATCCATTCTTGCTCAGTGGTCTTAGCTCAGTCCTCTTCATCTTTTGACAGTGGTGTGCATCAGGCGCTGTCTTTGTCCCCTTCTTGTGTCTTTTACACCTACTCTTTCAGCGATCTTCACTGTCACAGGTTTAAGCACCGTAATCCTCTAACCCAGACTGCTTCCATGAGCCTCCAACCCAAACATCCAGTTGCCTACTCAGTGTCCCCACTTGGATATCTTAACAGGAGTCTCAAACTTAACATGGCCATGGCCAAACTGAGCTCTGGATGTTTATTTCTCAGACCTGCTGCTCTGACATATCTTCCGCCACTCAGCATATCACACCTCCATCACCCTAGTTCCTCAGACCAAAATCATGGAGTTGTCCTTGACTCATTCTTGATGTCATGTTCTCATTGGACATCCAGTCTATCAGCAAATCTTGATACTGTCTTCAAAAATGTTTCCCAGCCACTGTGTACCATGTCTGCCACCATTGCCACTTGATCTAGGTCACCTCTGTCTCTCACCTGGATTCTTGCAGTTACTTGATAACTCACCTCCCTACCTCTGCCATTCACCCATCTAGTCATTTCTTTGTCTCAGAGTGGTACTGGAAATTATCTTCTTCAACCAAATTGAAGAAATTGATGACATATTTTTGGGTATAGTACACAGAATTCTAAAGGTGGCCCCCAAGATTTCCATCCCATGTTTATTCAGTCACACACTACTCAAGGTACTGCTAGAGGGATTTTGCGGATGTAATGAAACAAGGCAGTTGACTTTAAGATACAGAGAGTTTCTCTGGCTGGTAGCAGAAGAAGCCAGAGAGATTGGAAGCATGAGCAGGACTTGACACACCATCCCTGGTTTGGAGATGGAGGGGGCCACAGAAGGAATTGTGTTTTTTTGTTTTTGTGAGACAGAGTGGCTGTGTCACCCACACTGGAGTGCAGTGGCGTGATCATGGCTCACTGCAGCCTCAAACTCTTGGGCTCAAGGGATCCTCCCTCCTGGGTCTCCTAAAGTGCTGGGATTACAGGTGTGAGCCACTGCGTAAGCCCCGAATACGTTTCAAAGCAGAGTCTTCCCCAGAGTCTCCAGATAAGAGCCCCATCAAGCTGACAACTTGATTTTAGCCTGGGAGACCTCATGAGATAGCTGATAATTCCCCAGAACTCATGGCAGACATGAACAGACCTGTCTGTCTCAGCAGAGAACCCTACAGAGCTTGCTGGGACTTCTGACCTATAAAGCTATGAAATAAGAGGGTGTTGTTTTAAGCAACTAAGTTTGCAGGAGTTTGTTACGCTAATGTAGGCTGGGTGCAGTGGGCCACACCTTTAGCTTTGGGAAGCTAAGGTGGGAGGATCGCTTGAGCCCAGGAGTTTAAGACCTGCCTGGACAACATAGTGAGACCCCATTTCTATTCTTAAAAAAAGAAAAAGAGAAGAAACTAATATAGGAGACAAATCCAATCTAAAGGCTGCAACAGAAAATGAAGACATATTTTCCAGAGCCAAATGCATCCAGAGAGTAGACAAAGAATCCACTTGGTCAGCCAACAGCTTTTACAAGCTTTTACATCTAGCCCGCTTGTCTACTTGGTGTCTGAAGGACAGACAAAATAGTTAGAATTTTTTTAAGTCTCCGTAATATCTGCATCTGTGTTTGAGCCAGGTCTGCAGAACTATCTGACAAATCTACTAAGCACTCACCACTGCTATTCCTGTGACCTACAATTATGAGTTAGAATTTCAAATCGAGCGAAAGTACAGCATCCTGAAGAAACCCACTTGGTGTGGCCCCTTCCCTGCAGTTCAAGCCGCCCTTTGGAAGGGGGTTGTGAGACCTCAGTGGAAGGCAGCAAGCAGTACCACCCCTGTCACTGGTGCGCAGAGAGTGCTGTTAGCTCTCACCTGTCCTTTCTTGTTATCTTAAAAACTACAGTGTACCTTTTTCTATATACTGGAATTGATGGTTCTTATAAGCACCAATGACTGCTAAGTTGTCTGTGTATGTTAAAGCTTGAGTATCACTTTAGGTAATTTTCTTTTCTTCCACCAGACTGTTCCCAAACCCATTGCACTGGAGCCGTGTTTTGGCAACAAAGCCGCTGTCCTCTCTGTGTTTGTGAGGCTCCCTCGAGGCCTGGGTGGCATCCCTCCTCCCGGGCAGTCAGGTGAGTAGATGTGGGCCAGCAACAGACACTTTCTAAGCTTGTGAGGGAGCTAAGTATGGGATACTTCCCTTTCCTAGAGAACAGGTTATAAAGGTATAACCAACAGTGCCACCCATGCCATGGCAAGGATTCAGTGAGATAATCTCATTGTCACCTGTATTCCCAAAACTGTTTTCCCGAAGTCACTGTCCCTTCCTGAGGGGACGTCCCAGGACCTCCTCACCACCCCTGCCTCCCAGCCTCTCAGTGCTCACAGATGCCTCTGACCACACCTCCCTTTGTTGCTAAAGTTTCTGGTCCCCTTTGTCTCTGCTCTCTTTTCCTGTCCCCTTTTTCTCATTCTGCCCCAAATCTGGGTATGCTCCCCTTCACTCTGCATGCTCTCCCTCAGCCGCCTTCTCTACTCTACAGCTTCTAGCCATCTCCCCTCAAACTGGCATTTCTTGTATTTCTAGCCTTCCTGCATTTCTTTTGCTTTTTTCTGTTTTAATATAAGGCACAAACACAATGATAACATAAAGGAAGCATCTGAAAGTCCACACACAGTTTGCTATCCCATAACCCACCAGTTTTTATTGTTCTGTTTTCTTTCCCGCCCTGGCCAGCACTTTAGTTGAAATGATTGTATAGATCTAATTTTTATTCTGCTTTTTTCATATAACTAACTTAAATATTTTTACAGCCTACTACATAATATTTTAGCAATGCATGGGACACTCCTCAAATATGTGAATCATAATGTGTATAAACTCTTATTTTGAAGATAGAAAATATGGAATGCAGTTTTGAAAGTATCTTGCTTAATCACAGAGTGCTTTGGAGGGTGCCTCAATGTGACCATTTTAGACAGCTTTCAGTTGAGATGATTCTGGGGTCAGGGTTACCTTAGCCAGAGAGAACCTTGTGTCTGATTGAAAGGCTGCCCCAGGATATGGGTCCAGGCCCTGAGCTCTGCTGTCCCTCTGGTGCACCCTCAGACCCAGAAGAGCCTCCAGCCCAGCTTTAGAACAGTTGGGAGGTCTTTCGGCATGGCTCAGCCAGGATTCATTCAGTTGAGCCCCTAATTCACCTTTGCCAGTGTTGAGGACAGGGCAACTCTTGTGATCTGTCACTCAAGTACAGTGTGTGTTTCCTGCCACTGCCCAGCACAGCTAACATTGGCTGGTGCTCCTGAGAGCAGGGTGCTGGCTGGGGTGGCGAGGTGACAGGTGTGTAGCCCTGTAGCCTTTTGGCTCCAGCCTTTGCTTGATGTGCCCCAACCACCCAGAATGCCTGATAAAGGTCTGTTCACTGCTTAAGAGCCACACTTTTCTGGACTCCAGGAGCATCCAACTCTGACTTTGCCATAATAGATCACTGGAATGGTTTTCCCACTGTGTGCCAAGCACTTACAGCTGTCTTCCCCCACCCCTGCTCCCCTTCACAGGCTCAGCAAAGTGAGTAACACACTCTGCTAACACAGCTCCTGGTGGGTCTCAGCAGAGCTCCAAGCCTGCGGTAGCCATTTCCCATGTGTGTTAGGAATCCAGCTCCCCAAGAACTGTGCCTTCCCTAATGGATGCCAGATTAATCCGTTACCAATACAGGAAGGAAAATGGGATTGCAAGTCCCCAAAGCAAAGGGGGTGGGGGGGTGGGGGGGAGGGGCAGTGATTAGCATAAAGGGGAATTGCTGTTGATCATTGCTGCCTGCCAGGTGCTAAGACTTTATGTCAGTTCACTCATTGACTCTTCACACTAGCCCTGTGCTATTATTATCCCCATTTTACAGATGAGGAAACTGAGGCACAGGGAGGTTAAAGAACCTTGCTTATTCGAAAGCCTGGCCCCAGAGCCTGCCCTGCTCTGTGTCATGGTATGGAAAGGAAGCGACTAATGCTGACTGAGTGATGTGGGATGAATCTGAATCTCATAATAAAGCGTGCTGCTTTTTCTTGGCTCCTTTTGGAGGCAGGCAAGAGAAATTGGGCACTTAGCACATGTCTGCAGTCTCATTTGTATGTTCCCACCACCAGGCAGAGCACTGCGCTTGGTTGATGTGCTGAAAGGCAAACTACACCTTTTGTGTAAAAAATGGGTAAGGGAGAAGAATACGTATTTGTATTTGCATAAGTAAACACTGAAAGAAAACATAAAAATTAGTGAAAGCATTTACCCAGATGGAGGAGCAGGTGGAGGGAGGGACAGGGTGGAAGGAATATTTTTTCTTGTGTATGTGGACCTTTTGGGGGTTTTTTGTTGTGGGTTTTTTTTTTTTTGCATCATAGGATTGAAAAATAAATGTTTAAGTTATTTTTAAAAACAAAATAAAAGCCAGCTGCTCCCAACATAAGTTCTCTCTGTGGGTTCTCCCAAGGTCTTGCTGTGGCCAGTGCCCTCGTGGACATTTCTCAGCAGATGCCGATAATATACAAAGAGAAGTCAGGCGCCGTGAGAAACCGGAAGCAGCAGCCCCCTGCACAGCCTGGTACCTGCATCTGATGCTGGGGCCAGGGATCTCCCGCACACAAGCGAGTGAGTGGCACACCAGAGCCGTCTGCAGGGAAGGGCGAGGCGGGGAAATGGCTGTGCGGTGCGGGGCAGAAGACTGGAAACTCTCGAAGCATCTGACTCACCTGCATGATCACAAGCTTTCTTTGACGGTTTCTCCCATCCGTGTTCCGGCATCTAACCTTTTACTTCTGCATAGGAAATACTTGATTTAATTACAGGTCCAGGGATGAGCTGACTGTTGCTGGAGGAGGCCAGTGGAGAGCCAGTGAGAGAACTAGGAAAGACACTCAGGTTCACTGTGGAAAACTGTTCTTGGGACTGTCTCAACTGTGCAAAAAACAAAAGATGGAGTGTTTACAAGTAGACTTTGTCATCAGTTGTTCTTGAACATGGTCTTTTAAAAACTAGTCAGATGAATTAACTTGTTTTCATCTGAAGCCTGCTATCTTTTTTTAAAAGATGTGCTATTTATTCTTGCACGATTTAGGCAGTTCTCTCTCTTCCAGGGAGTACCTTTTCTTCTAGTTGAGAATTAATAATGGTCCATCTCTTTTGATCATATCAAGCTAGGACAGAAGGGGGCTATTTTAAATGTCAAGGTCAGCAGTGTTACTTCGAATGTAAACTGGTGTAATAGGTAGTTTTCTATAGCAACTGATTAATTTAGTCTTAATCCATTTGAAACTCTCCTTCCTTTCTCTCTGCCTGTCCCTCTCCTTTTCCGTCTCCATCTCACCCCCCCCCCACATACACACACACATACACACAACACTAAGTGCCTAGACTTTAAATAGATCTAGCAATTGGAAAGTTAGTAAGCCTAAGTTTTTACATAATTGCATTCCTACATTCTTGTAAAATTTAAATAGCTACCATTGGCAATCTGCTTTTTTTCTAAAATCTGATTTGCAGCCAGGAAAGAATTTTCTCACCCCAAGGGACGTTTGACCTAGCAGCAGGATGAGAGGAAAGCAGAAATGAATGAACTGTGAAAGCTCCTGTTTTTATTGTCAAAAAGGACACTGTCAACAAGGCGCCCCCTGCCCCCACCCCAGTGTCACCCTAGGCCTGATAAGTTATCAGCCCTCTGGCCACCTCCTGCCAGGGCACAGAGGAAAGGACTCATTGATGTCACATTTCCTTGAGCAGAAAAGAGCACTGAGAACACTTGGGACCCCTGGATCGGAGAGCAGCTGTGTGTCCTGCAGCCTCCTCTGAACTTGCGGTTCATTCTCAGGCTGGGTGAACTCAGATGCCAGGAGAGGGACAGCCTCCCACTGTTGGGCGGAAGCTGCCCAAAACCTGGAGAAGGACCTGTTTGCCCTCTTTTCCTCGGGAAGGTCTCCACCCACCCACCCTCCCTCTCAGATGGAGGTGGTGGCTGTGAGGGGGGCAGCAAATGCTGACAAGGATGAAAAGCACATGGAAAAAATGGACAAGGAGGGAAAACTCTATGCCAAATGGAAAATGACCAGATTTAAGAGGGTGGGACAGTCCCCTGCTCCTCTCCCCAGAGGGCACTGCCTGGAAATTGTGTTTTCCCCATTTATGGTGCTCTGTATTCTGGCATTATGCAGCAGCATCCCAGAAGCTCTCCTCTGCTTCAAAACCTGGGATTGCTGGCATTACCCTATTGGGATGGACCTCTGGACAGCAATACTCAAGTTTGTGAATTTGGAGAAATACTCAAAAGAGCTAAAACTGCGGCATTTCACCTTTAAATGCAGTGCCTAGAGAGAGAGTATTATCTCTTCCCCAACACTAACCCCACTCCCATGAAGAATTGACTGGAAAGATGTTTTCAAGGAAGTTGAACTATAAAACACTATCTGATGCACAAAACACCTCTACTTCGAGACTCACCTCTCATAAAGCTTGTTTTTCACATTATTGTTAAAGAGCAGACGTTCTAAAAAAGACCCCTCCTCTCATGAGCCCCCCATCCCTGCTACAGAACACAGCACCCATGGAGCCTGCCGTGGACTGGCCCTTGATTCCCACAGTCCCCCAGGTGAGGCAAAAGGGAGGCCCTGGGCATTGTCCTCCTGCAAGGAAGATCCTCTTCATTTGTTCAGAGGACCATTTCCTTGGCCAAAGAAGTCTCTTTCCCCGTGTTAGTCCTATGCCTTGAAATATCATGCACAATGACCGGCAGCCATCTGGTTGTGTCTTAATTTTTTCCTAAAAGATATTGTTTATTTTTAAAAAGGAAGGAAGGAGCAAGCGAAGTTTCATTCTGCTCCAGCGGTGGGGAAACCGCTGAATCCACCTGCTTCTCCTTTGCAACCAACAGCAAACAGCTTCCTCCAGCCTCAGGGCAGAAAAAGGGAATGGCAGGGAGTAAGAGGCGCTGGGCTGAGAGCCTGTTACCAAGAGGGAATGGGTTGTCATCTGGCAATGTTGCGTGTCACAAGAGAGCCTGTATATAAATTAAAATAGTCCAGAAAACACTGACCTTGCACTTGTACATAACTATACAGTAGTGTCCAGAATGTTCAGACATTTGGAGTGTACATAAAAAAGAAAAAATCTTAATGTATTTTTATTAAATATAACAATGTCTGAGTTTCACCTAAGTTGTTTTTGTGCCATATGCTGGATATCCAGGTTCCGAGAGTTCCTCTCGCCAGGCCCCGATACATGAATAACAAAGCCAAGAAACGCATCCCCATCGTGTTGATGTGTTCACATGCATCTGGCACCAATTAGGTAATTCTTAAAAGAGGACTCATCTGTTAGAGTGTATATGAAAAATCAGGCAGGGGGCGGGCACAGTGCCTCATGCCTATAATCCCAGCACTTTGGGAGGCTGAGGTGGGCAGATCACCTGAGGTCAGGAGTTCCAGACTAGCCTGACCAACATGGGAAACCCCATCTGGCCGTGGTGATGCATGCCTGTAATCCCAGCTATTCAGGAGGCTGAGGCAGGAGAATCGCTTGAACCTGGGAGGTGGAGGTTGTGGTGAGCCAAGATTGCACTATTGCACACCAGCCTGGGAAACAAGAGCCAAACTCGTCTCAAAAAAAGAAAAACCAGGCAAGGAATCCAAACGGCAGCCTTGAGGGGACTCAGGAAGCAGAGGCATCTCTGCCGCTGCCATTGGCCCTGCAAGCACATCATGACCCTTTCCGGCAGCCCCTTAATACTCTAGGTAGTGAGGGATGACCAGTCTTGTCCTGAGAAATGTTTCTCTTAGTCAAAGACTATAACCTGTGGCAATCAGACTTTCTAAAAGGGGGTTCTCCATTTTTTGTAGTTTTGTCTAAATTTTTAATGACCATTTCCTGGAATCAGTTTATTATACTGAAAACTGGGGGTGGCAGTAGGGAGCTGGTTTGTTGATAAATAGCTCCCATTTCCCCATGGAGAATTTGACACACCCTGGACTCCTGTGTGCCCCCTGCTGCCCCTGCACACAGCCTGGGGAGAAACCCGCGCCTCCCTGTGTGGAGAGAAGGCAACCTCAGATCCCCTGAGCTAACCCGGAGGAAAGGCAGCCCTGGACAGAAGACTGTCAGCAGAAGGAAAGTACTGGAATACCTGTGGGTAAGGCCTGCCATTCAAGACTGGAGACACACCAGGAAATAAAAAGACCAGGCGGGGCACTGCCAGCGGGAAGAGGCATTTTACCTTCCGGTGCAAATGTCGCTCCTTTGATTTAATTGGGGGTATTGGGACCAGGGGCTGATTCGCCTCCTTGGGAGATGGTGGTGTTTTCATGCACATCTTTGATCCTTCCATTTCATTTATTCATCCATCCATTCAACAAGTATTTGCTAAACACTAACCTAAGCTAATGCTAGGGTAGTGACTGAGACTTAAAAATAGATTTTAGAAGTAAAATCTAACTCCTCACACTCACACCCGTCATCCCAGGAGATCTTTCCTTGTGGTGGTTTTTGTGAGAATTGGCCATCCTGAGGACAGAGCCAGGATGACAGAGGCCTCCTGTCCTCTGGGCATGCCCTGCCTACCTTCTGAAATGACCAAATGACCCCATTGACCAAACTTGGCTGCAGCCACTGCAGTGGCTTCTAGATAGCCATTCCACCAAGAGACATTGCCCCTTGAGGAAAGTCAAACACACTGCCTACAGGGAGATGTTTTGGAGTGGAGAGGAAAATTGGCGCCTTCTCTTTTAAAGGCAATAATAGAATCAACTTTCAGTAACTGAATTTGTGCACAAAACGTTCTAAACACTAGTGAAGCCTGTTTCGTTGAACTAATTCTGCCTCTGGAAATGTTTTTGTTTTATAGTTATTTACAGTTTTGTTTGGATTCAAGCTTAGTTTGTTAATATGTATAATTTAGCATCTATTACACATGTAAATATGGAGTAAGTATTGTAAACTATTTCATTGCTGGGGATTGTGGGTGTTATACATACATTTAGGACTGCAATTTTTTGGTATTTTTTGTATTGTAAAATAACGGCTAATTTAAGCAGGAACAAGAGAACTAAGGGAGGTCTGTGCATTTTAAACACAAATGTGAAGAACTTGTATATAAACAAAAGTAAATAATACAAACTTCCTTCTGAAATAAAAGTAGATCTGGTAAAAATGTGGCTTTTGTTCTGAGTGTTTCATTTTGATTTTGCATTGTTTTGCCTGTATTTAAGCTTTTACCAGTTTTCAGACTGCCTCTGAGGGAGCACTTGACAGTTACGGAGGTGAAAGCTAAAACCCCTGCAGGCACCTCAGACACCCCTTCAAGCACTTGTGAGCCACAGACTTTCCGTGACAGCCTTTGTGTGCCTGCGGGGCAGCTGTGCCCTGGTGTGGGACCCTGCCTGTGGAGGCAGGGACAGCTCTGAGCAGTGGGGTGTGGACAGCCGTCTCACCCTTCCACTAACCACACCACTGTCTCCAGTGGTGCCATTATCCTTCCGCTTCGCGCTTTCCTCAAGGGCCCTTGAATGTGCCTCTAGGTTCTCTCCAAACTGCTAAATCTCAGGTGTGCTGACAGGTCTCAACTATGGCCACACTGTTGTCCTTGGCCTTGACTTTTTCATGAAGGTATTCCCATTGGCAAGGCCTTGTTTGGGGGCCTCCTGTGCGTCCCCACTTTATTTGGCTCCTACCCTCAGAATGGGTCAGAGTCATGCATTTCAGGACCTCAGAGCAGAGAGCAGATTCCCAGTGCAAGGGCTTCCTTCCAGAGGAATGAGGTCATTGACAGATGGAGAAAACACAAAGAAGACAGTCACTTCTATAGGGGAGGGCGGCAGGGTACTAGGGCCAGGAGCTGAGGTGAGGGCAGGAGCCTGGAGGAGGCTTGCCCACCAGAGCTCGGGTCTGACTTGGAGAGGGAAATGGCCGGACTAGTAGCCACAAACAAGTTGAGGACCTTGAAACTCTTCCAGGGAGGGCTGTGGAAGCCAGCAACAGTTTCTAACAGGATAGAAACCTGTGATTTGGTGGTACTGTGTCAGAGATAACGCTGTGTTTACCAAACCTACTGGGCCCACAGCTCATCATTTCCCAGCCTCCCTGTAGTTAGGTTGGAACCAAGCTAAGCCATGGCCAAGGAAAGGTTGGAAGAAGTGACGGGCACCAATTCCAAACTTGGCACACAAATGCTCCCACAGGGGACTCTCCTGAGAGCCACATGTCAAAGACACTGGAGGGACTGTGAGTCCGAGTCACCCCTTAGAGGCAGGCCACCTGATCAGTCAGAGCTGTGTTGGCCCTTGCATCACTGGAAAGCAAACTTGCGCTGTACTGATCCACTGAGATCTGGGGCTTTGTTACACCAGTTAGCTTTTCTTATTCTCGCTAATAAATCGGCACTTTCAAGTGCAGTGCACCTGTAACCAAAACCTAAAGTACGTGGCACTGGCTCAGCGTGTGGCCAGGTGGCGGGCAGTGAGGAGACAGATGCAGCTGGCAGGAAACTCAGGTCTCTGCCAGGCGGAGCAAAACACGTGGTAAGGCTGTTTTACTCGGTAATTCAGAAAGCAAACTCCATGCCTGCTGACTTTTTGGCTTGAGGGAAAGAAATGAAAAAGACATCGTCCTATGTGTTGATTATTATTGGCTGCTTTTGGCGACACATCACCAGAAGAAGTTTACTCCAGGAAAGAATTAGCCAGTTTACACGCAGAAGGGAAAAGGGGTGGAAAGACGTCAACCAGGGCCTTGCAATTCTGGAAAAGCCAACTGCTTCTAGTCCCCAAGCAGTAAGAGGTGCAGGTGAGCAACGAAGGCCCCGTGAGACTTAGTTGAACACAGTGAGGGCCTGGTGGTGACCATCCAATGAAGGGTGTGGTCTTCCCACTGGTGCCTGGAAACTGCAAAGCCACCAACTTGAGGGAGGGGCACCTGGTTAAGGAAGCAAAGAAAAAGCTGATGTGAGAACTGTTTCCAGGAACAAACCACGAGTGTAGTCACTGATCCTGGACCTGCCTGGAAATAAGTAAAGATGTAGTTAAATTTAAGAAACCATTAGCAAGGCCTTAAAAAAAAATAAAACAGTGGCAATTGAGGAAGTCCTAAATCCACCCTCAGGCAGGAAGACGGTTGTGAAAGCTGTGTCCACGAGAGCTGACAAGCTCAGATGTGGCCCAAAAGCAGAACTGGGCCTGAGTGAGGACTCCCCCCAGCCCAGGGCAGGGCCCAGCAGGACTGCAAAAATGCCCCAGAGCAGTGATTGCTGCATCTGCACCCGCTCCTTCCTGGGCAGGAGGGCTTAGGAAGCTGTTCTACCTGTTCTCATCACTACCTGCTGCGTGTGAGGTGGATTAAGTTGTCTTGTTAATTCAGGCTTGTGGGTCTTCAAAGGGCCACCTGAGGGTGACTGCATCACCTAGAGGTCTGGGCGGGGATGTGACCTTGTACTGTCCCCTTGGAGAGGGTGCCTGTGACCCCTGTAGGAGAGAGAGGAAGCACAAAACTGGTTTTGGTGATCAGAATGGCAAGCTGGGCCAGAGATCGGCTAGATGCTTACCACTCAATTTCTTCTTCCTGAGTCCACAGCTTCAACTGCATGGCCTGGGCTCATGGCGTCTGGGGAAAGCCATGGGACCAGCCCTCACCAATGATGTGTCACTTCAAGGCCATTCAGAGTGAGTGTCTCTTCCACTCTCTCCATCAACCTTGAAGGCTTATGTCGAAGGTGGTAATACAACAGAACTGAAGGAGCCTGGGTCCCTGAATGACTTTGTGAAACAGAGCATGATAGGCCAAAGGCAGTAGAATTAGGTATCTTTTCTTACCCTGCTTAAGTGAATTATTCTCTAGATTTATTCACCTAGTTCTTCAACAAAATTTTATTGAGCACATCAGGGCTAGGCACTGCATCAGGACCAGAGATTTTGCACTGAACAAAACAGACAAAAAGCTATGTCCTCCAGGAGTTCACAACCTAGCAGGGGAGATGATAATAAAACGTCAGAAAAGCGCTATGAAGAAAGGTAAAAGTAGGGCTGGGGGTAGAAAGTCCTGCAGGGATTGCTGCTTAACGTGGTGTGGCTGGGAAAGCTGTTCTGCTGACAGCTGAGCAGAAGGATGGGTGGAGGGAGCAGGAAGGAACGTGGAGGTCTGAGAGAAGAGCATTACAAACGGGTGACCTGTGCAGAGGCCCTGAGTGGGCAGCATGCCTGGTGGGCCTGCTGGATATTTGTGAGCATGAAAAAGTCTGTTCCCAGTTGTTTGCGCGCAGAACCTAACCTAGTTATAAACACAAAGTATTTAAGAGCTGGTTTAATATACAGCCAGTTTTCCAGGAATGCAACTACTGTGTAATCAAGGGAAAACTGAACTTTGTTTTCCTTAAAACTTATCACCAGCTGGTCTTCATTTTGGCAAATTCTGTCAACAACAGCGGTGTCATGCTTGGCATCCATATGGGTCACGTTTGAACAGACACGCCCTGCAGCCCCCCCAGCAAGAATTCCTTTCCACCCTGTGTCCCGGAAACAAGAAAGTGGTTAGCCTGGAAGATCCCAATGGCTGTCTCAAATGTGCTGGATGGAGTTGCCAGGGCCCATTGGCGTGCCCTGTAAGCCTTTCCTTCCACATTTGGTTTCTGTCCCTTGAAGACTCCATTCTCAGTTTGTGTTTTATTTTCTAGTGTGTGTCCTCATCTTCTTAATTTCTCTCTCTCTCCTGCCTTGAACTGAAGGTTCATTTGGGTGTGGGGAGACTTGCCCCGAGCAGAGCAGCTTCCCCAGACATCCTCTAATCCAGGCCTTCCCAGGCCTGGCGAGGCAGGGCCGTGCCCTTCTGCTTCAGCTCACACGCGTGCCAGGCTCACAGGCAAGCTGCTGTCCAGTCGAAGGACTGCTTCTAAAGCCCTGCACAGCCCCTGTCCTTCTGGCCCTCTGGAAATTTCACCGACCTGTGTCCACATTTCATACAAAAATGCGCTGGTTCTGTGAGCCTGACTCACTTGGTGGGCGGTGAGTGGTTTCCACTTCAACCTTGCACCTAATCACTGGGCTCCACACCAGGATGGGCGTTCATGAGCCGTGAAGTTTCCAGCAATAAATCCATGGACGTGTCCAGCACCTGCCTTTTTGCATCACCCCCACTCCCAGCCACCTGCCAGGCAACAGGTAACAGAGAGCCAGTCACGGGAGGGTAGTCTGGGGGAAGGACTGCAATCTCCCAAAGCCTGTGCACGAAAGTGACAGCTCCCTGGCAGGACAAGGAGGCTGACATTCAGATGTGGAGGAACAAGGCATGACTCATTCCTGTGGGCAGACTTAATACTGTATAAACCAGGACCTTTTTAGGTAGAGGTAACATAAGCCAAACTCTAACGTTCTTAGGCAGTACTATTAGTCTCCTGGGGCTGCCAGAATAACCACAACTTCAGTATCTGCAAACAAGAGAAACTGATTCTCACAGCTCTGGAGACCAGAAGTCTGAGATGCAGATGTTGGCAGGGCTGTAGTCTCTCTGGAGGCTCCAGGGGAATCTGTGCCTGCCTCCTCCAGCTTCTGGTGGCTTGTGGCTGCATCACCCCAATCCCTATCTCTGTCCTCCTGTGGCCTTTTGCTCAATGTGTCTGTTTAGTTTCCCTCTAGACACCTCTGCATCACTCTTATAAGATGCAGAGGTGAGACATACAGGTGTTGACAGCCCACTTGGATAATCCAGGATAAGCTCCTCTCAAGATCTGTAACTTGGCTGGGCGCAGTGGCTCACGCCTGTAATCCCAGCACTTTTGGAGGTCAAGGTGGGAGATTCACTTGGGTGAGGAGTTGGAGACCAGCGGGCAACATGGTGAGACCCTGTCTCTACTAAAAATAGCCAGGTGTGGTGGCACACACCTGTGGTCCCAGCTACTCAGGAGGCTGAGGTGGGAGGACTGCTTGAGCCTGTGAGTTTGAGGCTACAGTGGGCTTTGCGTGCACCACTGAACTCCAGCTTGGGTGACAGTAAGACTCTGTCTCAAAAAAAAAACAAACCACAACTTAATCGCATCTTTTGCCACAGAGGGCAATACTCTTGCCTACATATAAGGCAGTGTTTCCACGTTCCAGGGATTAGGACGTGGATGTATCTTTGGGACCACCGGCAGCCGTGAGGCAATCTCATAATTTTCAAATAGTTTCTGTCCTTTTTATTTTTCTGATCTTTTGGAAGCATATGCCTATATTTTTAATCCACAATTCTATTTTTGTTTGAAGTCATTTCATTTCTGGTTTTTATTTACTTTTTATTGAGACAGGGTCTCACTCTGTCACTCAGGCTGGAATACACTAGCACAATCATGGCTCACTGCAGGCAACTCCTGGGCTCAAGTGATCCTCCAGCCTCAGCCTCCTGAGTAGCTGGAACGACAGACATATATCACCATGCCTGACTAATTTATTTTTTAACTTTTTCTAGAGACAGGCTCCATGATGCCCAGGCTGGTCTCAAACTCCTGATCCCATGCAAACCTCCAGCCTCAGCCTCCCAACGTGCTGGGATTACAGGAGTAAGCCACCTTGCCCAGCCTCTAGTTTGTTTGTTTGTTTGTTTTTGAGACAGAGTAGTCCTCTGTCTCCCAGGCTGCAGTGCTGTGGCATGATCTTGGCTTATTGCAACCTCCACCTCCTGGGTTCAAGCAATTCTCCTGCCTCAGCCTCCTGGGTAGCTGGGATTATAGGCATGCACCACCACACCTGACGAAATTTTTGTATTTTTAGTAGGGATGGGGTTTCACCGTGTTGGCCAGGCTGTACTCGAACTCCCAGCCTCAAGTGATCCACCCACCTCAGCCTCCCAAAATGCACGAGCCACTGCACCCAGCTTCCTCCAGTTTTTTTTTTAATGCATACATTTTACTCTAATTAACTGACTCAAAAATGGAGAAGAGTTGAACACACTTTGATGTAGGGCAAATCATTTAGCAGATATAATTCTGCATTTGGGCTACGATGCCACTGTGGTGATCAGGACAAGGTGATGAGCCCTCACTCAATGCACATACCCCGCCTCTCCCCAACCCACCTACAGGTGTCCATTCTAACACAGGTGTGGGTGCCTGACAGTATTCCATCTTCTTTGTAAAGTGAGAATGGGCTAGACTCAGCTTCACTGCCCAGCAACTCCTTTTTTTCCTTTGGGAAACTGTCCTTTCCGTTCCATGTCACCATGGTGGGCTGAGATCACTCAGCGTTCTACAGAGGAGGCCCATTATCCATGCTGGGTCTATCAGAGTTCTGCCTGGGACAGTCCACGAATGCCGGAAGAGAGAGGTACCTCTCCCTACTGAGGCTGCTAAAAGGAGACACTGTAAAGCTGGGCTGCTGGTGGAAGTCTTAACCTCTCGGTGAGAGCTTGCCTGGCCGCAGGGGAAGCCAACACACAGATCAGCACAGGCAACATCATTTGAACCCTGGAGACAGCTGTGCCTGAAGCCCGCATGGCTCAGGCACATGCTCAAGTCACTCTGATTTGTTTGTTATAGTCAAGAGTCCTTGGCTGGGTGCAGTGGCTCACACTTGTAATCCCAGCACTTTAGGAGGCCAAGGTGGGTGGATCACCTGAGGTTAGAAGTTCAAGACCAGCCTGGCTAACATGGTGGAACCCCGTTTCTACTAAAAATACAAAAATTAGCTAGGCATGGTGGCATTAGCCTATAATCCCAGCTATTCGTGAAGATGAGGTGGGAGAATCGCTTGAACCTGGGAAGTGGAGGTTGCAGTGAGCCGACTGCACTCCAGGCTGGGTGACAGAGCGAGGCTCTGTCTCAAAAAAAGAGAGCCCTGACTGAAGCTGAGAGGCTGGTGGACAGCTGCCAGGAAACAGTGTTTGCGGGTTTG
The DNA here is from genome assembly GCF_001604975.1 of Cebus imitator. Classification (NCBI taxonomy): domain Eukaryota; kingdom Metazoa; phylum Chordata; class Mammalia; order Primates; family Cebidae; genus Cebus; species Cebus imitator. The sequence continues at coordinate 1,585,050 of NW_016107643.1, forward strand.
GTGTGAGCTGCTAAGTCCACACTTAGATCTCAGAGCTGGTGGCTCTTTTCCCCAACAGGACAGCTCCAGGCCTGAGTTTTTGTGTGGTCTAACCCCTGTGACTTAGGTCAGGATCTCTAGAAGCCAAGCCTAAGACAGGAATTCTCAAATGCCATGATTTATGGAGGGAACGCCTTCAGGGGAGCCTGCCAGTGAGGAAAGCAGGAGGAGGCAGGCAGGGTAGAAGCTGAGCCAGGCAGGGGTCCCAGCTGGAGCCTAGCCTCAGCTTGACCCCAAAGGGGCTCTGGACCAGGAACAGCACACAACAATGCCATGTTCCTTGAGGCAGTCAGTCACCAACTGCAGTTGCCTCTGGGAGCAGAGTAAAACCCAACAGGCATTTCTGGGAGTGCAGTTCCCTACAGAAGGGATAGCTCTGAGCTGTTACAAGCCACCATTCCCAGTGGCTGCGGGATGTGCTGTACTGGCCCGGAGAAGTCCCTGAGCAAGGCCCCGACAACCTCCACTTCAGCCTCCTGCCACAGAAGGAGCAGCCAGAGGCACAGGAACCCTTTTCTTATCAGGAGTTTCCAAGTTTTGGAGGAAGAAGGAGGCAGGCAGGAGGCAGGAAGATCGCTTCACCCCAGGTGTTCAAGGCTGCAGTGGACTATGATCATGCCACTGCACCCCCACCTGGTGACAGAGTGAGACCCTATCTCAGAAACACAGACCACCCTTGGCATCTGCTGGGTCCACATCGGGCAGTGTGTGTGACATGGCCACCCCCGGCTGCAAGGGAGGCTAGGAAATAGTTTCATTATCTGAGTACTAGTAGAGAAGGAAAGAAGAGATGAAAGCAATGGCAATCCCTGGCATGAGGAGCTGACAGCTGATTCATCTCAGCTTCCTTAGGTGAGGTGATGGGGCCCAGACAGGTTCTGAGGCCATCTGAGGTCACGCAGGCCAGCAGGGGCACACACTGCAGCAGACCGTGGTCTCCAGGCTCCCAGGTCACAGATCACATAAAAGCAAGGTCAGTCTCAGTGCACATGGGTTTAATAAGCACTGTATGCCATTCCCATGGCTGTGGGAAACCAGGGGGAAGATGGCCACAAGGCCAGTGCCAGGCAGAGCACAGCGTGGGGCCCATGCAGCAGCATATGGAGAACAGGAAGGACTGCCAGCATGCTCATGGTGCACAGGTGGCAATGGTGGGTAACGCCCAGCGGGAGGATGCAGTGTTAGAAGGGGTCTTGCCTGTTAAGTCTGCCCAATGCATTCCTAGGGAATTATCTGCTTGGCAGGCTGATACCATTTCCTAGATTTCTGGGAGTCTGGAAGGTCTCTGACCTTCCCTAGGTGATCTGGGGCTCCAGGGAGGCTTCAGCTACAGAAGTGACCCTCTACTGATTCACCTTCTGAGAGACCCCAATTGTCTCAAGGTCTATGGGTAAAGGGACCTACAACCAAGATGCCTCCTGACAGGGAGAGTGGGGGCTTTGCAGTAAGGCCCAGCCTACATCCCTTGCTCCAGGGGATGGCACACAGGATGTCCAGACCCACAAAGGGCAGCAGGGTGAGAGCACCAGGGCCGGTGTGGGAGGTAGGCCAGTCCCTTTTCAATGGGCCAGTAGGCCACAGAGGTGGCCCAGGCAGGCAGGGTGGGGTAGCTGGCTGTGCTGTCCGAGATCGCTGTCCTAGTCAGAGTAGGGCCAGAAGAGCCAGGACAGGGAGTATGGAGAGCAGGGAGTGCCCCTCCAGGGCCCCGCCTGCGGAAGACACCTTGAGAGTGGGAGCCGAGTGCAGACTTGAGGCAGAAGACTGGCTCTGCCCTCTGCCTGCACCCCCACCCCAGGCCCCTCATGCCTCCACCCAGGCCCACCCAGCATGGAAGCGTGTGAAGGGGACGGTGGGGGAGGTGCCAGCTTACCCTCCCCTCCCTGCACCTACCTGCAGGAGGCTGTGCTCAGGGTTCCCTTGGGGGTTCAGCTGGTCCAGCAGGACTGGGGGCCACCGGCTGGCAAAGGCCTGAATGGCACCATCTATGGGGGGAGGGTTTCAGGGTGTGCTTGGCTGGGAAACGCTCTCCCAGGGCCCTGCTCCGTGGGGACAAACTGAGAGATCTCCTGCTGCAAAGACTGGCTCCTTGGGAGGGAAGGTGCGTGGTGAGGAATAATAAAATAATAAGGACAGCTGCGATAGAGTGACTCAACTGTACAGTCTTCCACTCTCCCCTCTTAAATGGCTCCTGGCAAGGTGGCTTGGAAGGGGGCAGTAAGCCGACCCAGCCTTCCCCCTCCACCTCCGCCCGGGCCCCTCACCCAAGCAGGGGTTCCTGGTAAAGAGCCCCCGGAAGGTTTCGCAGTCCTCACGCCGGTTCCCGCTGGCTCCGCAGTGGCACCAGGGCGCCACGCGCGCGCTCGCGTTGTCCACGTAGTTGGGAGTGACAGCTGTGCCTGCGGGGACGCCGACGGCGAGGTCATCGATCGGCCCACCCAGGCAGAGGCATCCCCTGGAGAGCCCGCCCCCCCGCGCCCAGATCCCAGCCGTGCGTACCCATGAGGCCCGCGTAGGCGCGCACGCAGCGGGCGCGCTGGTCCCACAGGCAACCGTCGGGGGCGCTGGGCGCGGGCGCGCAGGAGGCCTGAAAGGCCAGGAGGCGGGGCCTGCTGGGAGGGAGGGCGGTGAGCTGGAGAGAGGCCCCGCCCCCACCTCGCCCTCGCCACGGCCCCGCCCCCACTCCACCCTTACCCTACCCTCGCCGCGGCCCCGCCCCCGCTCCTCGCCCCAGTTCCACCCTCGCCGCGGCCGGGTCCCTGCTCACTGCTCCCTGCTCCCGGCTCCCGGCTCCCGGCTCCCGGCTCCCCGCTCCCGCTCCCCGCTCCGCCCCCGCCCGCGCGCACCTGCAGACCCGGCTGCGCTCGCAAACCCCTAAGGGCTCCAGGCAGGAGGGAGGCGCGGGGCCGGGCCCGGAGAAGGCGCAGGAGGGCACGAAGGTCTGGCGCCGGCGTTCGGCGCACGCGGAGCCCCCGCAGGGGCAGAAGAGCAGCGCGTAGGTGAGCGCGGGTGGCCCGCGGGCGAAGAAGCGGCGCAGGGCGCGGCGGCAGCGGGCGCGGGGACACCTCCCCTGCGCGGCCCGGCCCAGGCACTGCGCCACGTACTCGGAGCGCAGCCGCTGGCACAGAGCGTTCGCCGTGCAGGCTTCGGCCGCGTCCACACATCGGTTCCCTCCGGCCGAATTCACCGACCCTGGGAAAGGGGCGGGCCGGTTGCAGGTCTCGGTGCGGCGCCCTGCCTGCAAACTTCACCCAGTCTGTCCATGCCCCCGGAAGGTGGGGGACGCTGAAAACCCGAGGAGGCACAGAGTATAGCCCAAAGACGGGGCCGGCTGGCACAGACCGGCGCTCTGTCGTGGGGATGGGCAGCGGCGGGCTCTCGAGGGCCTTGCAACACGTCAGGGATGGAGAGGGCGCAACGAGGCTGAGCCAGGCCTTCCCCAGAAGCTGAGGCCCCTCCTTCCTAGGCATCACTACCACTCTCAGAACGGCCACACAAGTCCAAAGACAGGTCCAGGGGCTCCTCCCACCCTCACGGGCCCTATCTGACAGGGGAACAATGAGGCTTTCTGGGGATCTGGCCAATGGAGACTTGAAAACCAGAGATGAGCTGGGCGCGGTGGCTCATGCCTGTAATCCTAGCACTTTGGGAGGCCGAGGTGGATCACCCGAGGTCAGGAGCTCGAGACCATATTGGCATGGCCAATACAGTATGGTGAAACCCCCCTCTACTAAAAATACAAAAATTAGCCAAGCGTGGCGGCAGGGGCCTGTAATCCCAGCTACTGAGGAGGCTGAGGCAGCAGAATTGCTTGAACTCGGGAGGCAGAGGTTGCAGTGAGCCAAGATCAGGCCACTGTACTTCAGCCTGGGTGACAGAGTGAAAGTTCATGTCCAAAAAACAACAAAAACAGAGAAGGCATTGAAGACAGTGGCTGCTCCTAGTCTCTTAATGACAGGCTGGGATGCCACACCTTTTCTCCTCTACAGACTCCGCCTCACCCCTTATCCCCCACCACGGAGACCCTCTGGATGGGTCTATCGGTTTCTGTTTCTCCCTCTGTCCTGACCTCCTGCTCCTCCTCCTGCCCCCTGCATCGGTGTCTTCCCTCCCTAGCCCTTCCTGATGCTCCCTTGAGTCAAGGTCATCCTGGCCCATCTGGACTGCCTTCCCCCAGCCCCTCTACTCTCCCCCGGCAGCGGGAGAGAGGATTCACTGAAGAGCTGAGTCCTGGCTGCCAGGGTTTGGATTCAGAGAGGGCCCTGACGACACATCGCAGAGCTTTATCCTGAGCCACAGGACCCAAGGGTTCATCAGTGGTTTTAGTGACTGGGTCCCATGATAAGTGGCACCCTGCTGGGGACAGATGAGGTGTTTGGCACCACAGAGTCACACACCAGGAGTTGGGTAGACAAAGGGTGAGCTCTGCTCAGATGCCCCACAGGCTATGTCTAAATCGAGCCAGGGTAACTCGAAGTTGGGACTTGGTAGCCCCTTTCTAGGACCTGAGTCACCAAAACCAGGCTAATCAAATCCCCCCAGCCCCACAAGTCCTCCAGTTTGGAGCACCTCCTTGAGACTAGAAGCCTTTCTGGTGCCCAGCCTGAGTGAAGGTGCACAGCCCCACCTCTCATGCCTCTCCCTGTGTGTGTGCACAGGGGATAGGGGGTGGTCTCCTGCCCCAAGGCTAGGAGCAGGGTGCCTCTCTGGCAATGGCTGTGTCTTTCAGGCTGTGGATTGGACCGCGTAGTGAGAGTGTTGTGACTTCAGCACTGGCCTCTGCAGGAAGGATGAACATAGGTTGAGGGCTTAGAATGGTCCCTGAGTGGAGGGGATAGATGGCAGCAGGGCAAGTCCTCCCTTCCTCCCCTCCCCAAAGGGCACACTTGGCTGTCCTCCCACAGCCTTGCCAGGCACATCCCCAGGCCTCAGCCGCACACACAAGCACCTGGTGTCACCTAAGGGCTTGAACCCACCTCTGCCTGTTGCCTACCTGCCACCCTTGCCCAGAACACCTTTACCCCATCTCCACTCTCACAGCAGCTCATCTCCTCCGCCTTAAACCTTTACCAGATTCCACTTTCCACATCACACCCGGTAAAGTGACCCCTCCCTCCGAGACAGCCGTGCAGGGAAGGAGCAGTCCAAGAAGGTGGAACAACAGATACAAGACACTGAAGATTCGCAGCAAGAATCTGTGTGAAGAGTTGGAGGGCTGGGGCCGAGGGAAGGGTGAGAGAGTTGGGAGATGGCAGATAACAGGCAAAAGTTCCTGGGGCAGGGGCACTGAGACTGGACTCGGGAGGGGTTGGAGGCTTGGCTTGGCTGGGAGGCGAGCTGCTCAGCACATAGTGGGGTCAATTCCCAGGTGTCCCCAAGCCCTGCGCACAGGCCTCTCATGGCAACCCTTCCGGTGGTTCAGCTTTTCCTGGAATCTGTTGCCCTCTCACCTTGTCACTGAGGAGCAGTGACAGAGAAGCCAGAGTTCGGGGGTCCAGGGGAGGAGAGGGGTGCTCACCCAGTGGCAGCAGCAGGAGCAGCAGTGCAGGCCCCAGGCAGCAGACCATGGTCGACCTTGAACAGAGAAGGATGGCTGGCAGAGCCCTCGTCTGATAGGCGTCCCCTTCCTAGCGCCTTTGGAGCAGGAGCACGGTGAAAACGCCGAGATCTGTGCAGACGCCCCTGGGAGGAGCCTTTGCTGCGACAACTCCCCACCCTCATTCAGTCTCCACCCCAGGCTGCACCTTCAGGTAAGCCTGGGAGCCGTGTGATTCAACACCTGCATGTGCCTAGATGGACCCCAATGCACTGGCCCCGCCATGCATACCCAGCAACACACAGCCCCCTGGGAGACCTGGTCTCTTCCATGCTAAACTAGGAACGCTATGAAACAGCATTGTTCTTTTCCTTTTTTATAGAATTTTATTTTAAACTTAAAAACATTTTTTTGAATAGAGATGAGGTCTCGCTCTGTTCCCCAGGCTGGTCTTGAACTCCTGGGCTCAAATGATCGTCTCACCTCAGTCTCTCAAAGTGCTAGGATGACAGGTGTGAGCCACCGTGCCCGGCCTATTTTAAACATTTTATTGTTGACTAATTTTAGACTAGCAAAAAAGTTGGAAAATGTGAGCGTTTTCCTTACACCCTTCAACCAGCTTTCCCTAATGGTACATCTTATTAATCACGGCCCAGTCATTACAGCTAGGAAACTAACCTTGGTACAATCCTAGTAACGAAACTGTAGACCATTTTGCATTTCCCGTTTTTTCACTAATTTCCTTTTTCAGTTCCCAGATCCATTCTAGGACCCCACAGCACAGCCGTCTCCTACGTCTCCTCAGTCTGGGAGTTCCTTCCTTATCTTTATCCTTGACACTTTGGAATAATTCTGGCCAGTTATTTTGTAAAATGTTTCTCTTGAGTTAGCTGATGTTTTCTTCTGATCAGAATGAGATACAGCCTTGTTTTGACTAACCAAAAAGTTACTCTATAAGTAAATATTAAGGTTAAAAATCTCATCCAACCTGGGCAACAGAGTAAGGCCCTGTCTCAAATAAAGTCTCAATACTTACATTTAAAAAGTGACCAAAAAAGCCCTACCATGATTTGTCTTGACTATTTTTTTTTTTTTTTTTTTTTTGAGACCGAGTCTTGCTCTGTCACCCAGGCTAGAGCTCAATGCAACCTCCACCTCTCAGATTCAAACGATTATCCTGCCTCAGCCTCCCGAGTAGCTGGGATTACAGGCACAGGCCACCATGCCTGGCTAGTGTTTGTATTTTTAGTAAAGATGAGGTTTCACCTTGTCAGCCAGGCTCATCTCAAACTCCTGATCTCAGGTGATCTACCCACCCTGGCCTCCCAAAGTGCTGGGATTACAGGTGTGCGCCACTGCGCCCAGCCTATTGCAACCTGTTTTATCAGCAAGGTCTTTGTGACCTGTATCTTGTGCTGACCTCCTAGACAGCACAAGATACAGGTCACAGCACCTGTGACTTAGGATGCCTTAACTGTCTGCAAACACAGCCCAGTGGTCTCAACCTTATTTTACCTAGCCCCTCTGCAAGACGCAGTTGCTCTGGTTCACATGCCTCCGACACATCCTCCTGTGTTCTGGCATGTGGGAGGAAAGAGAGATGAGGTAAGGAAACTCAAAACCAAGCTCTGACCATGCAGGGCAGGCACACTCTCCCACCTGTCTGTGGGTGCCACAACTCAAGGGAGGGGGAGGGAGAGAAGAAGGCATGACAGATGGCCCTGGGTTACGGAGTGCCAGGGAAGCCCAAGCAGCTGTTGTTGGATGGTCAAAGAGAGGGCATCACAGCTGAGCTGGGCTCGCTCACTGCTCCCGGCTGGATGTCCACTCTGCCCCTCAGCATCCCGGCTCAGCCTCAGGGTCCATGACTGCCCTCCTGCGTTCCAGTCACTTCTGTGTCCCTCCTGCTTCTGCTGTTGGCCCCTTGCCAGCTCTGTTCTGCTGAGCTTCTCTTCAGTTCCCAGCACAGCCAGGTGATCCCCAGCTCCAGACAGGCCTCTCCCCAAGACTGGGGCTCCCCCTCCCACACCTTCTTTCTGTCCCATGTGACCTTCCCAGGGTTCCACACTGAATTGGGAAGGGACAGAGCAGGTGCTGGGCAGTCTTAGGGAATAGCCAATAGGGCAGAGTTGGCCTCCCCTAGGGTCCCTTGTAGCTGGAGTCCCGCAGGGTCCAGACACCCCCTCCTGAAGGGTAAGAGACGGGGAGGTATATTAAATGTTTCTTTAGATTCCTTTTTTTTTTTTTTTTTTGAGACAGAGTCTTGCTCTTGTCACCCAGGCTGGAGTGCAATGGCGAAATCTGAGCTCACTGAAACCTCCACATCCTGGGCTCAAGTAATTCTCCTGCCTCACCCTCCTGAGTAGCTGGGATTACAGGTGCCCACCACCATGCCCAGCTAATTTTTGTATTTTTCGTAGAGACAGCGTTTCACCATTTTGGCCAGGCTGGTCTCTAACTCCTGACCTCAGCTGATCCTCCCACCGCCTGGCCTTAGATTCTCTGTTTTATGATGGTTTAACATCTCAGGGTGGGGGCTTGTTGGCTGGGGAGAAAATGCTGATTCCTGGAGATCAGAAACAACTCACGCCTTTCATATGCAAACCAACCAATCTGAACTCCATACAGCAACCACCCCCTTCAAGGAACTCTCATGTCCCAAGCCAGTGTTTCCCCTGCCCTAAACCAGCCCAGGGCCAGGTACTGACCCAGACAGCTAGAGCCCAGCCCCACACCCTAGAGCCCACCAGGATGATTCAAAAGGCCAGTCCTACCCCCTTCCCCGGCCTGCCTTGCCTTTCCAGTGGAGATGTCAATGAGGGCTGTGCCTCTGCCTTCCCCTCGCTCCTGATTCTGTCCCTGGACCAAACCTGGTGCCTCCTGCCCCACTGTGGCCCCGCATGGTGGGAAACTGTAATAACCTCTTTCAGTGGCATCGGCCCCTCTGTGTCATCATTCAGTCACCTTCATAAATTAAAATGTTGCAGATACAACTAAGGCAGGAGGGGGAGCTTTAGAGAGCACTCTCACCCAGGCCCTTGGGCTTGTGGAGTGGAGCCTGCACTGAGGCTGCCTCCTCGAAATCAGTTTGGGGATGGTTTTGGTATGTGGCATCAGCTGGCTGATACAGGCCACTTGGCAGCTCTTGCATGAAGCAAAGGGAGAATGTGAATGCCCAAGGGAGGGTGGAGTGACAGGGCAAAGAGGGTGTTCAAAGTAGGCAGCACCGTCCTGTGCCCAAACACACAGCTGGGGCCCTGGCTGCCATCTGGGCTCAGCCTGCCAGCCACCACCCCTTGTGGTCCTCAGGGCACTTGGTAGGGTTGAATTTATACAGGAAAAAAAACTGAGGTCCAAGTGCAACATGTCTTTTTTAAATTTCTTTCTTTTTTTTTTTTTTTGAGACAGTCTCGCTCTGTTGCCCAGGCTGGAGTGCAATGGCCCGATCTTGGCTCCCTGCACCCTCCGCCTCCTGGGCTCAAGGAGTTCTCCTGCCTCAACCTTCCGAGTAGCTGGGATTACAGGTGCATGCCACCACACCCAGCTAATGTTTTATATTTTCGGTAGAAATGGTGTTTCATCATGTTGGCCAGGCTGTTTGTTGGTCATCATGACCTCAAACTCCTGACCTCATGATCCGCCCTCCTCAGCCTCCCAAAGTGCTGGGATTACAGGTGTATGCCACCTCGCCTGGCCTAAAATTTCTTTTTCCTCTGTCACCCAGGCCGTAGTGCAGTGGTGCCATCATAGCTCACTGCAGTGTTGAACTCTTGCGCTCAAGTGATCCTCTTGCTTCAGCCTCCTGAGCAGCTAGGCCTACAGGCACACACTGCCATGCCCAGCTAAGTTTTAAATTTTTTTGTAGATATGGGGTCTTGCTATGTTGTCTAGACTGGTGTTGACCTCCTGGCCTCTAGTGATCCTCCTACTCCTGCCTCCCAAAGTGCTGGGATTACAGGCATGAGCCACCACGCCTAGCCAACATGTCTTTCTTCTGACTTCTACTTTGGTATCTTAAATGGTTCCCTCTGTCCCCTCCCACACACAGAATGGGGGAGAGGCTGTCAGACTCCAGGTTCCTCCAGAACCTCAGGTGCAGCACTGGGATTGGGGGTGGGGGTTGAGGAACCATCTAGGGGAGAAGATAGGGTGGGAAGGAACAGGAAGGAAGGTCCCCAAAATTGGGTTTGTTTGCAGGGGCCAGGCTCCAGGGGAGTGTGGACTCAGTGGAACCATAGGGGCCCCAGAGTTCCAGCTTCTGGCCAGCAGTCATGCCCTCCATAGAGCTGGGTCTGTGGAAATTGCATGTAGGAGACACACCACCCTCACGGGACAGAGGCCTTTTCGGGTGGCCAGCAGTACCCAGCCTCCACTAGTGAGGAAGGTCAGGGGCTGTGTGACCTTTGCCTCTGGGACTGATGGATTATTGAGCTGGAGGGTGTGTCCAACAGTGTCCCCTACCCCTCAGGAGAGGGGTCTCCATTGGGCAGCTTCTAATGAGGCTCTGGGGTCCTGGAGTGGGTGGGTCGGAGCTCCAGTGAGGAAGAAAATTCCAAGCTCCTGAAGGTGCCGGAGGTCCGGTGATTCACTGGCTTTGCCCCTGGAGTTCAAGTTCCTGGAGTGGCTGTCAGTGGCCAGCTATCTTTAAATCTGTTATTTCAGGAGCTACCTCTCACCAGAGGCAGGATCTTGGCATCTGGACTTGATCTGCTGAGAAGGAGGAGGATATGTTGTCCCCTAAGGACTGGGCTCCAGCCTGCAAGCTGTGTGGCAGGGAGTCTGTCCTCAATGAGGCTTTTCACAGCTTCTCCCTCCCCAGCCCAGCGGCTTCCAGCATTCTGGTCTCCATGATAACAGCTTCTTCGAGAGGTCATAAACTCGTGCCCAGAAACCTGATTAGGGGGCATCGAGCTGAAGGATGGGAGAGGTGGGAGAGTGGGCGATGGGAGGGGAAGGCTTTGAATCCGCGTCCCCGCTTACCTTCGGGTCAGGCGGAGCTGTGGGCCACAGGCTTCTCGGGGTGGCTGCTGGGCTCAGGAGGGTTCTCAGGGCCTGGGAGCAATGGTGGAGGGTGAGTGCTGTGAATATGGTCAGTAGGAGTCCCGGGGGCTGGGGTGGGGCAACAGGGGACTCCAGGTGACTGGGTGCTGCCCATCTGGAAGGAGGCAGGAGGCACTGAGCCCTTCCCTTCTCCTCCCCTCCCCTGCCCTCCCTTCCCTCCCCTTCTCTCTCTGCCTCTCCCTAGTGCCTCACTCACCTAGGGGCCAGGGCTGTCCAGTGGCTGTGGGGCCCAACTCCATGGGGTGAATGCTGCCCAGGGGGTGGTCCCTGTGTGGGCCATCCTTAGGCCTGAGCAGTGGGATAAGAGTCCAGGAAGTTGGCACATTGACCCTGAGTGGGTTATTGCCTCCCGCAGCATGGCATCCAGCCTGGGGAGTTCTGCATTTACTGAGTTTCTTGGAGCACCCATCTGCTCCAAGTCACCCTCTCAGCTCCCTTCCAGCTCTCTCTTCAGGGGATCCCTGGGACCCAGGCTCCACTTGTGCCTCATGCCTCGCAGGACGGCTGGCACCCCCTCTCTCCAGTCCTAACATTTCTTCCAGGCTCCGGCACCACCCAGCAGCCTGGCACTTTCCAGATGTTGGCATCACTCAGCTTCCAAAGAAACCTGGATGTCCCCCACTGCAGCAGCTGTGTCTGCTCACCTTGCCGCTGGGTACCCTGCTGCCCTTGATGATTACAAGCCATCTTTGACTGTCCCCCTCCCATCTCCCAGGGCCTTGCCACTTCCTGTGATGTTCCTTCAAAGCATTCTCTCCTACCCTAAAACTCCCGCCTGGGGATGAGAAGCAGCCTCCACCCTCTGCAGTGTCCCCTCCATGCTGACATGCCAGGCTCTGGCCACCTCCTCCTCTGCCCACAGACCCTCCATCACTACTCACGGTGTCAGAGTCTTCTTAGCTGCCACCCGGGGCCCAGGTGGTACCCTGCCCCTGTCTGTTATGCCCTCTGCCCCTATCTTCGACCCAAACACTGCCATCTCCCTTGGCTTACCCAGAGCCCTCCCAAGACCTGGCTATGATAGACATGGCCACAGAGTGCCTGGACAGCCATGCTTAGTATTATGTGACTCTCCCCCCGCAGGTCACAGAGAACCGGGTTAGGGCAGGGCCCTGGCATAGAGGACATCCAGCGCCATAGCTGGCCAGTGGTATGGAGTGAAAAAATCTGCTGGGCCCAGCATTTGGGAACTTGAAGGGGTTGACAGAGGTGATTTGGACAGAGGAAGTGGCAAAGGGCTGAAAACTCCTGAGACAGAGGCTGGAGAGGCCTCTAGGGGCAGCATGGTGCAGGGGCTGCAATCTGAGCGGGGAAATAAGGGCGAAGTCAAGGGTGAGGCAGCCGCCTGGTGGGAGAAGCAGGACAGAGGACGAGAAAGGCTGTAATGGGAGGTAGGGGGCCACGCCTGGCAGTGCTGATCGGGTGCTGGGATCCACCCCCTGGCTTGCCTGGGAGGCCACTGGAACCTCCTGTTCAAAGCTACTTCTTTCCACAGCCTCTGGGGCTGCTCTCTGCACCTGTGGGTAAGGCTGAGGGCTGCCCCAGCTCCTGCAGCCCCAGCAGAGCTCTGAGGAGGGGAAACCCGGAGTGGGCTCAGGAAGCAGGCATTTGGAGCCTACCCACTGCACGCAGGGTCCCTCCTGCGGCCCCAGCTGCATCGCTGCAGATGGGCTCTTGGGAGTCGGTAGTAACACCAGGCCAGGCCGGCCCCTGGGAGCAGAGGCAGCAGGGCGCTGAGGAGCATGGCCAACAGGAAGGTGTCACGGCCTGCAGGGACAGAGTAGTGGGGAGGCTGAGTCCTGAGTTGGGGCAGCCCTCCTGCTCCTGCCCACCTGCCCCCAACTGGCATACTTTCAGGCTGCACAGGGCCACTGTCCACGCTGCCACCGAAGCCTGGCTTGTCACAGAAGGGTGGAGCCCAGCCTGGAGCACAGTGGCAGTTATGGTTGCTATTGCATACCTGCAGAAAGGGGAGAGAAGGGAAAGAGGGTCACATGAGATTAGGAACCCCAAGGTCACCCCCGCCCCTTGGGCTCTCACCCCGTGTCTGTGGCAGGCAGTCAGGCAGCGCTGCAGCTCCTGGAAGGCAGTGTTCTCACAGCGCCCGCTCTGGCACACCTATGGGCAGTGCATCAGGCAGTGAGGGGGACACTGCCTGTGGGAGTCAAGTGGCAAGGAGGGGTCAGGTGGGCAAAGCTCACCATTCTAGGTCCACACTGGGTGCCTGACTCTACCAGGCCCAGGCCAAGCAGGTCCAACTTTGCACCAGGGAGTGCCAAGGCTCCCCGACAGGTCACTTCATGGCCATCTAGGTGAACGGTGGAGTTCACTGGCACCATGTGTGGTGCGAGTGGGCTGGGCTTTCCACCCTGGCACTGCAGCTTCCCACACAGAGCATCCCTGGGGAGGAAGCAGAGGGGGGTCAACAGCGGCAGTATGTCCTTTCCCAAGCTCACTCCATAGGTTCTGCTCCCTCCACTCAGCTCCACTCCCTACCTCTCAGTACAGGGCAGGAAGTGGCCCTCGCTGTCCTGGCCGCAGTTCCCATGGGTATCTCCCACAGAGTTCACAACCTGGAAACAGGCCTCGGGGGCTGGATGGGAGCCTGAGGAAGCATGGGCTAGGCTGGATGCAGCCGGGATAGGTGCCACACTCATCGGGCCTCAGTTTCCCCTGCCTATCTTCCCCACAGCAGAAAACTGGGCTGACCAGAGAATGGGGGGCAGGGTGTAAGGGTGCCAGTGTCCTCTCACCAGGCCCCCAGAGCTGCTGGCACTGCTGCTGCAGCGTGGGACATGTGCCATCCCAGCAGTAGCCACTGCTCCTGGCGCAGGGCGAGCCGTCCAGTAGGTAAATGTCCGGGGGACAGTCCGGGGAGGTACCCATGCAGAACTCAGGGAGGTCACAGTCGCCCATGGCTTGGCGGCACAGTGCTCCAGCCGGCTTCAGCTGCACAGGTGACGGGTGGTGGGGAGGGCAGACAGAGGCCATGGGCAATGAGAGGTCCGCGCCCAGAGTCTGCTTGGAGCTGGAGGAGCTGTGCCAGAGGGCCAGGCCGACCCACGCCAGCACCCAGCAGGGGAACCTGAGGGCACCAATTAGCTAAGGCCAACAGGCCGGCTCCTAAGCGCCCCAAAACCCTCACCCTGAACCTTCCATGCCCTCACCAGGCAGTGGGCGCAGCAGTCCCCGTGGGCACATTGGGCCCCCGAGCGCAGCGAGCAGTTGTGAGCGAAGCAGCAGAGGTCGCGACATTCCTGGGGCCAGAAAAGCAAGGGGGGACCAAGTGAGGGCGCAGCGCCCCAGACCTGGGCAGAGAAGCCGAGTGAGGGGCGGGCGAGCCGACTTAACCTGGCCAGAGCCGCAGTCACACTCCTCGCCCGCCTCCACGAAACCGTTCCCGCAGCGCGCTGGTGGCACTGGGAGCCCGGAGTCCGGGGCATTGGAGAGGCACGCGCCGCCCCCCTTGCGGAAGAAGGCTCGCAGCTGGCGGCGGCTGCAGGCGCTGAACACGCGTGGGAACGGGTGCCTACCGGGGTGGGGAGGGCGTTGGGCTTGGAGGGACAGCCCCACAACCCCCGCGCTTCTCCGATCCCCACCCCTGGGTTTGGCTACAGGCGCCAGATGCGCAGACACGCCTGAGCGATGGGAGGCTCAAATCCTCTAGAGGCAGAGGCCAGAGAGGGGAAGTGACCCCCGAAAAGTCACACAGCGAGCGGGACGGGGGACAGTGTGGCCCCAAGAGTGGGCAGCCCGGGACCCAAGGTGGAATCGCGACCCGGCGGTGCTCCTCCCGGTGTGGAAGTAACCTCGCCAGGCTACTCCGAAAACAGTCTTCATACCGTTGAGAATCCACTTTGCGCTTCTTCCCTTTAAACCTCATGAATCACCCTGAAGTGGACGCTATGATCATCTTCCCATTTTACAGAAGAGGAAACTGAGGGACGACCAAAGAAACGCGGCGGAGGGAGCCCCCAGGACTAGCCGCCTCGCCGCAGCCCCGACCCCCCACACACGTACCCGGTGGCCGCGGCCATGACGCAGCCTCCGGGCTCGGCCGCGGCCTCCACGCAGCAGCCGTCGGGGTCGTGGCTGAGGCCGAGGCTGTGGCCGATCTCATGGGCCATGGTGGCTGCGGTGCCAATGGGGAGCTCCGAGTGGTCCTAGGGGTCGGTGCACTGTGGCGATCAGTGCGGGCCTCTGGGCCTCCCTTCCCTCCCCTCGCCCCCCTCTGCGGGGCTCACCATGCTCACGCCTCCCGAGCTCTCTGCGCGGCACATGCCCTCGACTGGCGCCAGGCCCACTGTGGAGCCCTGGAAGGCGCGGCCCCTGGGGATAGAGCGAAGCGTGACCGGGCGGGGCCAGGAGGCGAGGGCTCCCCTCCCGGGACCCGCGTTGGGCTCAGAGGCACCCACGTGAGCAGCTGTGCGGAGTCGTGGGGCCGCTGCGCCCACAGGCCCCGGCGCCACTGCAGAAAGGCCCAGAGCGTGGCGTTAGCGTCCTGCGTGACGCGGCTACGGTCCCGCTCGGTCCACACTTCCAGGCCAGTCAGCACCACCTGAATGTCCAGAGTCCTGAGAAGCTGAGGGAGGGGCAGGGTAGGGCGGGCTGAAGCCGGGACCAGGCGCCCCACCCCGCGGCTGCTCCTACGTGGGGGCGCCCCTCCTCCTCCCCGCACCCCACTAGCACCTGCCGGTCCTGCCGCCGCCATCCCCATCACTGCTCTCTCCCTGCTGCCCCCAACCTGGTCCACGTAGTTGGCGACTTCTAGGAGACGCTGTTTGGTGTGGTTCAGGTTCCGGTGCTGGGTCACGAACTGGGAAGGCAGAAATCCTGGTGGCTTGAGGGGCTGAGCTGACCCCATCCCAGACTCCGTCAACCCCTGGGGTCTCCCCTCACCAAGGTGTGGTCTGCCACTATGTACAGTTCCAGGTACCTCGGGGTCCTGCGTGCTTCTCGCCTGTCCTGCGGAGGGGCGAATGGGGACTCTGAATGGAAGCTGCTGGGCTCGAGCCCTGACCACCAACCCCAGCTCCCAGAAAGAACAGTTTATCATGTGTCCTAGAAGATGTTTCCTCAGGCTCCAATAAAAATACTGGGACATGCTGGGCGCGGAGGCTCACACCTGTAACCTCAGTACTTTGGGAGGCTGAGGCGGTCAGATCACCTGAGGTTGGGAGTTCAAGACCAGAGTGACCAACATGAAGAAGCCCTTCTATTAAAAATACAAAAAATTAGCCAGGCATGGTGGTGCATGCCTGTAATCCCAGCTACTCTGGCAGGAGAATCGCTTGAACCGGGCAGGCAGAGGCTATGGTGAGCTGAGATCTGGCCATTGCACTCCAGCCTGGGCAACAAAAGTAAAACTCTGTCTCAAAAAAACCAAAAAACAAAAAACTGGGACATGAGGCCCTGGCTTGAGGCCTGTGAATTCCTGTCTCTTCCGATCTGGAGGGCTATGGCTGTATCCACAGCCCCCCAAATCAAATTCCCACTCCCATCTCCTCCACACCCTGACCCTTCTCTGGGGAGCACCAGGAAGGCCGGCCATGCCCGCTTTGTCCCCGGGATCCCTGTGGCCACAGGTTCCTTTCCAGGTGAGCAGCTGCTCCATCCGGAAGATCCTGTGGGTTGAGAAGTCCTTGGAGCTCTGAGGTGGCCAGGGATGCAGGTAATAGCTGGCATTGCTGCTGAGGGTGATCAGGCCCCTAGGGTGCAGAGGGGTAGGAGCGGGTGTGAGGGAGGTCTTTCCTCATCTCAGGCCCAGTCCCCTCTCCGGAACTCACCTCATCCCAGAGCATGTGCAGAGGACTACCCAGGAGTCGGGGAAGCCCCTCACTCGCCCTTGGTAGTGGCAATGATCCTAGGGAGAAAGGGACCAGCCCCAAATCTCAGCCAGGGCTTGAGCAAGAGGGCAAGAGGGAGGGCAGGGTCGGGGCTGGCTCCAACCTCCCCTTAGGAGTGCAAGGAGGAGCAGGGCAGGAATGGTGGGGGGTGCCTCTGGGGTGCATCCCAGAGCCCATGGAAGCATCTCACCGTGTGGTTGGGGGCCAGCACCACTGGCTGACCATCTGGGCGATAGTGGGTTTCTGTGTATCCTGGGGCCAGCAGCCTGCTGGGAAGGGGTATTACAGGGAGCATTGAATTCGGCCTCCTTCTGCCTCCTCCAGGATGTCTCCCAGCCTTCCTCCCTAAATGCTAATGGAGCAGCTTTATGAGTGAGGCACTCAGTGTATCTTAGGGAAGGGACAGGAGCAATGGTGGCTTGCTCAGGTCAGGAACACTTGGGGCTAGAGGAAGGAGCCTTGGTGATGGCTTAGCTGTGGGAGCTGCGAGTATGGGAAGTGCCAGGGAGGACACCGGGAAGAGCGGAAGAGTTTGTGGTCCCCAGGGGACCTGCAGCAGGCAGCTGGATCCACAGGTCGGGAGGGGAGGAGTCAGGAGACACTGCCAAGGAATGGGACTTGGAGTTGGAGTCAGGGAAACACGGCGAACTCCCCAGGTTCCCCTGCCTGCTGCCCTCCTTTGTCAACCCTCTCGCCCCAACTTGCCCTAGATCCTTAAAATATTTTCCTCAGACTTCTATACCCCACAAGCCTCCCGCCTGTCCTTCAGTGATTGATGCACACCCCCTGCCTCCAGAAAAAACAGAATCTCCAACTGCCCACGCCTGCTCCTGCCCTCCCCGAATTCTCCAGACCCCACTTGGGTAATGATTCCATTTTTAGGCTTCATCTCATCAGGATCCTTCCTACATGGATGGATCAATCATAAGTCAGTCTCTCTTCTTTAAAGAAAATCCTTTACCCCAAACTCACCTTGGCCTCATTACCTCCAGACCACCCCCAAATGACGGCTGCTTCCACCTTCCCGGAATTCTCCCACCTGCCCCAGCTCTGCTCCCCACCCCTGCCACGCTAGGAGGTAGGTGATGTGACTACCCCATTGAAACGGTAGGGACGTTGGCCCCAGGGAAAATATGGTTGGGCACAGTGGAACTAGAGTTTGTTCCCAGTCCGTCCGACTCCACAAGGGAGACTAAAACACATGTTGAGTGCTCAGAATAGCGCCTGAGGTCAAACAAACACTCAGTAGGTGATATCTATTGGTAACACAGTCTGGATGGTTTCAAGAGCCCGTGCTCCATCTCGGACACCCGCTCCACCCAGCCGAGGTGCCACCCTGAGCACAGCCCTGACTGTTCCTCAAAATCTTTGGCTCTGGACACAGAGCACTAAAATGGCCTTCTGTGATCTGTCCTTCCCAAATTCATTCCCCCTGCTCCCCTCCCTGCAGGTGGAGACCTTCCAGGCAGGTCAGACAAACTGCTGCCCCCGAGTGTAGCCACTGCAGCTTTTTTTTTTTTTTTTTGACACGGAGTCTCACTCTGTTGTCCAGGCCGGAGTGGTGCATGGTGGGATCTCCATTCACCACAGCCTCCGCCTCCCGGATTCAAGTGATTCTCCTGTCTCAGCCCCCTGAGTAGCTGGGATTACAGGTGCGCGTCACCATGCCGGGCTAATTTTTTGTATTTTTAGTAGAGATGGGTTTTCACCATGTTGACCAGGATTGTCTCAAACACCTGACCTCAGGTGGTCCACCCACCTCGCCCTCCTAAAGCCACTGCATCTTTGTCCCTGCTGTTCCCTTGGCCTGGAGGGCCCATTCTTTGAGATCCATCTACGATTTTCTTTTGATTCAGCATATCTTGCAAATGTCCACTAGGTGGTGCTCACTCATCTCCGGCAGGGAGCTGACAAGCCACTCCTGGGGCTGACAGGACCGATGTGCCCCACAGAGAGGCTGACAGCCTCCACAGTCCTCTTCAGCCTTCAGGGGGCCAGCCACAGGCCTGCGTGACTCTCCCTGTCACCTGCACCCTCTCTGAGGGTGCCCATCCAGCCACCCGCACAGATCCACATCAGTCCCCGCTCCCTGCACTGATCCCCTCCAGTGGGTCTGTTCTCAGCTCCCAGCCCTGCCCCAGCCTGGCACTCACTGGTTCTTCTCCAGCTCAAGCAGGAGCTCCTGGCCTTCAGTCTCCAGGGCCACCAGTCCCACATCTGGCCTCCAGACCTGGGCAAGGAGGAGCGCAGGGCTGAGATGGTGGCCTCCAGGCCTCCTGCCTGCCAGGGAGCAGGTGGCCTGTGGAACTGGCTGGGGAGGAAGTTCATGGGGAGAATGTGGGCTGTCGGGGGAGTAGGACCCCCTACATACTATGGAGGGCGGGGAGGAGGTGAGAACATACAAAGATGTTCCCACGCTCAGGATGTTTTCTGTCCTGACACAGCCCCTTGGAAGGGCGAGAGCACAGCCTGCCAGGCGCACCGACATCCTCCCTAGAGATCAGAGGCCCCAGAAAGGTGCCCTTCCCCTGGCCCACCCTCTTCTTTCATACTCAGAAGCGGCATCAAAAGCAGGGGAAGACAGAGGGGTGCTAAGGACATTGTGGGGGCATCGGGCAGCGTGGCAGGGCCTCCTCACAGTCTCCGCCACCTGAGGCTTGCTTCCAGATCATGCTGCCGCTCATTCCCTATAGAATTCAAACTTTACCCCTCCACTTCCAATGTTGGCAAACTGCCCTTCTTCCAAAGTTTTCCTGGGCCTCCAGCAGCCCCTGTCCCTCCTGCCCCAAAACCTGCTTCACTGGACCCATGAAGTAAATATGAACCCCATTCCAGCCAAAGAGCACATCAACTCTCAGCTAGGTGTCAGGAGCCTGGCTTGGTCTGCCAACTCTGTCTCCTTCCCACACCCTCTTGGCCTCTCCCACCCTGTGGGAACACCCCACTTCCCCCTTGTCCACTCAGCCTGGCTGGGGGTCCAGGAGCTTCCTTGGAGGCTGCTGTGCTTTGGAATGTTTGACCCCTGACTCCTTTTCTCAAAAAATGCACTGGGCTGGGGCCCAGGGTCTCCGAGTCTTTGGGGGGAGTTCTTCCTTTGCAGGTGGGGAGCAGACTGCCCTTGCCCCCCTGGCCACAGGCCCCACAAGGCCTCCAACATGAGCTCATGTGGCTGGAATGCCTCTTGCTTTGCTGGGGAAAGATGTGCACTGGGAGAAGGGCGGTGGCCCACATGGAAGGACATACTCGAGGTCCCATCCCTCGGCAGCCTCTGCTGTCTTTACCCTTGCCCTCCGGGTACCCTGCCCCTCGATATATACCCCCCCATCTTGAAGTGTGAGTACTTTCTGGCTGTGGGAGGAGATACCCAGCCTCAACTCTGTCTCCTGTCCCATCTTGGCAGGCTTCCTGGGGGAAAGGGCCCACAGTTGGGGGAAGGCAGGGCCCCTTTGGGGTTCCCCTCTTGGTCACAGCCCAGGCCAGACAGGGAAGGAGGCCCAGAGGCAGAATGACCCAGTGTGCCCAGCCCTCCCCTCCCGGGAGTGGTGAGGACAGTCTCAAAGCTCAGGCCAGTGCCTTGCTTGGCCAGTGGAATGGGGGCATGTGGGCCTAGGGGATCCCAGTGAGGGCCCTAGGGTGGGAGCTGCTGGGTTTCTTGGGGCCTCCTAGCCTTTGTGGCGATGCTCCCCTGCCTTCCCTCTTCCTCTTGCTGGGTTTGGACAGTAAGGCTGGAAACTCCAAAAATGGTTTAAGATCTTTCAGAGCTCAGTGCGTCTCAGGCTCCAGCCTAAAGAGCTGTGACCACGGGCAGTTTCCCTAACCTCTCGGCTTCCGTTTGCCCCTCTGTAAAACAGGCGCATCGAGGCTACCGGCCTCCTCGTTTGCGGCACAGCTAGTATGGCACAAGCATGGGGCGTGATTATTCTGGAAGCGTGCGAAGGGTGGGATCGGGAGGAGGCTGGGGCAGAGTGTCCTGCAGAAGCACATGGGGTGGTCTTACATCTGGGGGGACCAGAAGAGTGACCACTGTCCCCTGCCAGAAGTGGATTCCACAGGAGCCAGTGAGGCTGGAGGTTCAGGCCTTCAGTGGCAGGGCCCTGAGAGAGACAGCAGTGTGTCCACAGGGTCATATGTTCTGGTCAACTTTGCAAAAGGTTTTCTTTTTGGTGTTTTTTTTTTTCTTTTTTTTTTTTTGGCTCCTGAAAACCTTCAGGCCCCACAAACCCTGGACCCATTTCTGCCTGGCGAGGGTGGGGTGAGCCGGATCATCCAGGGAGGGCGGGGAAGGGGAGGTGGGGCCGAAGAAGCTGAAATGACTTCCATGTGTGCGGGCTCACGAGATCTAGATACCAAACCCTGATGCCCTCTTCTGCCCACTCCTTTAGGGGGTAGGGGCCTAAAGGAGTAGTGACACGGTGGTTCTGGGAACCCCAGCAAAACTGCCAAGCTGTAATGTGGGGAGGGATAAAAGGGCTGGGAGGCTCAGGGCCCCTGCAGAGGATGGGGTGACATAGCACTGACCGGCTCCTCCAGGCTGGCGCTGTGCCAGGGTTGTCCATCCAGGACCCAGCGGGCGGTGGCTGGCTGCCCAGGGGTAGGTCCTAGAGTGAAGACAGAGCACAGGTGAGGGGACCCAACAGGACACAGCAGAGGAAGGGGGTTAGAGGACACACCCAGGGAGGCACGGGAGGCCTTTCAGAGCAGACTCCATCTTCAACACTCATGGGCTCGGTCTGGAGAAGGAGGGACACCGATGGGCATCCTTGGATCTGAGGACCTACCAAGAAGGAGGAAAAGAGAAGGCTGGGGAAGGGACAGCTCAGCTGGGGACATGGGAGTCCCCTGACTGTTGGGAGGGGCAGGCTTGGAGTTGTGGATCACAAGGAAGAGGCCAAGGCTACCAGTGCAGAGGCGAAGGGAAGAGGGAGGCAGCCGTGGGTATTTTTAGATGGGCAGCAGATGCTGTTAGGGTGAGAGCTCTATGAAGGGAGGATGCCTGTGTCTCCCACCATCCGAGAAAAACAGCCAGATGTTGCCTTGGGAGGTCCACCTTGCCCAGAGCTCCCTCGGGGACTCCGTCCTGGTGGCAGGGGTTTGGTACTCTGGCCCAGAAGGCCCCTCCTCATCTCTTCAAGGCGAGGGGAGGCTTCCAGACACAGCCTCACTGCTCCCAGGCCGGGTGTGCTAAGGGGGGTCTAGGAGGAATCCCAGAGCCAAACATTACTCAGAAGGCGCCTGGAATGCTCCCCTGGAATGCTCCCAGCCCCCCACTAGCCCCAACCACTCTCACAGGACCGCCCTGCAGGAGCCAGGCCCCAGGCACCCAGAGCCTGCAGCGGCCCGCCTTCCCCCGGTACCCAGTCCCAGCTCCCGGCACAGACAGCCCGCACCCCCACGCAGCCCTGGCCTCAGTCCTGCCGGGCTGATGGCTGCCTGTGGAAGTGACTCAGTTCCTGCTAGGCCAACCCAACTCCTTTTTTCTCCTCCATCTTCTCTCCCAGACTCCAAGCATCAAATACCCTTCCTCCAAGAAGCCCTCTTTGATTGGATGAGTGAGTTACCATCAGGCAGATGGTGGCAGAGAGGAGCCCACCACCTTGGAAAGGAGGCTGAGGGGGGCCAATGCAGGAAGGAGTCTGAGTGGATCTTGGGGAGGGGAAGGAGGAGAGGTCCCTCAGCCGAGAGAGCACTTGACTGAGAGTAGAGAACCAAGCTTTGCTGGTCCTAGGCCTCTAAGGGTTTGGGAAGGAGGTAGGGTGGGCCGACACACAGGTGTGGTGCGGGTGCTCTCCCCATAGCCTTGCAGACACATGGTGGCCACGGGCACCTGACCCGGATGAGGGAGAGGGAGGCAGAGCTGGAGATCCGGTGACAAGGTGGATGGGAGTGGAGGCCGAGAGAGCCAGGTTGGTATTGGGCACATAGAGCCCCCCTCTCCCAGGGATCCCCTGGCCTCCCCTGGCCCCAGGCTAGGGCTCAGAGGGGAGGGAGGAGTGGACCGCCTAGGACCTTCTCCTGGGGCCAGAATAGAGCGGGCCCCTGTATTCGTTTGGTCTGCGCACAGCGCTGTGGAAGCCACCACCCAGGCTGCACCGCCTGGCCCTGCCCTGCGCGCCTCCTCCACGGTTGCCCTCCCTGTTCCTGGCCAGGCGCTTGCTGTGCAGGACTGGCTAATCCTCCCACCTGTTTGCAGAGGCTGCTACCAGCCCCATCTTAACGTCTCTGTTTGGAGGGGTTGCGCCGAGGAGACAGTGCTGCCGTCCTCCCAGGGAAGGCTAAACAGGGACCTCCGGTCTGCAGAGGCCCTTCTCTAGCTCACCAAACAAGGCAACACTATAAACAACACACGCGCTGCCCTGCGAGGAGGGACGGGGGGGGGGAGCAGGGCGCAGGCCACAGCTAGTTCTGCAGCCTGAGAGCAAAGCAGGGACTCTGGGGGACTCTTGGGCATGGGGGCTTCCTGGAGGATGGAGCCCCGCTGAGTCCTAAGGGGTGGAGGTGCAGGAGCGGGTCACAAGGTGGGGGCTGGGAGGTTGTGGGAGCGATAATCCAGGCAGAGGGGGCTGCCGGCCGGAAGCTGGGCTGCCCCCAGGGGGAAGGGGCCATGCCCTCCGCTTTGCCGGCAGAGTGGCAGCCGGGCAGTGTGGGCAAGTCCGGGCCCCAGACCACCCCAAGCACACTTGAGCGTCCCTGGGTAGGTGCCACAGAGACTACCCCCTAAACCATCCCCACGCCCTGACCTCCTGTTCATAAGGTCCCGAGGCTGTGAGACCCTCCAGGCGCTGACCCCAGCTCTGAGCAGAGCCCACCCCCGCCCCCACCACCGCCCTCACCAGCTTGCCTCTCTTGCCCCGCAGGGCGCACCCCGCCCGCGTCCTCACCTGGAAGCACCCCGGTGCCCCGCACTGGCCAAAGCAGCAGCAGCAGCAGCAGCAGCAGCATCGGGAACCCCCGAGCTCTCCGGAGCCTCCAGCCCAGAGCTGTGAGCGTCTCGACCTCGAGGCTGCAACTTGCAGCTGCCGGCTCCGCCCGGGCTGGATCGCGGCCGACCCACGCCCCTTGCAGCCCGGGACCGCGGCCTCCCGCCCCCGCTCCCTACCGCCCCTCCCCGCCAACCCTGCGCGTAGCCTGACCTAGGGCCCCGACGGAGTGCGCCCTGGGGGAGCCGGGACGTCTCTCCCCGGCCGCCTCCCGTCGAGGAGTGGAGCTGGGCGGAGAGGGGAATCCGTGCGGCCCCTCGGGTGACCCGCGCCAGGCGTCCGGCCCGTCGGTCTCAGAGGGCCTCTACTCCTGGATGCAGAGTGGAGACGGAGCGGAGCCGCTGGGAAGGTTCCTTGAGGACCGCGGCGTGCGGGGTGGGGCGGAGGGCAAAGGCCGCCTGTTGCTGCTGAAGTCTGCGCGGGGAGCGCGCTCTTCCGTGGTCTCCTGGGGCCAACCTCGTCCTGCCCAGAGGCTCCCTGAGAACCTGGCGGAGGTTGAGTCGGGTCATCCACCTGCGCTGGGTGCCCCTAGGGGTAGGAAGGTCCAGGCCACCACCGGCTGCTGCTGTTAGGGTTGCTGTCTCTGAGCCACTGCGGCCGCCAGCCGCTGGCCCCAGGCCCGCGAAGAGGAGGCAGCCAGTGAAGACGGAGGTCTTGAGGGCTTCATTGCTGGGCAAAGGGGATGCAGCTGACAGAGACAACCCTTTGTCCCTGGCGATGGCCAGAGGGCAAAATTGTATAAAGCTATAGACTGCCAGACCTGGGAGACCCTTTTGGCCTCAGTTATAACTGTTTCATGTTTTAAAGGTTTGTTTTCCTACTCGGTGCAAATTTGTTTTTTGGTTTTTATTATACTTTAAGTTCTGGGGTACGTGTGCAGATCGTGCAGGTTTGTTGCATAGCTATACACGTGCCATGGTGGTGGCTTGCTGCATCCATCGCCCTGTCACCTACATGAGGTATTTCTCCTAATGCTATCCCTCCCCAATCCCCCCATCCCCTGTTACTCCTCCCCAGCCCCCAACCCTCCAGGCCCTGGTGCACGAGGTTCCCCGCTCTGTTGTGTGTTCTCATTGTTCAACACCCACTTATGAGTGAGAACATGCAGTGTTTGGTTTTCTGTTCTTGTGTCAGTTTGCTGAGAATGATGGTTTCCAGTTTTATCCATGTCCCTGCAAAGGACATGAACTCATCGTTTTTTACGGCTGCATAGTATTCCATGGTGTATATGTGCCACATTTTCTTTATCCAGTCTATCATTGATGGGCATTTGGGTTGGTCACAAGTCTTTGCTATTGTGAACAGTGCTGCAGTGAACATATGTGTGCATGTGTCTTTATGATAGAATGATTTATAATCCTATGGATATATACCCAGTAATGGGATTGCTGGGTCAAATGGTATTTTTATTTCTAGATCCTTGAGAAATCGCCACACTGTCTTCTACAGTGGTTGAACTAATTTACACTCCCACCAACAGTGTAAAAGTGTTCCTAGTTCTCCACATCCTCTCCAGCATCTGTTATCTCCTGATTTTTAAATGATCTCCATTCTAACTGGTGTGAGGTGGTATCTCAATGTGGGTTTGATTTGCATTTCTGTAATGACCAGTGATGGTGAGCTTTTTTTCATATGTTTGTTAGCTGCATGAATGTCTTCTTTGAAAAGTGTCTGTTAATATTCTTTGCCCACTTTGTGATGGGGTTGTTTTTTTTTTCCTGTAAATTTGTTTTAAGTTCTCTGTAGATTCTGGATAGTAGCCCTTTGTCAGGTGGGTAGATTGCAAAACTTTTTTCCCATTCTGTTGGTTGCTGGTTCACTCTACTGATAGTTTCTTTTGCTGTGTGGAAACTCTTAAGTTTAATTAGATCCCATTTGTCAATTTTGGCTTTTGTTGCTGTTGCTTTTGGTGTTTTAGTCATGAAGTCTTTGCCCATGCCTATGTCCTGAATGATATTGCCTAGGTTTTCTTCTAGAGTTTTTATGGTGTTAGGCCTCATGTTTAAATCTTTAATCCATCTAGAGTTAATTTTTGTATAAGGTGTAAGGAAGGGATCCAGTTTCTGCTTTCTGCATGTGGCTAGCCAGCTTTCCCAACACCACTTATTAAATAGGGAATCCTTTCCCCATTGCTTGTTTTTGTCTGATTTGTCAAAGGTCAGATGGTTGTAATTGCGTGGTGTTCTTTCTGAGGCCCCTGTGCTGTTCCATTGGTCTATGTCTCTGTTTTGGAACCAGTACCGTGCTGTTTTGAGTACAGTCGCCTTGTAATAGTTTGAAGTCAGGTGGCGTGATACCCCGGCTTGTTTTTTTTTTTTTTTTTTCTCCCTTAGGATTGTCTTGGCTATGCGGGCTGTTTTTTGGTTTAAGGTGTCTTTTTTCCAATTCTGTGAAGAAAGTCATTGGTAGCTTGATGGGGAGAGCATTGAATCTATAAATTACTTAGGGCAGTATGGCCATTTTCACGATATTGATTCTTCCTAACCATGAGCATGGAATGTTTTTCCATCTATTTGTGTCCTCTCTTATTTCCTTGAGCAGTGGTTTGTAGTTCTCCTTGAAAGGGTCCTTTACGTTCTTTGTTAGTTGTATTCCTAGGTATTTTATTCTCTTTGTAGCAATTGTGAATGGGAATTCACTCATGATTTGGCTCTCTGTTTGTCTGTTGGTGTATAGGAATGCTTGCAATTTTTGCACATTGATTTTGTATCCTGAGACTTTGCTGAAGTTGCTTATCAGCTTAAGAAGATTTTGGGCGGAGACAATGGGGTGTTCCAAATATACAGTCGTGTCATCTACACACAGGGACAATTTGATGTCGTCTCTTCCTATTCGAATACCCTTTATTTCTTTCTCTTGCCTGATGGCCCTGGCCAGAACTTCCAATACTTTGTTGAATAGGAGTGGTAGAGAGGGCATCCTTGTCTTGTGTCAGTTTTCAAAGGAAATGCTTCCAGTTTTTGCCCATTCAGTATGATGTTGGCTGTGGGTTTGTCATAAACAGCTCTTATTGTTTTGAGATACGATCCATCAATGCCTAGTTTATTGAGAGTTCAGTGCTCTACACGTTCAGAGAAACTTCTCTAGTAACAAATTATAGAAATGATCCCTGAAGTATAGTCTTACTTGGTGCAAATTTGGATGGCAAGAGATGTTAACTTTTAAGCCCTCCCCCCCTTTTTTTTTTGAAACAAAGTTTCACTCTTGTCACCGAGGCTGGAGTGCAATGGCACAATCTCGGCTGGAGTGCAATGGCACAATCTCGGCTCACTGCAACCTCCACCTCCCGGGTCAAGCGATTCTCCTGCCTCAGCCTCCTAAGGCAATTTTATAAAGGAGGTGATTTTGTAAAACTACAAAAATTAGCCAGGCATGATGGTGCGTGCCTGTAGTTCCAGCTATTGAGGAGGCTGAGGGAAGAGAATGGCTTGAACCTGGGAGGCAGAGGTTGCAGTAAGCAGAGATCACGCCACTGCACTCCAGTCTGAGCCACAGAGTAAGACTCCATCGCAAAAAATAAAAATAAAAAAGACCTCCTTGTCTCAAGTGATCCTTCTGCCTCAGCTTCTCAAATCAATGGAATTACAGAAGTGAGCCACCACACCTGGCAAGCCTGTTCTTATGAGATTATTACTAATTACTACTACTTTGGATTTTCAAATCAACTTTATTAAAGTATAATTTACACACAACAAAATGCATTTATTTTTATTTATTTTATTTTGAGACAGAGTCCTTGAGTTGCATTTATAATGTGTAAACTTTTCTGTATGTTACACTTCAATTAAAAGTACAAAAAGTCTTGGGAGGCCTCAGGCCACTGGAAGTGAACACAACTAGCCCCTCTGAGGACCCTCCAATCCAAGATGGACATATGTCCCCTTGGAAGTACATGGAAGCAGATGAAGACTCCCAAGTTCCTGGATTCCCCCATTAGCACCCTTCAGTGGCTGCTTATGGTCCTCCCCTCACCCTCTCCTCCCCAGACAGCCCCCAAACATCTGGCTGCACTTGGCTTGCTCTCTCCCTGTCCCACCTCTGGATTTAGTCCATGTCCTCCGCCCTCCCCATTGTCAGCAATGTAGACAAGACAAGTGCTGAGTTCGTGCCCACCTACTGCATGCCATGCACGGTGCTGGCCATTGTGGGTGGCAGATGCGAGCACACGGAGCCTCGAGGAACAGAAAGGGACACAAATCACTTCAGCACAAGGTAATTTGTGATAAATGCCATGAAACTTGCACCCCCGGCTCCATCTTACAGACAGTGTCTGAGAATAAACCCCACTAACATGTGAGTCCTCTGTGCTCCAGCCCAGCTGTTTCAGTTGCAAGAAAGTGACTCACTCCAGTTGCGTCATAGGGTAGAGGTTTATTGGAAGGACATTCTGGATGGGCTCCCAGCAA
Organism: Cebus imitator; assembly: GCF_001604975.1. Lineage (NCBI taxonomy): Eukaryota > Metazoa > Chordata > Mammalia > Primates > Cebidae > Cebus > Cebus imitator. Next base: position 1,612,912 of record NW_016107643.1, read on the forward strand.
GAGTCTGGCAATGGAGCATGAAAAGGAATGGGGCTGGAATGAGGGAGGATGCGGCCTCTGCTACACAAAGTTCACCTGGCCTCCAACTGCCTCCTAGCCTGTTAGGTCCTGTGCCAACTCCCCACTTCTCTCTGGTTTTCAGCCCAAATCCTAGAGCAGAGGGCTCCTAGCTCCTCCCACCATCTGCACCAGGCTGCAAGGGGAGTCATTAGCCCACTCGAGAGCTCTCTCCTGTCAGTCCCTGATTCCCAGGGGCACATCGTTCCTTCTTGGTAACTCATCCTCTTTAACAGCCCCTGACATAGGGTCCTCCGGGAAAAGGACAGGAGCTCACTCAGTCATGGACAGGTATGTATCTGGAGCTGGAACAAGGATGCTGATGACATCTGTGTCTGTCCTCACTCTTGTAAGTGTCAGTAAGGCAGAACCCATCCCTGGGGGCTGGGGGTGGTGGTGGAATGAGGGCATCTCTTCTTCCAGGGGCCACATCTGGCATAAGGATGTTTGCTGAGGCAACTGTGCTGCCTGGCATGCTCTCTCCATAAGAAAACACCACACTTTTTTTATTTCCTCAGTCTTAAGTGTGAGAATGATCACCTCTTCCAGGAAGTCCATGACCAGAATGGTCAGGGGCATACCTTGGCCCTTAGTAAATGGGCACTGAGACAAAACATGGCCTGCTGGTGGCATTCCCATCAATGTCAAAAGTCCCAGGGATGAGCCCACAGTTGGGAGTCCTTTGGAAGCCCAATTCTAAATGTCCTCTGGACTCAAAAGAAAAACTACATTTCCCAGCCTCCCTTGTAGCTCAGAGTGTCTGTGTGACAATACTCCACCCAATGGGAAGTGAGTGGAAAAGTCATGTGCAACTTCTGGGTTGCATCCACCATGGGCATGGGTGTGTTTCGGCCTCCATTCTTCCCTCTTCTGGCTGGAGGGCATGTGGACAGAGTGGGGCCATGGTAAGCCTCAGAATCAAAGGCAATGTTTTAGTTAGAGAAAAGGAAGGTAGAAGGATCCTGAGCCCCAACACCTTAAACCATCATGACAGCCAGACTATCACCAGAGAGAAAAAGAAAATTTGATCACGTTGAAATCACTGTATTTGGTCTCTTGTTACAGCACCCTAACCTATATTCTGCTGAATACAGAGTGCTTTGACAAACCTCTGAGGACACAGGATGCTCTAATCCAACCAAAGTCCAGGGTGGCTTTTGAGGAGAAAGATGTGAAAGGGCAGGGCTTCCTTTGAGGGAGAAATAGAGAGAAGGGAGGACATGCAGAGAAGAGAGAGCAAGAGAAGTGGTCAACATGATCGACTCGGGGCTCCTCAGCATCCTCCAGGGTCAACACCCTCCTGGGTAGACTGAGGTTTATCCCCACCTTTCACCACCCATTTCTGGGGAGGGGGGCAAGAGGCTTCGAGCCAGGTCATAAAAAGTCGGATGTCACAGAGCTGTTTTCACAGAGGCAGGCAGGACCCAACGCTGCCTCATTCACATTCACGGGCCGGAGTCATCACAGGCACTGGCCACCTTCTCCCGAGGGCAGGCGACACCAGCAGTCAGCCCAGGGGTGGGTCACAGGATGAGGTCTCGCATGTGGCTACATCAGGATCAATGAGCTTCCCACAGAGAAAACCCTGGTCACAGGAGGCCTCTGGGAGCCAGGGCAGGCCCCAGGCCTCCAGCCTTAGGAAGGGTCCCAAGAGGATTGGTGGGAGTGTGCATGGCTGGAAGTGTGACTTGGAACCCTGGCCCACCAGATGAATCAGCTGCAGAAGGACACACCACAGGGGAGGAGAAACTGACTTTCACTTCTGCCCAGGTGATGGGCAGGCTCAGCAGTGGGGAAGAGGGGCCTCAGAACAAAGGTGGGGGAGTCGAAAAATGTGTCTTGGAAATGGAGGGGATGCTGCTAAGTCCAGGAAGTCTCCCCTAGTCCCCTACGCCAGCCACCAGCAGACACAGGGGTTCTCTCTGTCCCAAGCAGGGCTCTCCTATCTCCTGAAGGGCTCCTGGTTCCCTGTACAGTCTTCCCAACCTCCCCTTGGTCCCAGGCACCATCCCATAAATGGCATCAGCCTCCAGATGTCAGCCAGCACTGTGGGTTAGCTGGGTATCACACTACCCGCATGTGTTGAATGGATACCTGCGTGGTCTCCTTCTGAGAAGCCATCTCCACCGAATTCTCACCCATGTTCGGCTTATAAACACGCCTTTTTCTGCAAGGCCCAGAGTGGACTCAGAGAGCCTCTCCCCTCCCCACCGCCTGCCCCCATTCCTCTCCCGTTCCCTACAGGCTGGCTCCAGACCACCCACAGCACAGCGCATGGGTGCCTCATGGAGAGTGGGTGCTTCCTCTGTCTTCCTCCCCAGCCCTTGCTTCAGCACAGCCAGGGCAGAGAGGAGGAAAGAAGAAAACTACAGCTAGGAGGATTTAGGGGCAGTTCTAGAAGGGATTCCCAACTTGGAGGGGCAGGCTGGGAAGTAGGTAGCCTTCCCAGGCTGAACTTGAGAGGAGGGAGGTTCTCCTAAAGGACCTGGGGGAATCTAGGGGGAGGATGAAGTGGCCTTTCCCACCCCAATCTTCTGGCCCATCCCCCGCTCTAGACCCACCTCCAGGTGTGGCAGGCCCACAGGCCCAACAGCAGGAGCAGGAGGACCACCAGCATTCCCAGGGCCCAGAGCAGCTGCTGGAACTGACGCAGGCGGTGCAGGGCTGGAACACAGAGTGGGGCTCAGGGCAGTCACAGCTGCAGGCCCCCAGTGCTCCCTTCCAAGGGGACCCACCCGAGATGAAACCTTCTAACTTTTGCTTTATCTCTGAAGCTCTCTCCATGCAAGGGAGCTCCTAGCAATAAGTTTCAAGTAGACAGGCAAGCCGTGCTGCAGCAGAAGGGTCTAAGAATTGGGCATTTGTGCACAGTGGCCTGGGAGATGGAGCCCCCTTCCCTCACCTCTGGCCCCGAAGTAGGTGGAGGTAGAGGCAGAGCCCAGGGCATTTGAGGCAGAACACACGTATTCCCCTTGGTCACTGGGCCTCAGAGCCTCGATGTCCACCCTCAGCGCATTGGGGGAGGCCAGGACATGGATGTGTGGCTCTGCAGGAACACCCTGGGGCTGACTGGAGGCCACCAGTCGACTGCCAAGGTGGAGAGTCAGGCTGGCGAGAGGCTCACTCTCCACTCGGCAATCCAGGATGCCCTGGAGGCCATCTTCAGGCTCCACGAAGACCGTCATGGTGGGTGTCTTGGGAGGGTCTGTGGGGAGGAAGGGAGTGTGGTGATTACAGAAAATGACCACAAATTCCTCCTTCCCTGTATCCATGCAAAATGATTTTGCTGCTCCATCCATTAAGAGGCAGAACCTATTTCCTCACTCCTTGAATCTGTGACTCCATTTGACCAACTGGAGAAAGAAGTGATATTGTGTAACTTCAGAGCCAGACCTTAAGAGGCCTTGTAGCTTCCGCTCTCCTTCTTGGAACACAACAATGTGGGAAGCCTAGGCCAGCCTGCTGGGCACATGTGGCCCAACCGCCAGCCATGAGCATGCAGTCATCTGAGACCACTGGACAACTGCAGCCACATGAGCTGTGAACAATAGAAGAACTGCCCAGCTGAGCTCAGCCGAGCCTAGCCCACAGAATTGAGCAAATAACATGATTTTTGTTTGAAGCAATCAGTTTTGGGGTGGCTTGCTATGTAGCAATAGCTGACTGATATAGTGTAGGCGTTGGTGAAAACTGGAGTGAGAGACCAACACTGATGAGGGCCTATTGTGTACCAGATACTCAGCATGCTTTATTTCTTTTCTTTTCTTTTTCCTTTTTTTTTTTTAAAGGAGTCTCATTCAGTCAGTTGCCCAGGCTGGAGTGCAGTGATCATGATCTTGGCTCACTGCAACCTCCACTTCCCAGAGTCAAGCAAATCTCCTGGCTCAGCCTCCGGAATAGCTGGGATTACATGTGTAATCTTGTGCCATCATGCCATGTGCCATCATGCTGTGCTAATTTTTATATTTTTAGTAGAGATGGGGTTTCACCATATTGGCCAGGCTAGTCTCAAACTCCTGGCCTCAAGTGATCTGCCCACCTCAACCTCTCAAAGTGCTGGGATTACAGGCATGAGCCAGCACGCTCAGCCATTTATTTCTTATACTACTTGCAAGATGAGATGAATGATGTATTCCCCATTTTACAGATGAAGAAACCCTGTCACAGATGTACAAGATCACACAACCAGTCAGCAGGAGGGCCAGGATTCCAACCCAGGACTCAATATCTGTGAAATCCTCACTCTTTGCAGACAGAAGAGGAGGAACTGAGGCGAGTGTGTGACACGTAGGAGACTAAGGCGGAGGAGAGGGCTCACACTCACAAAGCACTCGAAGCATGACCGGAGCGGAGGCAGCAGCCCCACGGGGGAGCTCAGCCAGGCAGTGGTACATCCCAGCTTGAGCACGAGCCACATGGGTGAAGGTGAGAGTGGGCACAGGCTCCGTGTGCAGCCGCCGGCCATTCCAGAACCATGCAAAGGTGGAGTTGCCTACAGGCCCAGGACCACCTGGGAGGTGGCAGCTGAGGTTCAGGGCAGTGCCCTCAGGCACATCCAGGCCAGGCTCTGCCACCACGCTCGGCCCTGTTGGGGGAGGATAGAGAGATGGTTGGGGATCTGTAGGTCTGTGGCTGTGGCATCTGCGTGGGACCTCTGAGGGGCCTCTGCACATATGGGAAGGCCTCAGTCTGACTTGGGATCTGGAGTCTCCAAGGTGGATCTGTGCCCCCACCAGTGGGAGCTCTTCCTCCTCCATCATACTAGGCCTCTCAAGGCAGGGCTTTCTCAGGCCAGACAGCCCGCTCTAATGGGAGCTCCAGCCCCTCTCATGGACTTGGTCCCTACAGTATCGGACCCCCTCTTCCTCCCCTCTCTCCCACTCACCTTCCACCTGCAGCCGCCTGGTGGTGCTGACTGAGCCCAGCAAGTTTCGAGCTGTGCAAACATAGGTGTCATTGTCACCTGCAGGCACATCTTGCACCTGTAGCCGTAGGGCGTTTCGGGCCACCTGGACATGGCCTGTCCCCGATGCCAAGCTGTGGACCCCGCTGCTCATGGCCAGCACCTTGCCATCATGAGATAGGGCCAGCTCAGCAGGTGGCTCACTGTCCACAGTGCACTGTATCACAGCCATGGATCTGGTCCTGGAGTCCCGGAAGGAGGACAGCACGACGTCCTGAGGGGCATCTGCGGGCAGGCAGGGCACAGATAGGGGCCTTGCTTAGGCACCCGCTACTGCCCATTGACCAGATGCCTGGGGTTGGCCAGGCTGAAGCCTCTGGACCAATGGCCACTTCCTAGAAGTGATACCTTCCCAGGAGGCCTGTGGGCAGAGTGCCAGGCAGGGCTTGTAGAGCTGAGTCTCTTTCTCCAGCACCTACATCCTCTTTCCCCAACTGCCCGTTCCTGGGCCCACTGCAGTTCTATGCCCACTCCCACAAAAGCCTAGAAGCGCCCTCCACCACCCTCCTGGGCAGCCCTGGTGGAGGACCCCTTGCTCACAGAGGACTTGCAGGGCAGCCGAACGGGAGCTGCGGGTGCCCTGGGCATCCTGGGCCTGGCAGGAGTAGGCGCCTGCATGAGCCCGCGTGGCCACCGGGAATGAAATCGAAGCAGCTGGACCCTCCTGCAGCCAACGACCATTGTGGTACCAGGCATAGAGGGTGGGTGGGAGAGCAGCAGGGTCCTCACAAGTCACTGTGATGGGGGTACCCTCGGGCACAGTAGCCTCTGGAGCCAGGATCACCTGCACACCTGTACCAAGGAGGCCATGATCAGCTGAGCCCAGCCAGACACCACAGTGGGTTTCCATCTCAGAGGGCTTGGCCTGGGCCCTGCCTCACCCTCTAGCCGCAGCTCCAGGGATGTGTTGGCCTGGCCCAGAGGGCTGCGGGCAGAACAGCTGTAGAAACCCTCGTCACTGGGCTGTGGCTCCCGCAGCTCCAGGCGCAGGGTGTTGGGGACAGAGGCTGCTGTCGAGGAGGCCAGGAGGTGGCCGGCGTGGCTGAGGGCCAGCTGGGCAGCTGGGCGGCTATCCACAGTGCACAGTACCAGGGCCAGCTGCCCACCACGGCTCTCCAGGAGGTAGGTCAGGCGCAGGTCGCGGGGTGCATCTGCAGGGCACGAGAGGCTTACACAGAGTCACAGCCTGCAGAAGGCCAGTTTGCAGGTGGCATTCAAACCCAGAAGTCCCTGGCTCCCCACCCCAATGGCTCCTGATCGCCCAATCTGGGGTACTGCTCCTCTGCCCAGACAGGACTCACCCCAGTGCCCCCTACTCTAATGTCCCTTTTCCCGTGCTCCACTAGCTAGCTAGGTACCTAGTTCCCCCACTGGACACTTGTAGGGTTCCGGCCATGCTCAGATCCCTGCAGGTTGCTGCCATTCCTACCAGCCCTACCATGCATCCAGCCAGACTCACAGAGGACGTCCAAGGTGATTGGTCTGGAGAGGCGGGGTGCCTGACCAGAGGGACCCACACCACAGTGGTAGGAGGCAGCATCCCTGACCGTGACGTTGGGCAGGAGGATGGACCGGGCACCCAGGCGATGCTGCCCATCCTGGTACCACGTGTAGGTGAGCTGGTCTGGGTGAGTGGTCCACACAAGGCAGGTCAGGTTCACCAGCTGCCCCTCCTGCACAGCGGCCCCAGGCCACACCTGCACATTCACAGCTGGGGAGAGGGAGGGCACAGGACACCAGCCAGGGTCTTGAGGCTGTGTACAGCAAGCCACTTGTCTCCGTGTGAGCGAGCTGCCCCTACTGCTGGGGAGCCCCTTGGCCTCTGGGAGCCTCAGGTGGCCCACCTATAAGTGAAGCTCAGAGGTCGTGCTTGGGACAGCCCACTGGCTCCTGAGTGGTCCCAAGTGGAGTTCCACAGAGCCTTGGAGGGCCCTGAGCCCCTCCCTGACCCTGGTGGGGGGCAAATGGAGAGACCACAGACCTCCCCTCCCCTGCTGCACTTTCCCCTGAAATTTCCTGTTTAGTTTTATCCACTGGGCACGCATGTAAAATCTGGTGTTTAAAAAAGGTTCTTGTGTGAAACTCAGGTCTGGAGTCCACCACCCTTAGGAAGGGTGGGAATGGGGACTATTCCTATGCTCCCAGGTTTCTAGAACCCTCTCCAACCTTCTCTCCTCTTTTAAAGGAGACACACACATACACATGTGCACACGCGCGCACACACACACACACACACACTAACCCTGAGCATCAAAGTCGGCAGAGGCAGAGGCCTGGCCTAGGGTGTTGGAGGCCTCACAGGTGTAGACGCCCTCATCCTCCAGCATCGCCTCGTGGATCTCCAGGCGCAGTGTGTTGGGGGCCGCAGCCACCTGCAGCCTGGGAGAGCCGCCTGCAGGTTCCCCCATGCCTTGTAGGGTGGAGGCCACGAGGCGGTCCCCATGCAGCAGCCGCAGCTGGGCCGGAGGGTCGCTGTTCACACGGCACAGGATGAGGCCCAGCCGCCCAGGGCCTGTGTCCATCAGGGTAGTGAGTGTGACCTGGCGTGGGGCGTCTACACAGGGTGGGGAGTGTCAGCACCCAGCCAGGGGGTCCCTCATCCAGGGCTCTGTCATGTGGCAAAGCCCAGGACCAGGGGACAGCATTCCTTCCCCCACACCTGGACAGGATAAAAGTCCTTACAGGACACGTGGAGGCTGACAGGTGCGGCGAGGCTCGTGATGGCTGAGCCTGGGCCCTGGGCTTGGCAATGATAGGCCCCAGCTTGTGTCAAAGTTATGGCTGCAAATCGGAGCGTGGCTGAAGTCAGCTCCTGGAGGGGCTGGCCATCCCGATACCAGCGATATGAGGTTCCCTCAGGGACTCCTGTGGGCACCTGGCAGCTCAGGACAACAGCCTGGCCCTCTTGGAGCTCAGGTGATGGTGACACCTGGACCCAGGCTCCTGTAGGGGAAAACCAAGAGCAGGTGAGGGCTCTCCACCACACCTCCCACAGTCCAGAACCACCTGCGTGTCCACCCAGGACTACACACCCAGCCCATGTGTTGAAGCCACAGCCCCCTTCCAGACCACTGCAGGGCCCACTCAGTCCCATGCCTTGGCCCCTCCTGCCCCCCACTCTCCTGCACAGGCTCCATCCTGGCATTTGCCTCCCCCCACCTGGTGGGATGGTCTTACTGTATCAGTCATATCTTGCCTACCAGTGTGTAAGCCCCATGGGCACTGGACTTGTGTGCTTGTATGCCCTGTGACCCCAGTTCCAGGCACTGCGTCTGCATGTGTTAGCTCCTGACAAATGTTGGTTCAACCCATAAAGCACTGAAAAGGGAGGGATTTAGATAATCCCAGGGCCACCGTCCTGACCAGGAGCTGGAGTCAGCATGGGTGATGGAGGGCTTGGAAGGGAATGTAGCAGCTATGTGATCTTGGGCGCCCTCGCCCGGCTGGCCCAGCATCTGGACTCCAGGCCGCAAGAGCGCAGGAACTGGGGATCAGGCAAAGGGCAGCTCCTCAGTGGCCCCTGGGTCTGAGGCAGGAGAACCCCAGGGTGCTGGGTGAGATGGAGGGGCAGCTGGAATGCTCAGCAAGAGCATAGACCATGCCTGAGTCCACAGCTAGCAGGGTCATGTGGCTAGGGAAAAGCTCCTAAAACTCTAAACTTCAATTTCTCCCTGTGAAATGGAGGTGGTAAGAAATGATACACAGAACTGAGGCTCACAGTAAATGTCCCAAAATTGGTGCTGTTTGTCACTGTGGGAGAAGCAGCACACATTTTTCTTTCATTATGGGTATTATCTTTCCTTTTTCCTGGTTTATTTGTTTAGGGAGATTTTTTTTTTTTGAGATGGAGTCTCGCTCTGTCATCCAGGCTAGAGTGAAGTGGTGCAATTTCGGCTCACTGAAACCTCTGCCTCCCAAGTTCAAATAATTCTCCTCCCTCAGCCTCCTGAGTAGCTGGGATTACAGGTGCCCACCACCACACCTGGCTAATGTTTGTATTTTTTTTTTTTTGAGACGGAGTTTCACTCATGTTACCCAGGCTGGAGTGCAATGGCACGATCTCGGCTCACCGCAACCTCTGCCTCCTGGGTTCAGGCAATTCTCCTGCCTCAGCCTCCTGAGTAGCTGGGATTACAGGCACGCACCACCATGCCCAGCTAATTTTTTTTTTTGTATTTTTAGTAGAGACGGGGTTTCACCATGTTGACCAGGATGGTCTCGATCTCTTGACCTTGTGATCCACCCGCCTCAGCCTCCCAAAGTGCTGGGATTACAGGCTTGAGCCACCACGCCCGGCCTAATGTTTGTATTTTTAGTAGTGTGTTGGCCAGGTTGGTCTTGAACTCATGACCTTAAGTGATCTGCCTGCTTTGGCCTCCCAAAGTGCTGGGATTACAGGTGTGAGCCACGTGCCTGGCCAGAGGGAGGATTTTTATAGAGACTATACACACACACACACACGTATATACATGAAGACTATGAGTATATTATACGTAAGCATATATATAATGTATATTTGTATGTGTGTGTATACTCACACATAAACATATATGCATAATATACATGTGTATTAGGTTTTGTATGAGAATGTTTACTATGTAACAAAATTATATGATCACAAAATAAGTTATGTCAGAAAGTGCTCCCACCAAGCCACCTTGTGAATTGCTATTGCCTCCTAGTGGCTGCTGCAGTTATTACAGGTGAAAATATCTAGCTGGAGGCAAAGGGAGGCCTTCTGCTATGCAGGCTGGAAACTGCCCTTACCAGAGCTGAAAAAAGACACATTTCTGCACAAAATTCACAGTATCCAGCCCAAAGTCTGACCAGAGTAGCTCCCAGGGCATCAGAGTCTACCATATTTTCAGAATACTGACACTCACCTCGGACCTGGAAGAAGACTGAGGTGTTGGCTGATCCAAGAACGTTTGTGGCCTCACAGAGGTAGCTGCCAGAGTCCTCAAGGCCCAATTCTCGGACCTCTAACTGCAGGGAGTTGGCCTCAGCCTTAGCCCGGAGCCGGCCTTGGGATGGGAGCTGGGGACCCAAGCTGGTGGTCAGGAGGTGCTCCCCGTGGAACAGGGCCAGCAGGGACAGGGGGTGGCTGTCCACAGTGCAGACAAACACAGCCATGTGGCCCTGGCCCATGTCTAGGAGGGCCGACAGCTTCGGAGGGTCTGGGGGATCTGCAGGAATCAGAGGAAACAGAGGGAGCTGAGGCCACCCCAGCCCAGCTCACCACATTACAACTGCCACGCTATGTCCCCCACCCCCTGCCACACACACAGCCCAAGCCCTGCTCTTTCCTCTCAAATCCCAGCCCAGCCCCTGCTTCTCCCCAGACCACCCCTCCACCCTCCAAGTCCCCAGGCTGCCCTTGCCAGTCACCCACAGAGTACATTCAGGAGCACGGGAGTGGAGAGCTGGGTGCCAGCCTCGGTGAGGATGCGGCAGGTGTAAAGGGCAGCATCAGTCCTGGCCACGGGCAGCAGCGTCACGGTCTCCAGGGGACCCTGGGCCCACAGCACCCCATTTCGGAACCAGGAGAAGTTGGCAGGGCTGCCAGCGGCTTCCCGGCTCACGTTGCAAGTCAGGTTGGCCTCTGTGCCCTCCTGCAGCGTGTGTGATGGTGCAATGACCAGGACAGTGGCTGGAGAGCAGGCAGCACAGGCTTACTGACCACCCCTGGCCTGGAGGAGCCAGAGGTCCAGCTGCCCAGCCTGGAAGGAACAGGAAGGAGGCCCCCTGGGGTGCCCACAGGGTGAGGGAGAAAAGCAAGCCAGCTCACAGGGAGCCTAGGAGAAGTGGGTCCTGGGGACTGTGGGGGCCCTGGGCAGAGAGGGCGCAGCACGGGGAAGAAGGACAAGGCAGTCCAACTGTCCCAGCTGGGAAGCCCTTCCTCAAAGACCAGCTGTGTCGCCTGCCCCCGGCCTGAACAGTGAGCACAGGAAGGAGCAGCTCTGCCCTTCCTGAATGTGGAGAGGGCAGCAAGGGGCCCCACTGCTGCACAGAGTGCTTTTACCTGATTAGATCGTCCTCGGAGCAGAGCAGTCCAGAGCTCCAGCCCTGCCCACAAGCCACCCATTCCCTGCCTGACTCACCCTGGCCATTGAAGGTGGCGGAGGTGGAGGCATTGCCCAGGGCATTGCTGGCCTCACAGAGGTACAAGCCCTCCTCCTCCAGCAAAGGGTTGTCAATCTCCACGCGCAGCAAGTTGGGGCCTTTGCTGACCTTCATTCGTGGGGAACAGCCCCCACAGGTACTGCAGCCACCCCCTAACGGCAGGGAAGTGGCCACCACGCGGTCCTTGTGGAGCAGCTGCAGCTGGGCTGGAGGGTCGCTGTCCACTCGGCACAAAAGGAGGCCTCGCCGTCCAGCCCCGGCCCCAGCAGCATCGAGGTCCAGCCTGGTGGTGAATATTGGTTGGCGAGGGGGGTCTGCAGGGAGGAAGAACAGGGACACTCATTCCACGGTCGCTGCCAGGCCCTGCAAGCCTGGCTAGGCTCCCAGAATACACTGGACAAAGGTGGGTCCCTAGGGCTGCCCCAAACAGCTGTGCAGATTGTGCACTGCACAAGAGCAGCCAGGCCAGAGTGGGTGGAACTCAGCTCATGCTCCTCAAGCTAGGCTGTGCCTTGATGCTGAGTCTTCCCAAAGGAAGGAACACCATTTTCTAGCTCAGACAGAGGTGCTGTATGAGCTGGCTGCCACCTTGCATGAGTCCCACCTGCTGCTGAGCAGGGTGTCCACCTAGCAATCCCTTGGGGTCCTGCTCTCTCCCCACCCTGACCACGGAGCCTCTCCTCAAGATCTGCCCTGCATCTTATCTCTGGTCTCCAAGCCAGCTCCCTTGATGCTAGCTAATGCATAGAACGGCCTCTTCCTAAAGGCTTCCGGAGACAGGTGGCCAAAAGAGAGGCACCAGGCAAGGCCCCCATGTGATTTCACGCAGACACCAGAAAAGCTTGCAGAGGCGGCTGCCCTCTGACAGTCCCAGGACATGGTTCCAGCACACACGTGTCAGAGGAAGCCTCTGGAATCAGGCCCTTGATCTCATAGGAGCCGCCCCGCTTGGTGGATGCAGAGGGGCCATCTGTCCCTGTGCTGCAGGGCTCTGCCTTGGTGTCTATGGGAGCCCAGCGCAGCCTGTGGGGCAGGTGCACAAACAGAAGAGTGTGATGTCCGGGGCTCACCCATGAGGACAAAGCAGGGACCTGGTACCCACGCTGGGTTTGAGGCTGGGATAGAGGAGCCCACAGGGCTGGGATTGGACGGTAAAGATGTGGGAAGATAGAGAAGGCCCCAGCCTCATTCCTAAACTTCAGCCCCAGGGGGAGAGGCCCATCATGGCCAGGCCTGTGACCCAGCCCTCCTGATACAGACCCCGGGGCAGGGCAGGGCAGGGCTAGGGGGCCTGGAGGAGGTGAGGTGGCTGGTGGGTCCTGGCATGAGGCTGCAGCTGGCAGTGGCTGCTCACAGAGCACAGTGAGGACGGCTGGTGAGGAGGGGCCGCTGGTACTGTGGCCATCCTGGGCCCGGCAGTGGTATGAGCCGGCGTCAGTGCTGGAGGCCGCGGGGAGCAAGAGGCTGCTGCTGGGGCCTTCGAGAAGCAGGGCTCCGTTCAGGTACCAGGAGAAGCGGGCATCAGGCGTGGGGTGCAGGCCGCTTCTGCAGCTCAGCGTCACTGCCTGTCCTTCCACCACCTCTGCTGCCGGGCTGATGAGGAGGCGGGCGGCTGCGGGGAGAGGGAGAGGCTGGGAGGGGTCCCGCCTCCTGACCCTCCATGCTGCCCTATGCAGAAAGCCCTCAGAGTTCTCCTCTCCCTGCACTACTGTAGGTAGCTCGGGGCTTTGTGGTGGGTCAGGAGGGTTTGCCTTTGAATGCCAAGTCAGATCTATAGATGGGAGCTGGCTGCAGCCTGGTTAAGGATTCAGAGCATCTCAGATGTAATGGTTTCAAAAAAGAAAGAGAAGAAAAAAGAAAGAAAGAAAGAAACAGAGAGAGAAGGAAGGAAGGAAGGAAGGAAGGAAGGAAGGAAGGAAGGAAGGAGGGAAGGAGGGAGGGAAGGAGGGAGGGAAGAAGGGAAGGAGGGAAGGAGGGAAGGAGGGAAGGATCCAGAGCCAGAGCCCAGGCTTAGGTCCAGCACCTGGCTTGTGGGCGCATGGTAGCTCAAGCCTGTAATCTTAGCACTTTGGGAGACTGAGTCGGAAGCAACGTTTGAGGCCAGGAGTTCCAGACCAGCCTGGGCAACACAGTGAGACTCCATCTCAAACAATTTTTTTTTTTTTTTTTTTGGAGACCAAGTCTCACTCTCTTACTCAGGCTGGAGTGCAGTGGCATGATCCGCGATCCCGGCTCACTGCAACCTCTGCCTCCCAGGTTCAAGCGATTCTCCTGCTTCAGACTCCTGTATAGCTGGGATTACAGGCATGTGCCACCACGCCCAGCTAATTTTGTATACTTGGTAGAGACAGGGTTTTACCATGTTAGCCACTCTGATCTCGAACTCCCCACCTCTGGTGATCCACCTGCCTTGGCCTCCCAAAGTGCTGGGATTACAGGCATGAGCCACAGCCCTGAGCCAGAAGACCCTGCTTAACTATTTGGCTTCCCACATCTGACTGCTAGCATAGAACCTGCCCCCAAAGTTTCATAAATAAAAAATAATGAACACTTCTGAGGGACTCTCCAAGTTTAGAATCAGGGTATCTGCAAAAGGAATGATGTGACCTGCTGTGTTTCCCTTTTTGCCTTGACTTTCAGGAAGCTCTGAGGTTGGGTGACTGCATAGCCCCAGTCTTTTATGTTACCTAGGCAGCTAGTTCAGCCCTGCCGTCGAGTCCACTAGACTTCTAGAAGGAAGGGGCTGGAGCAGGCTCCTCCTCAGGCTCCCTCCACCCTCCCTGGCTGCCGGTGCCCGTCTTACCATTGGCATGGAAGTCTAGGGTGGAGGTTGCATTTCCAAGGGAGTTGGTGGCTGAGCACTTGTATTCCCCACTGTCAGCTTCTTCCAGGTCTCGGATCTCCAGGCGCAGGGAGTTGGGACCAGAGGTGCCGATGAAGCGTGGGCTGTGATCGCCATCCCCAGAGGTGGAGGCCAAGATATGACCCCCATGTGACAGCACCAGTATGGCCAGGGGCTCACTGACCACAGAGCAGTGAAGGATGCCCACAAGCCCCGCCTGGGTCTCCAGGAAGGCTGTTAGGACCGGGATGAGAGGTGGGTCTGTGTGGAGACGAGAGGCAGGCCTGTCACCCTGTGATGGGGGCACTCCCTGGATACCCTGATACAGCCCATGACCTCTGCACCTCTTTGACCCACCATGCCCTGGGAGAAGGGGGCGATCCCAAAGTGCCTGAGCACCTGCTGAATATGCTTTTGTCCTTGGGCTGGGCACATCACCCTGTTGTCCCAGTCAGTGCTCAAGGCCACCCTGCAAATGGGGATAGGAGCCCCACTTCGAAGATGAGAAAACTGATGGGACAGCACCTTAGCCAGGTGTCCAAACTGAGCATCATCAGCAGTGGGACAGGCTGACACCGAGTGCCTCCTGACAGGGCACAGCAGCACGTCGTTGGCCTTCCCGCCCAGAGGGCATGGTCCCGGACCATTTGAGTCAGGCAAATGCCGATTGAGGCACCTCCACAGAACAGCAGGCCTGAACGCTGCAAGTTTCAATGTCAAGAATGACAAGGAAAGACTGAGGAATGGTCCCAGACTAACGGAGAATGAAGAGATGGGATGACCCAATGCAGTGTGTGATCTGGAATCGGATTCTGGACCAGAAAAAGGATGGCTACAAAAGACGGTATTAGGTACATTATAGAAGACTATTATCTAAGCTATAATCCATATTCACATTTACCAATGTAATCCCAGCACTTTGGGAGGCCGAGGCAGGCAGATCACCTGAAGTTAGGAGTTTGAGACCAGCCTGGCCAACACAGTGAAACCCTGTTTCTATAAAAACACAAAAATTAGCCAGGCATGATAGCAGGTTCCTGTAATCCCAGCTCCCTGAATGGCTGAGGCAGGAGAATTGCTTGAGCCTGGGAAGCAGAGGTTGCAATGAGCTGAGATCACACCATTGCACTCCCTCCTGGGTGACAGAACAAGACTCTGTCTCAAAAAAAAAAAAAACCAGTCTTCTAGCAATGCTAAATTTCCTGATCATGATAATTGTATTGTGGTTACATAAGAGAATGATATTAGGAATTTAGGGGTAAAGCAGGCTGGGCATGGTGGCTCATGCCTGTAATCTCAGCACTTTGGGAGGCCGAGGCAGGTGAATCACAAGGTCAGGAGTTTGAGACCAGCCTGGCCAACATGGTGAAACCCTGTCTCTATAAAAAAAAAAAAACGGAATTTAGGGGTAAAGAGCCCTCATGGTTTGTAACTTCAGGAATATAAGTATGTAAATAGATACACAGATAACATATTCATATGTGTATACAGAGAGTATGCATATATATATGTGCATATGTCCACATAGAACAGATGTGCATACACGCAAGTGCCATATATGTGCATATGTATACATGGAAGTCTATATCCTTACATTTATATGTATGTATGCACATGGATGTGTGTGTGTGTGTGTGTATATGTATATGTGTGTGTGTGTGTCTGTGTAGAAAGCAAGAAAGATAAAGCAAATGTGCCAAAATGTTAATACATGGGAAACCTAGGTTAAAGGTATATAATCATTCTTTGTCTTTCTCTTGCTCATAAGTTTAAACTTCCAAAATAAAAAATTTTTATAAAATGGGAGGGAACTAGGGAGGTCAAAGCCTTGCCCAGGTGTGCAGAGCTGGGACCTGAGCTCAAGGCCACCGCCAGGTACCTGGCCCTGCTCTGACCATGTCCAGTGCCACCCCACCCTGGCCACTTACGGTTGACTACCACGCTGACAGCGCCTGAACGCTCGCTGCCTTGGGCGTTCTGCACCTCGCAGAAGTAGAAGCCGGTATCAGCCCTGGTGGCCGCGTGCAGCTGGAGGGTGTGGGAGTGGGCGTCCTCCAGCGGGACGTGGTTCTTGTACCAGTGGTAGCGGAGATCGCTGGGTGCCTCGTTGGGTGTACTGCAGCCTAGTGTCACTGTCTGGTTCTCTAGGATGGGACCTGCTGGGCTCACCTGGACCTCAGCCACTGCAAGGGCAGCATAGGAGGTGCTGGGGGTCCCAGCTGACTTCCAGCCCCAGCCCCTCACAGTCCCTGGGCCTCAGCCAATCAGCCTCAATCTCTGCATATACTCCGCCACCCGCCACTGCAGTGGAGCCTCTGGGAGTGCCCTGCCTCTCTCTGTCCTGCTCACCAGGATCCCCCTGACACCCCACCCTTTGTGGGGGTATCATCACCTGTCTCATGGTAAGACAAGGCTGGAACTCCACACCTGCACGCAGGAAGCACTGAGTTATGCCAGCTGCTGGCTCTGCCCTTCCCTGTCTCCCCTCTGCCCCTAAGGCCTGAGCCCCTCCCTATTTTCTGGCCAATACGAAATCTTCCCAAGGACTCACTGAAGATGTGGAGGCTGATGGGGGGTGAGACCGAAGAGCCCACGTCATTCCCAGCTTGGCAGGTATAGACACCAGCGTCACTCCAGGCTGCCTGGGACAGCTGCAGCACACCAGTCTTGCTCTGGAGGAGCACCCCATCCTTGAGCCAGGTAATGGAGCTGACTGCAGGGTAGCTGCTGTTCACCTGGCAGGTGAGTGTGACCAGCTCACCTGGAAGGATATTCCTCCCTGAGGGGCTGAGCAGGATCTTCACACCCTTGGGGGCATCTGCGAGGCACAGTGGGGGTCATTGGGTAAGGTGTCAGAGAGGGCAGGGGATGGCATACTTCTTGACCCCCTTTCAAGGCTCTGCCCTAAGGAAGTTTGCCCAGATAAAACAGCAGTCCCCTTCTATCCCCACTCAGAGCACGTGGGGTCTGCCCAAGTCCGTCCCTTTCCCACCACCCCTTCGCCCGATGCATTCCTTGTCCACTGAGAGCTGATCACAGGACGCTTGGTCCGGTGTCCAGCCTACTCCACCAGCTGTGGTTTTCTTCTTCCCAATGCTGTCCATTGCCCCTGCTGTATTTGGGGTGAGCTCCACACACTGGGCCATGGGTACTCCACTGCCTGCTTTAGTGGCCTGCTGGAAGCTGTTTGTAAGGGACTAGGCACCTAGTGGGAGGGGGCCAAAGGCACTATCAAACTAGTTCTGAAAATACTTACCCAGTTTGTAAGGAAGGGGCCAAAAATACAAAGAAACTACATTTCCTTAAATCTTGTTACAAAGCCTCTCTCTGTGTATTCAAGTGTTTTCTTCTTATTTTTTAGAAACAGCGTCTGGCTCAGTCACCCAGGCTGCAGTGCAGAGGCACAGTCATAGCTCACTACAGCCTGAAACTCCTGGGCTCAAACCATCCTCCTGCCTCAGCCTCCCAAGGAGCTGGGACTACAGGTGTAAGCCACCACATCCGGCTAATTTTTGTTTTTTAATTTTTTGTACAGACAGGGTCTCACTATGTTGCCCAGGCTGGTCTCAAACTCCTGGCCTCAAGCAATTCTCCCGCCTTGGCCTCCCAAAGCACTGGGGTTACAGGCATGAGCCACTGCATCCGGCCTCAAGTGTTTAATGTGTGCCAGGCACTCTTCTAAATACCTTACCTCTCCTTTATTTGTTTTTCTTTTGAGACGTAGTCTCACTCTGTCACCCAGGCTGGAGTGCAGTGGCACAATCACAGCTCACTGCAACTCCATCTCCTGGGTTCAAGCAATACTTGTGCCTCAGCTTCCCCAGTAACTGGGATTACAGGTGTGCCACCACACCCAGGTAATTTTTGTATTTTTAGTAGAGATGGGTTTTACCATGTTGGCCAAGCTGGTTTCAAACCCCTGGCCTCAAGTGATCCACCCGCCTCAGGCTCCCAAAATGATGGGATTACAGGTGTGAGCCACCGTGCCTGGCCCATCTCCTTTAATTTTCATCATAAATCGATGAGACAAGAACCATCTGTTGCTATCTTCACCACAGACATGAAAAGAACAGAGGCCCTGGGAGACAAGGAGTTTGCCTGAAGTTTCACATCTGGTGGGTGGCGGAGCCAGCAACCAGATGCCTGTGAGCAGCGCTTGTTCTAGAACAGGCTGCCCTGTTTGAGATGGAAAATGTATAACCAGTGGAAACCCGGGCTTTCTCCCCACTGACTCATAGGTGTGCCTGGGTGACAGCCTGATCACCATGGTCTTGAGCAGTCCTAAGGCGGGAAAGAGATAAACCCCACCTCCCCTGCATCCTTCAGCGAGGGGGAAATACCAGGACACCTGCTGCCAACCCTGAGGCTGCATGGGAGTGCCTGTTCCCCAACCCTTTGGGTCTCCCTTTCTCTGCCCAGCCTGGCCTCAAGGACAAGTCCCTTCGAAGCAGTAGGAGGTGGAAGGGAAGCATTGAACAAAGCTCTTGGGACTCAGGAGTGTCTCTCCACGGCCCTACCCTGGAGGCCCAGGGGCGGCCTGGCTCTGCGTCAGGAGCAAGGGCTCTGTTTCTGTGGGCTGGAGAGGGACTGGTTTCCATCAGGGAGCCACAGATGTGCTCAGTCACAAGGCTGTGTCCCCAGTCAACTCACACTTCACTTGGAGGTGAATCTTGGCCTGAGTGCTGTGACTGGCCACTGAGAGCTGGCAGTGCAGGACTCGGCCATGGTCCTGCCAGGACACAGCCATGTGGAGGGTCTCCAGGTGGCTGACGCCGGTGGGCTCAGACTTATGGCTGCTGGAGGTGACAGAACGAGCAGGGTCCTGGCCTTGCCACTGCAGGCTGACCTGCTCCTGCAGGCACATGTAGGGGGTGGAGCAGTTGAAGTCCACCTCTGTGCCCTCAAGAAGCTCGGCCGGGGAGGCGATGGTGGGTGCCCTGGGTTCCTCTGCGGGCAGAGACAGCAGTGTTCAGGACCCTTTTCAACACCCCTGAGACCCCTTGCCCTGGAAACCCCAGCTGAGGACAGCCCTGGGGAGGGGGCATTTAGGGGAAGGAGAGGCTGCTTTCTACTCCCAGCCCCACTCAAGTGAATACCAGGGAGAACCAGGCCTGGGCCTAGGCTGGGGCTGGAATGGAGGCTGGGACTGGCTGGGGTTCGAGTCAGGACAAGGGTTGGGGCAGAGAGCCCAAGCGTCCAGAAGCAGCTTGGGAACCCCTCCCGGGCGTAGCCAGCCCACCCTCCTTATCACCTGTCACTGTGACCAAGGTGCCTTTCACGTCTGACCAGCGGTTGCCCTCGCTGATCTCAAAGCGGAAGTTGTAGGAGCCGGAGTCCTCGGGCCGCAGGTCCTTTAGCAGCAGGTTGCACACCCTGTGCTCCGGGTTCCCCACGAACTCGGCGCGGCCGCGGAAGTGGGCCTGCACCCGCGTGGGGTCTGCCGAGTGGCTCACCACCCACTGCCGGCCCGAATAGTCATAGTACCAGATGGTTGTGATGCCGTCGGGCACCTCCACGTCGGCAGGGAAGCTGAAGATACAGGGGATGAGCAGGCAAGACCCCTTCACGCCCTGCACGTTCTGGGGGCTGGAGACACCCCATGAGGCCCGGCCTGCAGAAGAATGGCAGGGGGACAGAGACGGGGGTGATACCGACCTCAGGGTGCCACAGAGCCCTGCAATCCCCCCAGGGAATATGCTCAGATGGGCTCCCAGACTCTGCCCTGCCCCAAGAAATGCATACTTAGAGCCACCCTTCTCAGTGCCCTGGGGACAGTCCACTGCCCGAGGCCACTCAGAGGTTTGGGAGGGTGGCTCCAAGACAGATGGCAGCTCCCTGCCCAGCTCCCGGCCACTGCCCCCCGACCTCAGCAACCAAATCTGTGACCCAGGCATTGTCCAACCTGCCAAGGGCTGAACTTCTTCTGCAGGCTGAGCCCTGGAAGACAGGCAGTGGGCCCACAAAGCTCACCTGGGGAGAAGAACGAGGCCAGGAGGAGAAGCTCCGGCAGGAAGTCCATAGCAGGTTCTTGTGCTGCTCCTGTTGCCTAAGAGGGTGGCACATACCACACTGCTGGGCACACAGGGGCCTCCAGGGACACCTCTGGGCACTTTAGCCCCAGCACCTGCTGGGAGTCCAAGCCTGTGTCCCCACCTCCTCTGCTGGACAACCCAACAAGAGGGCAGGACTCTTAACGACCTCTGGATCAGCCAGCAGGAGACAGTCAGAAGGCCACGTTCCCAGCTCCGGCTGTGCCAAGGGAGTGCCCTCACTTGGTGGCCTGCCCCAGAAAAGCCTGTGTGTCCCTTGGCCCTATCCCAAGTTCTGCTTTCCCAGCCCCTCAAGGATACCACCCTAGGGCAGATGAACAGCTGTTTCTTCCTCTTCCCCACTTCCCTGCCCCCTCCCCACCACCCAAACCCACAAGAACTGGAGCCCAGAGACGCTCAGTGACTCACTCCAAGGCACCCAGCTAGAATGATGGTTTCTTCTTGAAGTTTGTCTCTCGCTACCTGCCTTACCAGCTATAGGCCTTCTTTTATTTGTTTGTTTGTTTGTTTTGAGACAGAGTCTCGCTCTGTTGCCCAGGCTAGAGTGCAGTGGCAATGATCTTGGCTCACTGCAACTTCTGCCTCCCAGGTTCAAGTGATTCTCCTGCTTTGGCCTCCTGAGTAGCTGGGATTACAGGCTCGTGCCACCATACCTGGCTAAATTTTGTACTTTTAGTAGAGATGGGGTTTCAACATTTGGCCAGGCTGGTCTCGAGCTCCTGACTTCATGATCCACCCACTTTGGCTCCCAGTGTTGGGATTACAGGCATGAGCCACCGCGCCCGGCTAGTGCTGCCTTTAACAGTCACTCCCCTGCTCACAAACCTTCTGTGGCTCCCCATTGCCCGTGAGATGTGAAAGGTCCTCATTTCCTGCCCCAGCTCTGTTTCCATTTCCTGCTCCCCGCAAACGCACTCTGGAGCCAGTTCTGTCTGCTAACAGGCTCCCTAGCTGCCCAGCTCTATTTCTGCCTCAAATAATCTTTGCCTATTGAAACGTTATTCAACCTTCAAGGTGCAGCATGAATTTGGCTTCCAGCTGGAACTTCCTCTTTGAGGTTCCCGTAGCCACCCCAGAGCCATCTCTGCCCTTGCCTTGTTTGTAACAGCTTGTGAGAGCCCATTTCTCAGGACCCAGAACTGAAGATACGTGCCCCATAGCAGTGCAGAGCCCATCAGGCATTCAGCAAACCCCTTAGTGACTAAGAGAGGGCTGAGGTCTTTAGGGGTTCAGAGCTGGGGAGGGGAGGTGGCTGGGCAAGTCTAGTTTTGACAGGTGGCGTGAGAGTCCTGTGGAACACATACCTCACAAACATGAGTACAATGCCTGTGTGTGCCATATCCAAACGGGCCAGCCCTCAACCATGGAGTGCCCCAGTCAGGGAGTGTCTAAGGGATACCACAGACCTGAGTCCAAAAGGAAGAGATGCCAGAAACACATATAACTAAAATTATAAAACTCTTAGAAGACAACATAGGTGAAAGTCTTTATGACCTTGGACTAGGTGATGCTTTCTTAAGTGTGAAATTAAAAGCGCAGGGAAAAAAAATAGGTAAGTTGGACTTCATCAAAATTTAAAACTTGGCTAACACAGTGGCTCACACCTGTGAACTCAACACTTTGAGAGGCTGATGCAGGAGGATATCTTTAGCCCAGGAGTTTGAGATCAGCCTGGGCAACACTGCAAGACTCTGTCTCTACGAAAAATTTAAAAATTAGCCAGGCATGGTGGCACAGACCTGTGGTCCAAGCTACCCTGGAGGCTGAAGTGGAAATATTGCTTGAGCTCAGGGGCAGGGGTCGAGGCTGCAGTGAGCCATGATCACACAACTGCACTCCAGCCTGGGCGACAGAGTGATACTCTGTCCCCAAAAAACAAACAACAATGTATATGCATCAAAGGACACTATCTAGAAAGTGGACAACCCACAGAATGGGAGAAAATATTTGTAAATCATTTAGCTGATAAGGGATTAATATCCAGAATATATAAAGAATTCTAATTGACAACAACAACAAAAAAACAAGAAACCCAACTCCAAAAATAGGCAAAACACTTGAATAAACATTTCTCCAAAGAAGATATACAACTGTTTAATAAGGACATGAAAAGATGCTCAGCATCACTAGGCATTAGGAAATGCAAATCAAAACCACGGCTAGATACCACTTCACATCCATTAAATGGCCATTCGCAAACAGACAAAGCAACACAGAAAACAATACATGTTGGTGAGGGTGTGGAGGAATTGAAATCCTTGTGTATTGCTGGCGGGAATATAAAATGGTTCAGTCACTGTAGAAAACAATTTGGCCATTCCTCAAAAAGTCAACATAGAATTACCATATGATCCGGCAATTCCACTCCTAGGTGTATACCCAAGAGTACTGAAAACTCTAAAAAGTACTCTAACAGAGTACACCAGTGTTCACGGCAGCACTATTGCACTAAAAGGTGGAACCAGGTCGAGTGTCCATCAATGAATGGACGTGGATAAACAAAATGTGGTATGTACACACAATCGACCATGGAAGGAATGGATTCTAACACGCGTGATCCTTGAAAACATGATGCTCAGTGAAATCAGCCAGACACAAAAGGGCAAATATCATAGGATTCCAATTACATGAAATATCTAAACTAGGCACATCCACAGAGACAGAAAGTAGAATAGAGATAACCAGGGGCTGGGGGCAGGGGAAGTTAATGTTTAATGGTTGCTGAGTCTCTGTTTCAGATCATGAAAAAGTTCTGGAAATAGACAGTGGTGATGGTTACACAATATTGCAAATGTACTTAATGCCATGGGTTGCACACGTAAAGAAGTTAAAACAGTAAATTTTATATTATATATATTTCACCACATACATATCCATGTCCTCCCGGACATGGGAGGACAACTTTGCAGTCCTCCCGGTCCTACATGCTGACTTGGCCAAGTGAACAGGAGGCTGGAAGTGGGGACAGGAAACTCATGACCTCCCAGCCCCCAGCCCATCTGCCTCAGGGGCTGAGCTCAGCAGATTCCGATGACTACCGGGGACCACACCTGGGAAGGGGCTGAGCCGAGGCCCAGGGCCGGCCAGGCTGACCAGGTGAGACTTAGCCTGGTGCAGAAAGCAGAAGGGGCACCCCGGCAGGGAGCACAGCACAGGGCCAGATGGGGACAGGAAGGACACTGCTCCCCAGGGGACCTAGCCCTCTTGCAGGGCTGCTGGAGTGGACCAGTCTGGCCATTTGTGGATGCCCAAGAGCTCGCCTCCAGTTCTCTGGGAAGTCTTAGGCTTCCTCCTCTTCCAGGAATATGCACCCACAACCTCCACACCAGGTTCTTGGCCACTGGAAAATGGTGTAGGTAGGGCCCTGGGATCCAGACACCCCACCATGAAGAAAAGCAACCTGTTGGGCACACTGGGGGTCAGATGTGTCCCTGGCCACAGGGGATGTCAGGGTCAGCTCCGCTATGGCCAGGGCAGCTATCTTGTCCCAGATCCCCTGTTCTTTCCATCTGGGGTCCCAAAAAGGGCAATCGTGAACCCGATGGAAGAATGGTGGGGTTCTGGATACACTGATCCCAGAACAGGGTGCAGGGGAGGACCCTTTCCAGGACCACTCCAATCACATCATGCAGAGGCCACCTATGTTTAGCCCAGCCCTAACCCCTAAGGGGTCAGCCCCACCAGAGTCCCCCCTATTGGCTCAGCCTGTTCTACCACAAAAACCAGTGTCCGCCCAGATAACTGTTCTAAGAGAAAGAGCAGGGACAGCTCCAGAAAGAAGACCTGTCCCTGTTTGAAAGCCTGGTGTTAGGCTGGGCGCAGTGGCTCACTCCTGTAATTCTGGCATTTTGGGAGGCCGAAGTGGGCAGATCACTGAGGTCAGGAGTTCGAGACCAGCCTGACCAACATGGTGAAACCCCCACCTCTACTAAAAATACAAAAATTAGCCAGGCATGGTGGCGCACCCCTGTAATCTCAGCTACTCATAAGACTGAGGCAGGAGAATCGCTTGGGAGGCGGAGGTTGCAATGAGCTGAAGGTGCACCACTGCACCCCCAAAAAAAAGAAAGAAAGAAAAGACAAAGAAAGCCTGGTGTTGAAGGGACAGTGCCCCCTGAGCTTGGGTTGGAGCTGTGGCCTAGGGTGCTCCCAGCGCCCCCTGGTGGTAGAGAGATTGCAGGTCCCAGGGAAGGGAGCAGCGTACCAGGAATGTGGAGCAGCTCTGCAGCCCTGAACCATCCCTCCGTTGGGCAGTGACTCTTTTGGACATTATTGTCCCTCAGAGAGGAATTTCCTGAGGTTCATCCTTGGGTCTCCAAGTCCTGGGTGCTCTGAAGACAGGATTTTAAATCCCTACTCCTAGAATTGGTATGTGTTGCATCAGAGTGGCTTGGGCTGGCCTGGTATACGGTGGGCACTCACATTTGCTGCCTATTTGAGACCAAGTGCCTCAGGAGGGCTTGGAGGGTGGGCTGGGACCCCAAGTCCCTGACCTCTGATCCCAGAGGCCAAGTTCAACTGGGGAAGAACAGGCAGAGGCAGTTTCTCTGTAGACAGAAAGGCCCAGGCACAGGATTCAGTTTCTGTTTCCTGACACCAAGGCTTCTCCCCAACTTCCCCATTGGGCTGGAGAAGGAAGGACACAAGGTAGCATGGCCAGCCGGTGAGCACTGGCCCACAGATAGGGAGTCAGGCTATAGACAGGCAATTCCTGGAGCAGATTACAGTCAAAATAGTGGAAATCCCCAATCATAGGCCAAATTTTTAATTCTCAGAGCCATGGAATCCATTACTAATGTCTATTGGCTTTGCCATGGGCCGTAGAAATTTCACACTTCATTCCCTAATCTGGCTCTAAAAGCTCCTGGCTGGAGTGGCCACTCCCGGAACTGTGCTGGGTAGCACCGGAAGCCCTCCTGTAAACGGACCAAGTGGCAATGGATGAAGTGGAATGGGGCTGGGGCTAGAGAAAGGAGAGCTATTGCTGGGCTGGGCTGGGGCTGGGGTCAGGGTGATGGTCCAGTTGGAATTCTGGAAGCAAATTAAGGCTGGGATTGGGGTGGACATTGTGGTTGAGTGACGGGCGAGGGTAAGGGTAAAGTCAGGAGTCGGTGCAGGTGATGGTTAAGATACGGTGGAGGCTGGGTTGAGATAAAGGTAATGGAGTCGGAGCTGCAGTTTGGATGGTTGGGATTGGATGAGGTAAGTAAATGGTTGGGGTTGGGGAGCAAGTGAGGGGAGGGTGAGGTAAGGCTGGAAGAGGGGCTGGAGCTGGGGCTGAGGCAGGGTCAGAGCAGGACGGTGCTCAGGACTGGGATACAGGCTGGAAGGATGTGGGGTGGTGGAAGGGTCAAGTCCAGCTTTGATTAGTGCCTTGCACTTGGATTGGTTTGGGGTCCAGCACTCACACCTAGATGCACTCCCTCCACCCCTGCCCACACCCCTCAGCCAGCTTCAGCCCAGCCCCGCTCCTAAAGCTCCACTCACCCTCCGGGCTGAGGGACTAGGGACAGGGAGTACCTGCTCCACAGGAGGAAGTGGCTGCGGGGGTGCTGGACCTGTGAGAGGAGAACAGGAAGGACAGCCAGGAGCTCCGGGTGCAGCGGGCTCCCCAGGGCTCTGCCGGCTCCAGAGAGAAGGATCCCGTCTTGGGGGCTGCTTCCTCTTTCCCAAAGCCTCAGCTCTACTGTCCAGCCCAGAAGCTGGTCAGGGAGGCAGCTGCAGGCCTTGCGCAATGCCAAGACGGGAAAGACCTCCACAGGGGAAGGCCCTCGGCAAGGCCAGGGACTTAGGGACTCAGGCAAGCAGGAGTGGGACCGAGGTGACACTGGAGTTTCCTCAGGCAAAGTGAGAAATGGGGCGGGGGCTCCCATTCACCAGCCAAGTCCACACCCTACTCTCTCTGAGCCCCTTAGGGAGGCTGAGGGAGGTGGAAAGTTGCTTCCAGCACACATCTCCTCCCTGACACCTGGGAGGGAGGCGAGCCCAGCCTGCGGTGGGGACACACTACACGGTGCCCAGACCAAGGCAGTTATTCTCCATGCCGTCAGAAGCCTCTCTGTACCACTGGGTACTCTACGAGTCTCCCAAGAGGCAGGCCCTTACTGTGGGGACCAAGGGCCCCAACGTCAGGACACTCATCACGCTTTCTCTTCCCCATATCACTCTCCTGTACATTTTTTGTTTTTGGTTTGTTTGTTTTTGAGATGCAGTCTCACTCTGTCGCAAAGGCTGGAGTGCAGTGGCACGATCTCAGCTCATTGCAACCTCCGCCTCCCGGGTTCAAGCAATCCTCGTGCCTCAGCCTCCCAAGTAGCTGGAATTACAGGCATGCACCACCATACCCGGCTAATTTTTGTATTTTTGGTAGAGACAGGGTTTCATCATGTTGGCAAGGTTGGTCTTGAACTCCCAACCTCAAGTAATCTACCTATCTCAGCCTCCCAAAGTGCTGGGATTACAGAGGTGAGCCACTGCACTCGGGCACTATACTATGCCTTCACCCCCACACTGGGATAGGAAAGGAAAGACCCTGCCACAGCTAGTTAATGTTAGAATACTACAGCCCATCTTATTGAGGGCCTACTTTGTGTAGGCACTTGACATGTGGGGCAGATGTTAATTGCTCCAAGCAATCCCAGATACAAGCAACAAGACTTTTTTTTTTTTTTTTAATTTT
>NW_016107643.1:1640486-1645985 GCF_001604975.1 Cebus imitator
TTTGAGACACGGTCTCACCCTGTCACCCATGCTGGAGTGCAGCGGCACAATCTCTGCTCACTGCAACCTCGACTTCCCAGATTCAAACAATCCTCCTGCCTCAGCCTCTCAAGTAGCTGGGACTACAGGTGAGTACTACCAGACACAGCTAATTTTTGTATTTTTTTGTAGAGATGGGGCTTCATCATGTTGCCCAGGTTGGTCTCAAACTCCTGAGAGTTCTGGTCAAGTGATCCACCCACCTCGGCCTCCCAAAGTGCTGGGATTACAGTCATGAGCCACGGTACCCAGACAATTATTCTCATTCCAGACAGGAGAACCAAGGCATAGGGAGATTAGAGAATTTGCGGAACGCAAATTTTTTGGTTGAAGAAAAACCCAAATAAGTTCTGCTATGAGTATAGAAGACACCAAATAACGGTGTTTTAAATAAAATAGAAGTGCATCGCTCTTTCCCTCAAGTAAGTGTTGGCATCCAAGATGATATGGCAGCTCCACAGTCATCATGAAACCTTCTGACTTTTGGCTGCATCATCGTCAACGGGCTGTTTCCAGTCATGTGGAAACATGTCATGTGCTGTTTGCATGCCAGCCACTGTATCTGCACTCCAAAAAGCAGGGTGGAGGAAGGGACAAAGTAGGCCATGCCCTCTACTTTAAGATAATTCCTCAAATTGCTGGTGTGGTGGCTCACTCCTGCAATCTCAGCCACTCAGAAGGCTGAGGCAGAAGGCTCACTTGAACCCAGGAGCATGAAGGCTGCAGTGAACTATAATTGTGTCACTGCATTCCAGCCTGGGTGACAGAGTGAGATCTTATCTCGTAACAACAACAACAAAAAAGGTAATTCTGGCCAGGCACCGTGGCTCACGCCTGTAATCCTAGCACTTTGGGAGGCTAAGGTGGGCAGATCACCTGAGGTCAGGAGTTTGAGACCAGCCTGACCAACATGGTGAAATCCCATCTCTACTAAAAATACAAAATTAGCCAGGTGTGGTGGCTCATGCCTGTAACCCCAGCTACTGGGGCTGGCCACACTCCCAGCCAATTTCAGCCTGTTGAGAGGAGTCCCAGGGGTGGTTAGGGCCTGGGGATGTGTTAGCCAGATGGCCCTGGGAGGTCTAGGGCTGGCTTATCCTAGGAGGCAGAGAAGGTGGGCAGCCCTCAGCAACACCCCCCCACCCACATTCTCCCCATCATGTGTAGGCTGGAGCTGGAGCCAGATGGTGGGGACGGGGCGGCTTGCAGCTTCTGCCCTGACAAAGGATCCTGTATTCTGTACCCTACCCTGACCCTGACCAGCTTGTCTGGTTTCTGGCTGCCCATTCGCTCTCAGCCCTGGCCTGTCCTGCCCCGGGGTGCCTTTCTGCCGAGACCTTCTCTTCCCCATCGTGTTTGTGGAGGAAGTCTGCAGTGTTCCCAGAGATCCTTGGACTTGGAAACTCACTTACCGTCAACTTGAAAAGGCAAGTGTGGCCCTGTGGTTAGAACAGGTCACAGATTCAAATGCAATAATAGGATTACGTGCAATGGGCCAGGTGGCAAACTGGTGCCTGGCTCTCAGTGAGCCCTCATCAGCAGTCTCTGTGACTTCGACGAATGGGGAAACTGAGGCCTAGAGGGGAGGGCGTTTGCAGAAAAGCCTCATGGTCAGGAGGTTAGGCTTGGGAGTCAGGCCTACCTGCGTTAATCCAGATCTGCTACTGAGAGTGAGTCCTTGGGCAGATCACCTAAGCTCTCGGTTTCCCCAGCTGAAATGCGGCCCCTGAGGCCTCATCATAGAGAACAGTCGTGAGGATGAGGAAGGATAATGCAGCGAAGGCAGCTGGTACAAAGTATGGACTCAGCGCATGCATCCTGAACCTCATCATCCTCGATTCCTGCCTCCATCCTTCCTTCCTTCCTTCCTTCCTTCCTTCCTTCCTTCCTTCCTTCCTTCCTCTCTTTCACCATTTCTCAGAAGTGGGTGGTTCGAGGATTTTCCCTGACTTGGGAAGAACGCCTGAGAGCCCAGGCTGGCTCTGGCTGGGGAGGCAGGCAGGCCAGGACCAGCCGCAGGGCTGCAGCCGGGCCAGCACTCATGCAGGGCTGCCTCCAGGAACCCTCCCCACATACAGGGCCTGGGCACCTTTCAACAGGCTCCTTGCTGCTGAGTGAAGTCTATTAATATCAAAGTAATGAGGTAATTACTGTGATTTAGAAAAATTACTAGTGAATGCTTTTGAGGGAATTTCAGAGCAGGGAAGAGGGTGAGTAAAGCATCTGTGAGGAAAGGGATACAGGGCTGTCAGGGATGAATCCTCAGGGTGGGTGAGCTCTAGCCTGCGTGGGGCAGAGTGCAGGTGCTCGGAGGGGACCATGGCAGTGTCATGTGTGTGCACGGGACTTTTGGAGTGAACCATTAGGGAGGGGTGTGTTTGGGGTATGTGTGTGTGTGTGTGTGTGTGTAACCGGGGGCAGGATTTTCAGGACCTAGGAGCACCTTGACTTTGGCTGGTGCAAAACAGCAGATTCCAGGGTGAAGAACAAACCCTGGAGCCAGAGGCCAGCCGATTTTCACAATCCCAGCCTCTGACTGTCCTTGACTGATCTCTACCCATAGAATCCCCCCAGCCCTGAGGCCACCAGCCTGGAGAAGGGTTAGATGAAAAAAGACCTCTCTGCATGAGGGAAACCAGGAAGAGCTCAGAAGCAGAGGTTGCCAAGCTGTGACTCTTGGACTGGCAGCGTGGTCATGTTGGGTACAATGAGTTCTGCATTTCTCTTCAAGGAATCAGGATGTCAGCATGTTCAGTTCATTGTCCCCCATTTTAAAGTTTGACTTCCTTGTAGTTTCCGTAAAGAACCATTTCCACCAGTTCTAATCACATCTGTTCCCCTGGTCCCCTGCTCCGTCCTAACTCATCCTGGTTACCTGCTTTGACCTGAGTCACCCCTGCTTACCTTCTCTGACCTGTCCTGTAACCATCCTTCCTGCCAAACTACCCACCCCGCCACTCAGGCTTGTACCCCTCCTCTATCTAAAATAGCCAATCAGAATTAGCCTAGACTGTGCAGTCTAAGCCTAGCCGATAGGGGACCGACACAGCAGTAGAGGCGACCTCCATCAGGAATCAGAACCCTTCCCCCTTCCTTGTCCAGGTGTGTGCTTGCCATTGTTCCAGCTGCATCCTTCTATAGAAGTAAATCACCTTGTTGAGGAAATTTATATTTGAGAGCTACTTCTTTTGCAGCTCTGAAAATTTACATGTAACAATCATCGCCTGGGAACTTGCTAACAATGCACATTCTCAGGCTGCTGCAGAGCCACTGAATCAGTAACTCTGGGGTGAGGACCGGAGATCTGCTGTCGTCGTTGTTTTTGAGACAGTCTCACACCATTGTCCAGGCTGGAGTGCAATGGTGTGATCTCTGCTCACTGCAACCTCTGCCTCCCAGGTTCAAGCCTCTCCTGTCTCAGCCTCCTGAGTAGCTGGGATGACGAGCTCAGGCCACCACATCCAACCTGACAATCTGTTTTAAGGAGCCCCTAATAAAGGCATGAAATGATGGAAGTCCAGGCCTGGGAAATGGAGGCTGAAGACGGCTTTGAGAGGCTTTTAGGAGGTTGAATCTGTAGGAATTAGTTCCAGGGCGGGTGTGGAAGACAGTGTGGCCATAGCAGTTGTAGTGCTAACAGTAACGGTAATAATAACTTGAACATGTATTGTGCACCTTCTGTGCTATTGTTTAATCCTCACAAGCCTAAAAGGAAGCTACTATGCTGATCCCAATTCTTCACATAGGAAACTGAAGAACAGAGAGGCTGAATGGCCAAGGACACACAGCTGGCAGCTGGTGGAGCTGGGATGCAATTTTAGTCTTCAGATGCCGGGTTTTCGCCTCTTCTCTGACACCAGGCTGCTTTGGTAATCTGAAGAGGGTGGTTGGTGACTGGAGTGAGCAGTAAGGGCTGCCAGGGGAGAAGTAACTTCGAGGGATGCTAACATCGTTTTATTTTTTAATTTACTGAGCACTTACTATATGCTGGGCATAATGCAAAGCATTTGCTGGTGCATGCACTGTCACATTTATTTATTTTATTATTATTATTTTTTGAGACAGAGTCTCAGTCTGTCACCCAGGCTGGAGTACAGTGGCATGATCTCTGCTCACTGCAACCTCTGCCTCCTGGGTTCAGGTGATTTTCCTGCCTCAGCCTCCTGAGAAGCTGGGATCACAGGCATCCACCATACCTAGCTAATTTTATATTTCTAATAGAGACGGGTTTTGCCATGTTGGCCAGGCTGTCTCGAACTCCTGGCTTCAGGTGATCTGCCTGCTTCGGCTTCTCAAAGTGCTGGAATTACAGGAATTTGGAATTTGTTGGGCTTCCTGATTCTGAAAATGTATGTCTTTCTTCTGTTCTGTTGACTGAAAGTGGCAGGCAAGGCTTTCTTCTTTTTATTTTTTAATTTTATCTTATTTTATTATTATTATAATTATTTACTTATTTTTTATTTTTATATATTTTTTGTGATGGAGTCTTTCTCTGTCGCCCAGGCTGGAGTGCAGTAGCTCAGTCTTGGTTCACTGCAACCTCTGCTTCCCGGGTTTGAGTGATTCTCCTGCCTCAGCCTCCTGAGTAGCCGGGATTACAGGCACGTGCCACCATGCAAGGTGAGCCACAGGGCCTGGCCTGCTGCCACATTTAAATGCCACACTGATCTTCTAGGTACTGCAACGATTCCATCTTACAAATAATCTCATTGAGGCTTAGAGAGAGAGAGCTGCTTGCCCAGGATCACGTAGTATTTATTTATTTATTTATTTATTTATCTGGACACAGGGTCACACTCTGCTACCTAGGTTGGAGTGCAGTGGCACCATCACAGCTCACTGCACCCTAGATCTCCTGGGCTCGAATGATCCTCTCACCTTGGCCTCCTGAGTAGCTGGGACTACAGGTGCACGCCACATGCCTGGCTAAGTTTTGGTTTTTTACAGTGGCAGGATCTCACTCACAAACCTAAGCCACCATGCCCAGCAATCACATAGTCTTTCTTGTGTCGGGTGCGAATCAGCCTAGTTGTGCTAACTCTGATTGGGAGGTGGTGGTGGAAGGGATGACTCAATGGCCAATTAAATGTTTACAAACTCATGATTTATTGAGAGGCTTTCACACCAACAGGTAAGCAGTTGTGAGAGAGGAGGAACAAGCCACAGGGAGTAGCTCCAGTACCTCCTGGATGACCATGCTGTTTTCCTCGGAATGCCAAGAAGCGTTGGGGGTGGAAGGGGTGGGGGCCGAGCTCTTCTCCCAACAGAGCTTCTGGTAGGCCGCCTGATGAAAAAGAGGCCTCAGAGTTCTCACCAGTAAAGCTCCTACAGGCATCTCTGCCATGACCAGTTTCTTTTTCTTTTTTTTCTTTCTTTCTTTTTTTCTTTTTTTTTTTTTTTTTGAGACAGAGTCTCTCTCTGTCACCCAGGCTGGAGTGCAGCACTGCCATCATAGCTCAC
>NW_016107643.1:1647275-1651731 GCF_001604975.1 Cebus imitator
GACAGGGTTTCACCATGTTGGTCAGGCTGGTCTCGAATTCCTGACCTTGTGATCTGCCTACCTTGACTTCTCAAAGTGCTAGGATTACAGATGTGAGCCATTGTGCCCGGCTGGAATTGTGGCTTTTTTTTTTTCTGAATGAGGCAATTTATTAATCCAGCATGGTTTGTTCTAAATGCTTCTTGTTGGTAGCTGCCACCTGTCCGGCGATTCTGTCCAGATCTCTGTCCCTGAGGTGTCAGTTTGCAGCCCCCATCTTGGTCCTTTTCTGCCATTTTCAGCCCCTCCAGGGCTTGGAGGACCAGGCGGGCCACACTCTTGGAGCCTCGGCTGAAGGGGCTGGGCATGACACCGTTTCTCTGACGTCCCCCATAGATCTTGGTCATGGAGCCAACGCCAGTGCCATCCCAGAGGTACAGGTGCCGCGCTGTGGAAGCAGCTTGCGTGTAGAACCAGTTTTCATCGTAGGGAGTAAGCTCTTTGACGGTGTCCACCCATTCAGGGACTTTCAGCTTCCCGGACTTTTCGAGAAAGGCTGCCAGAGCTCTGAGGAACTTCTGCTGGTTCACATCTGTCACAGTAACTCCAGGCATCATGCAGCCTCCTCCCTACCAGCCAGGGGAAAGGGCAGAATCGTGGCTCTTAATCCAGATAGGCAGGCCCTAGTGTTGGTGGGGATCCCCTACTTGCTGGTCTTGAAGTCCTAAACTCAAGCGATCCTCCCACATTGGCCTCCCAAAGTGCTGAGATTATGGGGGTGAGCCACTGTGACTGGCCCCTTTCTTTCTTTTGTTTCTTACTCCTTCCTTCTCTCTTTCACCATTTCTCAGAAGTGGGTGGTTCAAGGATTTTCCCTGACTAGGAGAAGAGTACGCGAGAGCCCAGGCGGGCAGGGCGAGTCGCAGAGCTGCAGCCGGGCCAGAACTCACGCAAGGCTGCCTCCAGGAATCGCGTTGTGGCATGTGCTACAATTGAATGCCTTTCTATTGCTGAGTAGTCTTCTATATTCTGTGGGTGTTTATCCACTCCTCAAAGCTAATACATATTTGGGTTTCTTCCAGTATTTGGCTTTTGAGAATCATGCTGCTGCCTGGTGTGGTGGCTCATGCCTGTAATCCCAGCAATTTGGGAGGCTAAAATGGGATGACCATTTGAGGCCAGGAGTTTGAGACCAGCCTGGGCTACATAGCAAGACCTTGTCCCTAAAAGTAAAATAAAATAAAATAACAAATAATGCTGCTATAAAATTTTTTGTACATATTTGTACAGACATGTGTTTTTATTTCTCTTGGAGAAATACTTAGGAGTGAATTTGTTGGGTCAAATAGTAAGTGTATGTTAAATCTTACAACACTCTGGCTTCCTAAGTTCCAGAGCAGCTGTACCATTTTTCATTTCCACCAGCAGTGAATGAAAGTGACACATCTTCACCAACACTTAGTATTGCCAGTCTTTTTACATTTAGCCATTTTAGTGGGCACAATGATATCCCATTGTGGTTTTCATTTGCATTGTCTGATGGCTAGTGATTTAGAGCAGTAAGCCCCAACCTTTTTTGGCACCAGAGACTGGCTTCCTGGAAGACAATTTTCCCACAGAGAATTGCTGATGAAGGCTGAGGGATGCTTTCAGCATCAGGGATTAGATTTTCATGAGGAGCACACAACCTAGATCCCTCGAATGTGCAGTTCACAATACGGTTTGAGCTCCTCTGAGAATCTAATGCCGCTGCATTAGATTCTCAAAAAAATAAAAGGAAAGATAAATTCATTTCACAAGTCAATGTATACGGTTCAGAAAAACATTCCAAGTGGTGCATGCGGAGGTGGTGGTCAAGGTCCTGGAGGACACATGGGTATAGCAGGTGGCTGAGGTCCCAGAGGACAGTGCGGTGAAGGACTCAGTTGAGATGGCAGAGGCCAGCCAAGTAGAGGAGGTGGCTGATATACTACAGGAGCCCCAGGAGAAAGTGGCTGAAGTCCCAGAGGCCACGAGTGGAGACTATTGAAGTACCCGAGGTGACTCATGTAGCGGTGGTAGTTGAGGGGCCACAGGCCACCCGGGTAGAGGAGGTGGCTGAGGCTGAACAGGCTGCTAAGTGGAGGAGTAGGCTGAGGTCCCACAGACCACAGAGCAGGAGAAAATTGCTGAGGTCCCAGAGGAGAGACACCTGCAGCAGGTAGATGAGGTCCCAGGGGACAAGAAGCTGCAGTAGGTTGATGAGGTGTTGCAGGACAGACACCTGCAGGAGGAAAATGAGGTCCCAGAGGACGGAAGCCTGCAGGAGGTGCATGAGGTCCCGGAACACAGATGCCTGCAGGAGGTGCATGAGGTCCTGGAACACAGATGCCTGCAGGAGGTGGATGAGGTCCCGGAACACAGATGCCTGCAGGAGGTGCATGAGGTCCCGGAACACAGATGCCTGCAGGAGGTGGATGAGGTCCTGAGGGACAGACGCCTGCAGGTGGAAGATGAGGTCCGGGGGACAAACAGCTGCAGGAGGCTGATGAAGTGTTGCAGGAGAGACACCTGCTGGAGGAGGATGAGGTCCCAGGAAAGAGACAGCTTTAGGAGGTTGTTGAAGTTCCAGAGGACACTCACGTTTGGAAGGTGGTGGAGGTCCCAGTGGACACTGTAGTTATCGGAGGTTGTTGATCTTCCAGGGCACACTCATGTTCAGGAGGTGGTTGAGGTCCTGGTGGACACTGTCGTATCGGAGGTTGTTGAAGTTCCAGAGGACACTCACGTTTGGAAGGTGGTGGAGGTCCCAGTGGACACTGTAGTTATCGGAGGTTGTTGATCTTCCAGGGCACACTCATGTTCAGGAGGTGGTTGAGGTCCTGGTGGACACTGTCGTATCGGAGGTTGTTGAAGTTCCAGAGGACACTCAAGGTCAGGAGGTGATTGCGGTTCCAGCGGATGCTCGACTGGAGTATGTGGCTGAGGTCCCTTAGGAAACTCACGTGGTTGAGGTGTCTGAGGTCTCAGGAAACCTTCAGCTGGAGAAGGTGTTTCAGGCTCCAAAGGTTGTTCCAGTGGAGGAGGTATCAGAGGTTCTAGAGAAGGTTCAGTTGCAGAGAGTGATTGAGGCCCCAGAGGACCGGCAGGTGGAGGAGGTGCCTGGCAGCCCATCAATGGTCTGGAAGGGCCAGCCATGAGGTAGGGTAGGTTCGGCCATTCTGACAGAGGACGAGGCTCCCGTTCAGCCATGTTGACCTGCAAAGCAGAGGAGGAAATGTTTGGAAATCTTTTAACATGAAAGAAAAAACACCAATACGCACACAAGCTGCACCTGATGCTGCAGGTGACCGTCCCTTGCCCCTTCCCCTTCTTCAGGTTTCTAAATGGCAGCATCAGTGCCATAAAGCAACCATTCCACCAAGTCCTGCTGACAGCAGGGGAGTGAAAACAAGCCATGGGGACAAACTGTTGTCCCCATGCCACTGTGTCTGTCTGCAAATGTAGGCAGGCTGGGGGCCTGTCCCAGGGAAGACAGAGTCACTATGCAGTAATAAAGAAGTATGTTTCTGACACAGGGGTGTCTATGTGGATCCACATTCTTATGTAATCGACATTGGCAATTTTTGACAGTCTCTACGGAGACTGAGTTTTAAATATATACTCGGTCTCCGTAGAGACTGTCAAAAATTGCCAATGCCGATTATATTGCAAGTTGTCACGGCGGGGTATTGGAAAAGTTTTAAATTAGCCATTATCGCACCTCGAATAAACCTCATTGGCTACAATGCTACTGCTACGCAAAGCTAAGTCACAGCTATTCTTACGAGAATGTTCTCCAGGCTTTTCGTGTTCTGTCTCTGATTCTCAGAACTCTGCAAGGTCAGTGTGACCACCCTGCTCCAAATCTAAGAACATGAAGGCTCCCAAAGGAAGGAGAACGTTCACTCTGGGTCACACAGCTTGCAGGAGGCAGAGTGGAAGTCGATTCCAGCTCTGCCTGCAGGACCCTCTCATCCTCCCTCTGCTTCCCTTCTTGACAAAGGCTCTTCTCCACTCTGGAGGTGCCACCTGTGGGCACAAAGATCTCTGGGGAGATTTGGATTCCTGAAGACCTGCAGGGGAATTGGGAGAGGGTTTTCTGACAGAACAATCCTACGCACAGATGTTAGTTTGGCACAGTATCATATTTCTTTTAACTTCCAACTTTTAAGTGCACTATGACATAAAAGATAATAATTTTGGCCGGGTGCGGTGGCTCAAGCCTGTAATCCTAGCACTTTGGGAGGCCGAGGCGGGTGGATCACGAGGTCAAGAGATCGAGACCATCCTGGTTAATCTCTACTAAAAATACAAAAAAAAATTAGCTGGGCATGGTGGCGCGTGCTTGTAATCCCAGCTACTCAGGAGGCTGAGGCAGGAGAATTGCCTGAACCCAGGAGGCGGAGGTTGCGGTGAGCCGAGATCGCGCCATTGCACTCCAGCCTGGGTAACAAGA
>NW_016107643.1:1651741-1662154 GCF_001604975.1 Cebus imitator
GAAACTCCGTCTCAAAAAAAAAAAAAAAAAAAAAGATAATAATTTTTTCCATGGAAAAATGAGGTGGGAATTCTAAACAACAGACGTTTTAAAAATGTGTTTGATTGTAGGTATACCAGTCCCATCATGTGTGATCAGAGGACTCAGCAGCTTTCAAAACTATAGAGGCCAACGAGAACTAGCTTCACTGAGCATCGTTGAAGGTCGTCATTGGGAATTGTCCTTGTAGGTAATGAGTGATGTTCACTCCTCACTACCTCACAGCCAGGGCACATTCTCTACTACAAATGCGGAACCTCTTATACCTAGAATGTGAGATCTAGGGTGCCACTGGGTGGGGGTGGGAGCAACTTTGCACAACACAGATGGGACTATGATGAATTATGGCACTGACTTTGTCGGGGAGTATTCAAAATGGCACACAGCACATACTAATTAATGTTGGATTAATGAGTTTTGACTTTTTTTCACTTCTGGGATTATAGCAGATATTCTGAATGCTAATCACCTCCCTTATAGAAGATTAAATAAATAAATAAGAAGAGACGTAAAATCACAGCTCAGAACAAAACCCTACATATTTTGGAAACAGGACCCCACAATATTTGGAGTCAAATGGATCAGTCAGGATTCCCTGGGCCATGAGACCTCCAGCAGTGGAGCTCAGTGGCATCGCCTCTTGTTATTTCTGCAAACAGACCAGTGGAAGCCCTTCAGTCCTCGGTCCCTAAGCATTCACGGCTTCTGGCAGTGCCAACAAAGATGACCAGCTGGGAATGGAGAAGCCTGGAAGCTTATGGGGAAGATTTTGCTTTGAAAAAGGCCAGACGGAAAAGGCACCCAGAACCCGCAGAGCAGAGGCCAAGCCAGGAGAGGGTGCTGTGGGAAAAGATAAAAGTGTCCTGTAATAGGCAGAGTGAAAAGGACTCCCAGCATTTACCTTTTCTTCATTGCTGATAAAATAGCACAAAGGTAAAAAACGTATTTTTGACCAAAAGTGCCGTTGACATCCTATTAAACAAACGTGAACCTACTTAATTTTCATTCTGTAAATGGTAGATATTTTCTTTATTCTTAGGGTAATAAATCATTTCCCTGATTTTTTTGTAAAATTCAATATTCATAATAAAGTTCAGAACCAGAATTGTTCTAAATACTTTCTTCTTATTTATGGTTACAAGTGAACCTCTATAGGAAGTTATATACTCACACCAAGGCTAGTTATCCACAACAAAATGGCAAGGGAACAAATTCCCAGGGAAACAGCAATTATGATAAGCATCCAGGAAATTTCAGAAAAGCCAGGCCGGGGAGGCAAACTTTCAGGCAGGACATCGATGACCTGGAATAATAACAGATGGAATAATGAGAGGCTCAATGACATTTACCATATTTCGGTCACAAGGAATCATCCTTAGAAACCCTCAACCTCCTCCAAGAGGTAACCACACCCCTCAGCTATCACCAGGGAATCCCACTGCTTCAAGGAGGATTGGAAGTTAACTGTCTTATGGTTCTTGCATGGCTGGTAGTGTTTTTAAGCATTGTGAATGTGGTGTCTTTTCTCTAATGCAGGGATGTCCAGTCTTTTGGCTTCCCTGGGCTATCTTAAAAGAAGGAGAATTATCTTGAGCCACACATAAAATACATTAACACTAAAAATAGCTGATGAGCTAGAAAAAAAATTACCAAAAGAAATCATAATGTTTTGAGAAAGTTTACAAATTTATGTTGGGCCACATTCTAAGCTGTCCTGGGCTGCATGCGGCCTGTCACCTGT
The DNA here is from genome assembly GCF_001604975.1 of Cebus imitator. Taxonomy (NCBI): domain Eukaryota; kingdom Metazoa; phylum Chordata; class Mammalia; order Primates; family Cebidae; genus Cebus; species Cebus imitator. Next base: position 1,653,522 of record NW_016107643.1, read on the forward strand.
GGGTTGGACAAGCTAGGTATAAAGTAATTATCATTTTTTTAAGGTTACTACTTTTTAAATTGACATATAACATTGGAAGTATTTATTAGGTGACCCATGATAAAAGAATCCCTGTGAATCACACTTCTTTCTTAGATTATAGGAATCTCTGCCATTTAAAGATCAGCATAAATCACTGGGTGTGGTGGCTCATGCCTGTAATCCTAGTGCTTCGGGAGGCCAAGGTGGGTGAATCACAAGGTCAGGTGATCAAGACCATTCTGGCCAACATGGTGAAACCCGGTCTCTACTAAAAATACACACATTAGCTGGGTGTGGTGGCGCGTGCCTGTAGTCTCAGCTACTCAGGAGGCTGAGGCAGGAGAATCACTTGAACCAGAGAATCGGAGGTTGCAGTGAGCTGAGATGGCGCCACTGCACTCCAGCCTGGTGACAGAGCAAGACTCCATCTCAAAAAAACCAAACAAACAAAAAAACAGCATTAGTCAAAAAGCTATAATAAAGAGATGACTTCATTCAGAAATAAGTATAAAAATACCCAAGTAGGGATCATGAACATGGCATGAATAGCTAAGATTCTTGATATTAATTCCATTAGACTCTTATGTGAGTGAAGACAAAGACTTCCCCTGAGTAAGTTCAGACGGCTTCTGAGAACATTGCTACATAGATTCCTCAGGATTGAAGTGTATGTTCTTGAAAATATCTTAATTTCAAGTGTTTCTTTCAAGATGGTGAATTAAACAGAGATAGGTATTCAACAGGGTGGACTGAGCATATACAGAGTCCAAAATGGAAAGGACTGAGTTAGAGATCCGTGCAACAATGGGAACGATTTCAGAAACATTGTGTTGAGCAGAATCAAAAGGAAACCAAAGAGTACCTAGGGCATGGCATGCATCTATAGACGTCAAATTCCAGAAGAAGCAAAATCAACCTCTGATGAGAAAGGGATTGTCTGGGAAGAGGGAGAGTTCACTTTCTGGGGTGACATAATATTTTAGATTTTGAAAGGGAGTTCTGATATGCCGGTGTGTGTACTTCTCCAAGTTAGCAATGTTACATTTAAGAATTGTATTAATGTATATAAATTGTATATAAAATGTATATAAATTGTAACTTAAATGTTACATTTAAGTTTGTTCTATGTAATTCTTCCTGAGAAGAAATTTTTATAAAGAAATACTGAATTCCAGTTAATGTTAGCTTTGCTAAACTATTCAGCAGGAAGTATGCTGATGTTTCCAATTCAGTTGGTAATACATCTAAAATAATATGGGCTGATGAATGGGTAGAGGGATGGAAAGATAGGTAGATATGTGTTGTCATGTTCATGAAAATGTTAACAAATCAGTGCTGTATTTATAAGCATTTTTTACAATTAAAGTTGATGGTCGTTGCCAAAATTACTTGTGTCATGTCAGCAATTTTCTCCCTTTAAATAAGAGTTCCAAAATAATTATTATTTATGTTCTATATGTTTGAGACAATTTCAACACAATATCAATCAGATGTTTTTTTCTGTCAGTTGGTCTCGGTGTTGCAAAATGCAAGTACACACAGAGAAAGCTTGCAGAGGTGATGCTTCCTGGGTTTTCATTCTCAGGACAAAGACCAAATGGGAAAAACAAGCCTTCTAGCTCTTTCCAAAGGAGAGGATAGACACACTGCCATATATATGTCCATGCAAAGGAATGTTACTCAGTAATAAAACAAAGAGCAAACTCTTAACATTTAAAACAATATGAATCCATGTGAACATGATTCTGCTGACTTTACAGAATTCAGAACAGCAAGAATACCTCTCCTATATGACACCATGACATGAAATGGCAGTGCAGGGGGAGGACAGTAGGATGGAGGGAGAAGGACAGATGGGTTCAAAAGGAGGAGGAGGAAACTTAGAAGAGGGAGGAATGTGTTTAGTAACTTGAGTCTGGAATGTGGTGATGCTTTAACTGCTGTATCCATATGTAAAAGTCAGCAAATTGGCTTCTTTACAAAGAGGCTATTTAATATACAGTACTTTACATCACTTAAACAGTAGCAAGGAAATTTGAGACACAAACTATTAGTTTTTAATTATCTGAAAAAACATTGCAAATATATATTTAAAATAATTATAGAACTTTACCTAGAAATTATAATTCAATTTGAAATGCAGATAAGAAAATAAAAACTTACGCTGGTCGGGAAGCCACGGTCTTCTTTTAAATATTTAGAAATTTGTGTTACATTCTTTGAAATAGATCCAAAAACATGCCAACACTGTGTGGAAAAATGAGAAAAATATAAGAAAAAAGTCTTAAAGTTATAGATGAAAATGCTACCTAAATATATGTTTATCTATACACAAAACCGAGAGTGGACAGCTGCTGTAATAAGAACACCTAGGTTATATTCCAACAAAAATAATCACAGATTGTTGTTTAGCCCGTTTCTAGAAATAACTTTTGAAAATCAATGTTCACTACTGCTGAAACGGGGCACTTCATGTCATATTTTCAAAGTCCAGAAAGATTTGCATAACATAGTCTTCTTGGAATTATGATTAAAACTGTGAGAACTGAGGTCAGTTAAAAATGCAATACCAAGTAGCCACTAGCAAGAGTTCACCTTCATATTTTGGAGCATTTTGAATTATGCACTCAGGAGCAACCTTGGAAATCCACATGGAAGCAATACAAACTTTCCAGGATGTAGGCCACCACTACACTAGGCACACATAGTATTTTACAAACACTGGATTTACAAGCATTGGAGGAAAAAATAAGTTCAAAATGCAATTCAGACCAATCCACGTACCAAGACAGTTTTGTGCAAATGAAATCTCTAGAAAGCAGCCTCTGAGCTCTGTGGCACTTTTTTCTTCAGCCTCGCAGTGGAGGTGACCTCAGCCTGGGCTCCTGGGAGGGACGCGCTGTCCCTAAGGAGCCTCCCTCTGACAGGAAGCAGGAGCTCTGGGCACAGTGGTGAAAGATGTGGATCAAATGCACAAAACAACAAAGGCCATCTTGTCACTGACCAGGAAAACATCCCCCGTCTTGGGCACTCTTGTCACATCTGACAACTATCTGGAAGCAGGTTATCAGCAGTGGGTTCCTGCCCAGATTAGGTCCCATGGGGCCAGGAAAAGCTTAGGTTCTGACAGTTGATGGCCATAAGCAAGGGTGGAGATGGAAAATGCAATGAGAAAAATTTATCCAAGTCTTCAAAGGTGAGGTAGGAAACGAGAGTTTAACTGATCTATAAAAATGCAGCCAGGTAAAGGGAAATAAATTCCAACAAAGACTATCAAGACATTTCCTCCTTCATAGACTCAAAAGAATCAAGAGGCTCTTCTAATCCTGTGGGGCGATTCTGCCACCATGTAGTGGTTGCTCCCCATCACTAGACTTTTCCAGATCCCTCTCTGAGAATCTGTGCATGCCACTTAGAACAAATACTCTCATCTCTAGAAGGTGCCCTCTCCTGAGTGTAGTGGAGAAGTATTATAATGTGAGGGTGAAACCATTCCAAATAGATACCTGGATTTCTTTATATTTGGACAATCAAAAGGGCTTTAAGACCCTTTCTGCTTTGGGTAAATCAATGATCTTCACAAGACACATTTGACACAACAAAGGACAATACAGTCCTTGCTCACACCCTGGTCATGTCACTCCTGGTGACTCCTGCCTTGCAAACACCCCAGCAGGGTGAAACCCTTTTCTGTCCCATCTGATGGGCTTCTGGGGCTCCCAGCACTCTGATTGGACGCAGACTCCCTGGAGGCAGCTCCCAAGAGCAGAATACACGGATGACTCAGAAGTTCCTAGAAAGTCATCAAACCAGATGACACAGAACTCAAAAGACATTTCACTTTGTTTTGTTTGAGTCAAGGTCTCACTCTGTCTCTGAGGCTGGAGTGCAGTGGGGCGATCTCAGCTGACTGCCACCTCCACCTCCCGGGCCCGAGCGGTCCTCCCACCTCAACCTCTCCAGTAGCTGGGACTACAGGCCCACGCTGCCAGATCTCACTCATTTTTTTATTTTTATTTTTCTGTAGAGATGGGATTTCACTCTGTCCCAGGCTGGTCTGGAATTCCTGGACTTAAGCGATTTGCCCACCTAGGCCCCCCAAAGTGCTGGATGATGGGTGCGAGCTGTGTCATTTCAGCCCCGTGACACATCCCAAAGAAAAGAAAGGAACCCCGCGGGTCCAGTGTCTACTCACCTGGGTGGACTGATGGCTGGGAAACCCCCGCACCAGGAGCCAAAAAAGCAACCACCGCAGTCGCATGCGCTGGTCCTCTCAGGGCGCCATGAGGCGGCCAGGACAGAGGTGGGGGTGGCTTAGGGCTGTGGGAGGGAAAGGGAAAAGGATGGGGATGGGGAGAGAAGGGAAAAAGGATAGGGATGGGGGAGAGGGAGGGAGGGGAAAGGGCAGGGGAAAGGGGAGCGGAGGAAGGGAGGGGAGGAGATGGGGTGAGGGGAGGGAAGAGGGGCTGTTGGGCGCCTGGAGCAGGAGGAGGAGAAAGGGGTCTGGGAAAGGATGGGGTTCAAACGAAGTCCTCAAGCGTGGGTGGGAGGATCAGCTACAGGTCAGTGGGAAAGTCGAGCAGCGAAGCAGCAGGACGCGGGGGCTGAGGCAGCGGGAGGCTCAGGAGCAGCTGGAGGGAGACCAGGGCTCTGGTGTCCACCAAAGCTGCTCCTGTCTGGGCGCTGCCTTAGCAACCCTGCGGCTTTGTACTCCTCCTCCACCAATCCCTGGCCCCGGCGGCCGGTGCCTCACAATGGACATTCTGCGAGGTGCCCAAATTCTGCCAACGCCCCTCCCCCACCTGGGCGGGGCAACATGGGGGCCTCATCTCTACACAGTTTCACAAGTCAGCCAGGCATGGTGGCCTGCAGCCCTGCTCCCAGCTACTCAGAAGGCTGAGGTGGGAGGATTGTGTCAGCCTCACAAAGCAAGACCCTGCTTTAAATAAAAGAAATTAAGTAAAAACAAATAAAGAGAAAGATCTTATTTATTCACAAATTGGTAGAATTAATATTGTGAAAATGTCTATCTTACATAAAGTGATCCAGATTTAATGCATCCCCATGAAACCACCAATGACATTCTCCACATTCAAAAGGAATATCCCAATTCATTCTGTTCCCACACAAAAAAACCCTATAGTCAAAATAATTTAAAAGGCTGAAAACTCCCCAAATTTTAGTGTGATAAAAACACTACTAACCAAGAACACTTGACCTAGAATAATTTTACTTCAAAAAAAAAAAAAAAAANAAAAAAAAAAAAAAAAAAAGGGAAAAATAAAGACTTTCCAAAATAAATAAATGGATGAGGATGTTCACCATCACTAGTACCGTCCTATAGGAAGTGCTAAAGGTTGCATAGGCATGGTGGCACATGCCCATAATACCAGCTTTGGTTAGCCAAGGCAAGAGGATTACTTGAAGTCAGGAGTTAGGAATTAGCCCAGGCAATATAGCCAGACTCCGTCTCTACAAAATACAGAAACAATACTGAAAATAATCCATTATGTTGAAAAAAAAAATGAGGCTAGATGGCATTATAAAACCATATGAAAATAGAAAAGTGTCTGTTAAAGAAAAATATATAAGTAGCTATATAATTATTTACTATCATAATGATGGTGTAAAAAACTTACTGTGGCTACTATATCTGAAAAAAAAATCTGAATAAATCTTTGCTACCAGAAGCAAAATATATAATTATTTGTTACATTAATAGCACACTAGAGCGTGTGAAGAGTTACAGCTTTTGTATTCCATGAATTTGTGAGATTAAAACTTTCTGTTATCAAAACACATAAAAAGCTACAAAAACAAAAGCAATGTGGTACTGACACAAAGACAGGTCAGTAAATGATGAAACAGAACAGAGCCAGAAATAAACCCTTCTGGATCAAATCAAATAATCTTCCACAAGGTTTCCATGACCACACAATGGAGAAAAGAGTCCATTCAACAAATGACGTTAAAAACTAGACATCTACTTGGAAAAATGAAGCAATATCCTTTCCTTGCACTATATACAAAAACATTTTAAATGAAATACTTAAACATACAAATAGAGTAAAACTCTTAGAAGAAAATACGGGAAAAATAATACAGGAGATGAAATGCATAAGCAACAAAAAAAGAACAGAAAAACTGAACTACATCGAATTTTAAACTTTCTGCAAATCAAAGAAAACCATCAGCAAAGTGAAAATGCCACCCAAGAAATGGGTAAAAATACTCACAAATTGCAAACTTGCTAGGAGTTAATCTTCAGAATATATAAGCGACTCTTACAACTCAACAACAAAAATCAAATAACTTGTCTTAAAAATAGATGGACTCACTGAAGTCTTTGCAAAAATGATATACAAACAGCCAACGAGCACTTGAATGAATGCTCAAATGAGTAATTTGTAGAGAAATGTAAAAAAAATCCCAATGAAGATGTTTCCTCACACCTGTTAGAGTGGCCACTATTTTAAAAAATCCAAATCTGTCAAGGATGTGAAGACATTGAAAACCACGTGAACTGCTGGTAGGAAACAAAGGATGCAGCCAGGATGAAAGACAGCATAGGCCGGGCGTGCTGGCTCACACCTGGAATCCCAGCACTTTGGGAGACTGAGGCGGTGGATCACTTGAGCCCAGGAATTTGAGACCAGCTTGGGCAACATGATAAAATGTCTCTATTAAAAATACAAATGTTATCTGGGTGTGGTAGTGTGTGCCTGTAGTCCCAGGTACTCGGGAGGCTGAAGTGGAAGGATTATCTACACCCAGGAAGCAGAGGCTGCAGTGAGCTGAGATGGTGCCACTGCACTCCAGCCTCTGTGATAGAGCGAGACTCTGTCTCAAAAAACAAACAAACAAACAAAATAGTATAAATGTTCCTGAAATAATAAAAAAATGCAATTATATGATTCAACAATCCCACTTCTGGATCTGCATCAAAAGTATACAATGCAACTCTGGATGTAGAAGAGATATTTGCACACCCATGTTTATCACTACTCAGAAAAGTCAAATGAGGGAAGCCTCAAGTGATGAACACACACAAAAAAACGTGGGATATACATACAAGGGATATCATTCACCCATAAAAAAGAAAATCCTGTCACATTTTAGGATAAACTTTGAGAGTATTATGTTAGCTGAAATAAGCCAGTAGGAAAGTGACAGACAGTGTATGACAAACACAATTTATATGAGATATCTTAAATAGTCCGACTCACGCAAACAGAAAGGAGAACGGTATTTGTAAAGGCTGGAGAGAGGGTACAAGGGACAGCTGTTAGAACTGGTATTGAGTTATTGCAATGGGTACTGAGTCTTACTTTTGCAAGACCTAAAAATTCAAGAGGTCTTTTGCACAACAATGTGAATATGCTTAACACTACTGAATTGTGCACTTAAAAGATTTAAGTTTATACCTGTTATATTTGTTTTTAAACACAACTGAATTTTTTAGAAAAGATAGTTAAAAGAGATACATAATTATAAAACTTTTCAAAAATCACCTTCAAATCAGAAAAATATTTCTCTCAAACTAAGAAAATATAGATTCTTAATTAAACACATGATGAAAATAGACTATTTCCATGACTACTAACCTGACAAAACAAAACAACAATTGAAAATCAGCCAAGAAAAAGATACACCAGATAAGCCATAACCAAAGTTGGGGTCATATTTATAGAAACAAATGCACACATATATAATTTAATTGTGATAGATACTCAACTGATTCCTATTTTAATTAAGCCCCACTTTGATTTAAAGTGTACATACGAACTTGCAAACTGTTACCTAAAATTATAATAAAAAAGTTAAAACAAAAACAAAACAATCAGACAAATAAAACACACTAAAAAAAACTAATATGGAATTACAAAACCCTAAAAGATGTGTTAGTCAGAAAATCTGCTAGGAAACATTGATGTACCATTAAAAAAGAGTTTGCTTAGGTAACTACAATATTCAACTGTGACTGTGTAATCATAAAAAGCAAGTATTTTGAATCATTGACATGCAGTGTACAGTAGTAAAATATCAGAGAAAACACACTACCATCATTAATAAAAGCCTCTACTGAAAACATTTTAATGACTAAGAAGAAGATACAAAAGATAATTTTTATTGTGTGTTTACTATACTGATGCTATTCTTATACAAAATAAGAATGCTGCCATCCAACTTTCAGAAGCATGGCATAGTCTTACATTTCTAAATCAAGAGAAGAATATAAATGATGTAAAATATGGTGAGAGTCACTGATACATAAAATAAACATTTCTGAATAAATCATATTACCATTTATATACAGATTGAAGAAGCTGGATGAAATCCTATGATTTCTTTTTGCCTGCAGTAACTTAATAAATATGGAGTACTTACTAAATAATTGAATTTAGGCAGAACATGTTAATTCTAGCATGTTGTTCTGACAATTAGAATTTAAAATTACAGCCGGGCGCGGTGGCTCAAGCCTGTAATCCCAGCACTTTGGGAGGCCTAGGCGGGTGGATCACGAGGTCAAGAGATCGAGACCATCCTGGTCAACATGGTGAAACCCCGTCTCTACTAAAAATACAAAAAATTAGTTGGGCATGGTGGTGCGT
>NW_016107643.1:1662275-1669821 GCF_001604975.1 Cebus imitator
AAAAAAAAAAAAAAAAAAAAGAATTTAAAATTACAGATAAACTTGAAATGGAACAAAATAGAAAGAGAAAATGTGTAGGAGAATGACATAGAAAGATGGTGAAATAGGTGAACCCAGGCTTCTATATCCCCACAGCAACAAAAATGTGTCAGCCTTCCGTGTACAGAAATGCCTTTCCAAGAGAACCAGGCACCACAGCTCATGCCTATAATCCTAACTACTCAGGACCTTGGGGTGAGAGGCTCACTTCAGGCCAGAAGTTCAGAACAAGACTGGGTGATATGAGAGGTGAAGTTCAGAACCAGACTGGGTGAAATGAGAGAGACCTCATTTAAAAAAAAAAAAAAAAAATGCCTCTAAGAGACTTTTGCAATCCAGGGAGGTAAAATTCTGCTAAAGATCAAGACTATAGATCCATTAAAAATTATCAAATTTCCAGTGGTCTTTTTCACAGTAATAAAAAATACAATTCTAAAATATATAGGGAATTACAATAGATTTGGTATAGCCAAAGCAATCTGTAGGAAAAAGAACAAGGCAAGAGGCATAATATTTTCTGATTTCAAACCATATTTTAAGACTGTTGCAAATTGTTCTTACAGTAGTAAGAACAGGATGATATGCGAACAGAGGAGAAAACAAACACAGAGACCAGTGGAACAGAATGGGGAGCCTGGAATGAAACTCCTGCATATCAACTTAACTCATCTTTCACAAGAGCGTCAAGAATATACAATGCAGACAGTATAGTCTCTTCACCACTATATCTCTTCAACACTTGGTTGTGGGGAAACAGAATGCCTGCAATCAAAATAATGAAACAGACAATTTTTCTTACACCATACTCAAAAGTTAACTTGAAATAAAGCCTTAAAGGTAAAACATGTATCCTTAAAAACTCTAAGAGAAAATCTCTTTGATATGGGTCTTGGCAATCATTTTTTAGATATGACACCAAAAGTACAGCAACAAAAGTAAATATAAACAAGCTGGATGCATTAAGCTAAAAAGCTTCTGCACACCGAAGACGATTCCAATCAAACTTTTGGATATTAGAATGGCTAATATAAAAAATAAGTAATATAACAATGTTTACAAGGATGTCAAGAAAAAGCAATTCTGAGCACTCAGAGAGTTCTAACTTGGTAGAGTCATTATGAAAACCAGGAGGGAGGTTATTTAAATTTTTTTTTTCAAAAACCTACCCTACAATGCAGCAATCGCACTTCTGTGAATGTAACTGAAGGAAATAAAAGCAACATCTTGAAGAATCATCTGCTTCCTCAGGTTCACTGCAACAATATTCACAATTGTCAAGATATAAGGACAAGCTAAATGCTTGTGGATGCTGAATGAATAAAGAAAATATGATATAAGTAGACGATAGAATATTACTCAGCCATACAAAAGAATGAAATTGGGTGTGTGGTAGCTCACGCCTGTAATTCTAGGGCTTTGGGAAGCAAAGGTGGGAAGGTCACCTGAGGTCAGGGGTTCAAGACGAACCTGGTCAACATGGTGAAACCCTGTCTCTACTAAAAATACAAAAATTAGCCAGGCGTGGTGGCATGTGCCTGTAATCCCAGCTACTGAGGAGGCTGGGGCAGGAGAATCACTTAATCTGGGAGGTAGATGTTGCAGTGAGCTGAGATGGTCCCACTGCACTCCAACCTGGGTGACAGAGTGAGACTCTGTCTCAAAAAAAAAAAAAAAGAAAAGAAATCCTGTGATTTCAACAGGACATGTTGATATATGATACACACACATGTATATATTCCTATGATATATGATATACACATGCACATATATCCATACATATGAATGACACATTCCTGGTAAGCTTCATACTAAAAAAGAGGAAATTATAAAATGATAATATTACAACTACTACAGTTGGGAGTTGGCGAATATACAGTTTAAATGACCAACCTCAGTTCACACTTAAAAAAATACAAATTTGAAGTAAAATAACTGGATTATCTTACATTTGGGCAGATGCTTCGTGTTCACAGAAAATCACTGAGTATAAATTTCTGTAGACTCCCATTTGAAATCTCTGTAGGATACAAAATCATAAAGCAGGAAACATACAACATCTGTTTACGGGACTTCTGGGATTTCTGAACCAAACACCATCCCCGTGCCTCTCGCACATTTCAGACATGATGCAAAAGGCGACATCACGAAACATTTCATATACAGTCCCTCAAAAATAGGCAGGTTCCCAAAAGCAGCGGCAAAGCAAGCAGTGAGACCACACAGGCCCTTACTCGTCAGGACAAGGACTCTGATTTTTACTGTGACCTTTACAAAGGAAGGTCACTAAACAGGAAGTGGAGTCTGGAGAATGTTTAAGAGAATGAGACAGGGCTGGGCGCGGTGGCTCACGCCTGTAATCCCAGCACTTTAGGAGGCGAGGCAGGCAGATCACGAGATCAGGAGTTCGAGCCAGCCTGGCCAACATGGTGAAATCCTGTCTCTACTAAAAATAAAAAAATTAGCCAGGTGTGGTGGCACATGCCTATAGTCCCAGCTACTTGGGAGGCTGAGGCAGGAGAATCACTTGAACCAGGGAGGCAGAGGTTGCAGTGAGACGAGGTCATGCCACTGCACTCCAGCCTGGACAACAAGAGCAAAACTCCACCTCAAAAAAATAGAAAATGAAAAAAGGTAATTCTTTAAATTGCACACTTCATTTCTGCTTATATTCCACTAGCTAGAAGTTAGTCACATGGTCTCATGTCTTTATTCTAACAGATATGTGTCCGAGTAAGTGCTAAGAAGTAGGAAGAGATGAAGCCCTGTCCTCCAGGACTTTAATTCAGTCATTCATCCCTTGGACCTACACAGACTCCAGGCCCAGGCCCCTGCCCACCTCATTGCTGGTATCTCTGCAGAGCCTCCTGCTTCCCCCAGAGGGTGCCAGAGCCCTCTGCTTCCTCAGCCTTCAGACCCACTTGTGTCTCACGTGGGGACAGCTCAGTCTACAGAGGCCCAAGGGAGATCTTTGAGACCCATGCTGTAGACACCTTGAGGCAGATGGGAGTCATGTAGCCCAGTGGCTAAAAGCCTCGGCCCAGCATAGAGTTGGGTTCAGTTCCAGACATATCCTTCACCTGCTGTGTGATCCCGGAAGTCACTCAATGACTCGGAGGCTGGGGTCCCCTGGAAAGCTTATACAAAGAGTTCCCAGGGCCTGGAACATCAAAAGAGCTCTGAGAATGCTGGCTCTGCTGTTGCTTCTCTGAATGAGTGGCTGAGGGCCATACGCCCCCTCTCCTCCACCACAGATGATCCCTACTCTCATAGCCACACCCTGGACCCTCACGTATTCAGTCACCTCACCCCGCCTGTCACCTATCCTTCCGGCTCTCCTCTCTTGTTTACACATCTTATACTCACCCACTTCCGTCCCTGAATGTTTGAAGGCTCTGGGGTTGTGAGGGACACTGAAGAGACTTCCCTCCCTAAGATTTAGGTGGAATGACCCACTAAGGGACTGAGGCCAGAGACTCCCAGAGAAAGACAACAAGCCCAAAGATGCCTGTTACAAGAAAGTTAAAAGAGCCAAGTACGTGTCCTCCCTTTTTTCTCCCTGTGCAGGGTCTGGGCATCCAGTGCAAACATATGCAGGTCCCAAGGGACACCATCTGTGCAGAGCTGGGTAGAGTTAAGAACATTTGGTCTGGGCGCACTGGCTCGCACCTGTAATCCCAGCACTTTGGGAGGCTGAGGTGGGCGGATCACCTGAGGTCAGAAGTTTGAAAGCAGCCTGGCCAACATGGTGAAACCTCATCTCTATTAAAAATACAAAAATTATCCGGGTGTGGTGGCAGGTGCCTATAATCCCAGCTACTCGGAAGGCTGAGGCAGGAGACTCACTTGAACCCGGGAAGCAGAGGTTTCAGTGAGCCAAGATTGCACCATTGCACTCCAGCCTGGGTGACACAGAGAGACTCCATCTAAAACACACACACACACACACACACACACACACACACACACACACACATTTAAACCACTACACCAACATCTGGTTCAAGATGGTGGACTGAGAACTTGTCTCTGCCATCCCTGGCCCATCCAATACCACTGAGACCACAGTAAGCGAAGGGAAAAGGAAATAGAAGGGCTGGGAACAGAATGGCTGGGAGATGGTGAGTATCCACTGCACAGGGATCTTGATTTGCTTCTAGAACATAGAAAGAGGGAGGAGGATCACGCTCAGGAATAGGTCGGGGTAAAGGAAGCCAGAGCCAAAGCACGCTGCGAGGAAGCTGCCCCAGAGGCTGGAGCAGGAGTAGACTCTCTACAGGAACTCAACACACCCTACAGGGTCGGCAGCCAGCACATGTACCTCTCCATCCCCACAGGTAACAGTGCAGGGCAGGGGAGACACCTTACATGAGTGCCAATATCAATCAACCCGCCCTTTGCTCATAAAGATGAATTGGTTACCAGGTATTACCAGGCAGGTGAGGAAGACCAGCAAAAAGAAAAGGATCAAAATACAAATAGGCCAGGCACATTGGCTCATGTGGGAGGCCGAGGTGGGTGGATCACCTGAGGTCAGGAGTTCAAGACCAGCCTGGCCAACATGGTGAAACCCCATCTCTACTAAAAATGCAAAAATTAGCTGGGTATGGTGGTACATGGCTGTAATCCTAGCTACTTGAGAGGCTGAGGCAGGAGAATCGATTAAACCCAGGAGGCGGAGGTTGTGGTGAGCCAAGATCGTGCCACTGCACTCCAGCCTGAGTAACAGATTGGAGTCTCTCTGTTATCCAGGCTGGAGTGCAGTGCCTCAATCTCGGCTTACTGCAATCTCCACCTCCTGGGTTAAAGCGATTATCCTGCCTCAGACTCCCGAGTACCTGGGATTACAGGCATATGCCACTATGCCCAGCTAATTTTGATATTTTTAGTAGAGACAGGGTTTCATCATGTTGGCTAGGCTGGTCTTGAACTCCTGACCTCAGGTGATCCACCCACTTTGGCCTCTCAAAGTGCTGGGATTACATGAGCGAGCCATCACACCCAGCCAGTGTTCTGACAATTTTATACTTATTAACTCACTTAGCAACCTTCTGAGCTAGATGCTATTGTCATCTCACTTACAGGAAACTGAGTCACAGAATGGTAAAATTACCTTGACCAAGGTTCACATGGCTGGTAAGGGGCAGAGAAATGAAATTTGAATCCAGGCAACCGGTTTCCTGAGTTGGGCTCTGAACTACTCAGCCATATCGCCTATTTAATTATTTACTTACTTATTGAGACAGGGCTCTGTAGCTCAGGCTGGCGTGCAATGGTGCAATCATGGCTCACTGCAGCCTCGACCTCCCAGGCTCAAGTGATCCTCCCACCTCAGCCTCCCAAGTAGCTGGAACCACAGGCACCCACTATCACGTTCAGCTAACTTTAAAAAAAATCTTTTTTTAGAGATGGGGTTCTCACTACATTTCCTAGACTGGTCTCTAACTCCTGGGCTCAAGTGACCCATCCACCTTGGCTTCCCAAAGTATTAGAATTACAGGTGTAAGCCACTGCAACTTGCCAATACTGCCTTTTTAATAAACTAAACAAAAAGTGAACAAACCAATCCCGAAGGGAACAGATAATTCAAGGAATACAAGAGAACTTATAAAAAGAAAGATTCTAATGCCATTATATTCATAAAACAAACAAAAAAAAGCAGCTATGAAAAGAAAGCAAAAAATAATTCTTGGAAATTTAAAATAGAATTGCTGAAATAAAAAGAAATTCAATAGAAAGGGGTGTGAACATCTGCGGTTTTGGTTTCCAAAATTAGTTCACTCTTCTTTTGGTAAAAATACCAATTTCCCTCCTGTATTCTCCAGCCCTGTGGGTTGGTGGAATTGACACCTCTTCCATTTACTGCACAAGAGAAGCATGTTGCTGCTCACAGTCCATTATGAGGAGCCAGAGGGTGAAGACAACAATGAGGGCAGAGGAAAGGTATATACTGACCCTGGGTCCTTGTGGACATCATTGAGTCCCTTCCTCAAGCCTTACCTAAAGCTAAAGGGATGAGCACTTCTCACTCTTAATAGCCACGGATCAAATCCCATAGAAGGACTCCAGTTTACCCTTGTCGCAGTTGTGTGTCCAGCCCTCGGATGAGCTACCATCAAGGGAAACTGCCAGACCTTGGTGACAAGCCCACCCACTGAAAACGGGGAAAAAAACCCAAGTCACATCATTGGACTGGAAGAGCTGCAGCTCCCTAAAAGAGAGGAGAGGAGGAATGCTGGATAAACACAAATGCTTGATCTCAGTGCACCTGCAAAGAATCCAGGCATGGGAAGGTGGGCACAACAAGTAGCCTTTCGGGTTGACATAACAGAGACAACATCTGTTTCTTCTCTCAGAAAGAAATAAGAAAGGCAATTGAAGAACCAGAAACAACAAAATCTATTCCAGGATAAAATAGAAAGAAAACACTTCTGAGGCATGATTCTGAGCAATTAGTGGAGTATAAGAAAAGCAAATCCATTTGACCTTGACATCTGAAACAGCAAATATTCTCCATCCAGCCACTTTAGGGTAGAGGAAATGATACTATATTTCCTTCTCAAAGGAGCTATCTCCTTACTTGGTTCTGTAGTAAATAACGTTTATACAGTTTATACAATTGTAACATTCGTTGGTTTTCAATATTCAGAATCAACCTGAAGATAAAGCATGGAAGATTTCATTATAATACAGAAGAGCATGTAAATGTTACAAACTTTGACGATGAAAATGGAAAAAAGAAAACAGCAGAACTTAGAGGGAGATGGTAGGTGGCACAGGGCTTCGGGGGCCTGGGGGTGGGGGTGCAATTTTTCTTGCATAGTGATAGGGCTCAAGAAATCCTGTCTAAAATTGGTGTATGAGGAATGAAATTTTAAATATAGATTGTTGAGAACTATAAGTAGCACCAACATAGGACTCCAATAATAACACAGCAAACAAAACTGAGAAAACAGACATGGGGGAGATGAGAGAGGGTGATTTAAGTTCCCTGCTTTAATGATGAGGTACCAGTAGATGCTCTCTTAAGTTACTAAATTGAGAATCAAAGATAAAGTGTATTGTTTAGAAGTGTGATGTTCAAACTCCAGAAAAGGCCGGGTGCAGTGGCTCATGCCTGTAATCCCAACACTTTGGAAGGCCGAGGGGGCAGATCACTTAAGCCCAGGAGTTTAAGACCAGCCCAGACAACATGATGAAACTCCATCTCTACTTTAAAAAACACAAAAAATTTGCAAAGCATGATGGTGCACACCTGTAGTCCCAGCTACTCAGGATTTCACCACTACACTCCAGCCTGAGTAACGGAAGTGAGACCCTGTTCCAAAAAAAATGCAAAGAAGAAGAAAACGCCAGAGTATGTAAAAACAAAACAAAAAAAGTCTGGAAGAGTGGAGCTGAGGGGTAGGAAATTTTGCTTTTTGTTTCATCCCTCTGTATACGTTGATCTTTCTTTCCTTCCTTCGTTCTTTCTCTTTCTTTTTCTTTCTTTCTCCTTTTTTTTTTTTTT
>NW_016107643.1:1670346-1681730 GCF_001604975.1 Cebus imitator
GAGACGGGGTTTCACCATGTTGACCAGGATGGTCTCGATCTCTTGACCTCGTGATCCACCCGCCTCGGCCTCCCAAAGTGCTGGGATTACAGGCTTGAGCCACCGCGCCCGGCCTCCTTTTTTTTTTTTAAAGCTACATATACTGCATCATATCCACAGCCCACACCCATCCAACCAGGCTTCACCCGCTATGTTTATATGGAGGGTTGAGCACTTATTCCTGCCTCCTTCCAGTTCGTCTTCCTGTACTGAAGAGGCTAGAAAACTAATTAATATCACACAGGTTCCCTTCTAGCTGCCTTAGTATACCACCCCACTCAGCCATCATTGATTCTCCACTTCACCAAACTGCTCAAAAATAGTCTCTTCTAAAAACGTTGGAATTGGGACTAAGAGACGCTCCAGCAGACCCCTAAACAACATAGGTTTGAACTGTGCTAGTCCACTATACACAGGTTTTTAAAAAATAAACATATTGAAAAACATTGTGGAGAGTTGTGACATTTGAAAAACCTCGCAAACCACATAGCCTAGAAATATCAAGAAAATCGAAACAAAGTTAGGTATGTCGTGAATACATAAATATATATGTTGACTAGATTATTAGTAAGGCTTCTAGTCAACAGAAGGCTATTAATAATCAAGTTTTTGAGTCAAAAGTTATACACAGATTTTCGATGATGAGGATTAGCCACCACCCCCAACCCCCAAGTTGTTCAACAGTCAACTATAGTTGAAATCTGCTGGTAGCTGAATTAGGCAACTAAATTCAAGACAAGTGGAATGGTCGTATGCATGGAATAGAAATAAATAAATAAATAAGCAAGGAGTTGAAGCAAGAGCATTGGCTCATGCCTATAATCCCAGCACTTTGGGAGGCCAAGGCAGGCAGATGACTTGAAGTCTGAGGTCAGGAGTTCAAGACCAGCCTGGCCAACATGGTGAAACACCATCTCTACTAAAAATTAGCCGGGTGTGGTGGTGCACGCCTGTAATCCCAGCTGCTTAGGAGGCTGAAGCATGAGAACTGCTTGAACCTGGGAGACAGAGGCTGCAGTGAGCCAAGATCACACCACTGCACTCCAGGCTGGGCAAACGAGTGAGACTCTGTCTCACAACAACAACAACAACAACAAGAAAAGCAATTGTTAAGAGAATAAAAAGACAAGCCACAGACTGGGAGAATATATTTGCAAAACACATATTTGATTACCCAAAATACACAAAGAACTCTTAAAACCCAACACTAAGAAATCAAACAACCCCATTTAAAAATGGGCAAAAGGGCCAGGCATGGTGGCAGTGGCTCATGCCTGTAATACCAACACTTTGGGAGGCCAAGGAGGGCAGATCATCTTAGGTCAGGAGTTCGAAACCAGCCTGGCCAACATAGTGAAACCCCATCTCTACTAAAAATATAAAACTTAGCCCAGCGTGGTGATGCACATCTGTGGTTCTAGCTGCTAGGGTGGCTGAGGCAGGAAAATCACTTGAACTGAGGAGGTGGAGGTTGCAATGAACCGAGATTGTACCACTGCACTGCAACCTGGGCAATAGACTCTGTCTCAATAAAACAAATGTATGCAAAAGATGTGAACAGACACCTCATCAAAGAAGATAGACTGATGGAAGATAAGCATATGAAACCATGCTTAACCTGATGTCATCAAGGAAATTGAAGCAACAAGATACCGGTAAACCCCTATTATAGTGGCCAAAATCCAGAATGCTGAAAAGACCAAATGCTGGCAAGGATATGGAGTGACAGGACTCTCATTCATTGCTGGTGGAAATATAAAACCACTTTTAAGACAGTTTGGCAGTTTCTTACAAAACTAAACATAGTCTTACCACACAATCTAACAATTACCCAAATGAGTTGAAAATTTACATCCAGGGCCAGGCGCAGTGGCTCATGCCTGTAATCACATCACTTTGGGAGGCCAAAGAGGGAGGATTGCTTGAGGCCAGGAGTTATTTATTTATTTATTTATTTTGAGACAGAATTTCACTCTGTCCCCCAGACTGGAGTGCAGTGGTATGATCTCATCTCACTGCAACCTCCTCCTACTGGGTTCAAGCGATTCTCCTGCCTTGGCCTCCAAGTAGCTGCTGGGATTACAGGCACCTGCCATCATGCCCAGCTAATTTTTATATTTTTAGTAGAGATGGGATTTTATCATGTTGGCTAGGCTGGTCTTGAACTCCTGACCTCAAGTGATCCACCTGTCTTGCCCTCCCAAAGTGCTGGGATTACAGGCATGAGCCACTGTGCCCGCCAAGGCCAGGAGTTCTAGACCAGTCCTGGAAATACAGTGCGACTGTCTCTATAAAAAAATTTTTTTAATTAGTCACATGTGGCGGTACACACTTGTAGAATCAGCTACTTGGGAGGCTGAAGCTGAGGATCACTTGAGCCCAGAAGTTTGAGGGTGCAATGAGCCACGATCATGCCACTGTACTCCAGCTTGGGCAACAGAGCAAGATCGTATCAGAAAGAAAGAGAGAGGAAAGAGAGAGAGGTAGAGGTAGAAATAGAGGGAGAGGGAGAGGGAGAAGGGAAGGAAAAGAGAAAGACCTTACATCCACACAAAACCCTGCACATGAATGTGTATAGCTGCTTTACTCATAGTTGCCGAAAACTGGAAGCAACCAAGATGTTCTCCAATGGGTAAACAGATACACAAACCTGGTATATCTATGCAATGGAATATCATTAAGTAATAAAGACTTAGCAAACCACAAAAAGTCATATGCATACTAAATATGCATTTAGTAATATTAATATGCATTAAGCAATAAAAAAGACTTGTCAAGCCACAAAAAGTAATATGCATATTACTAAAGGAAAGAAGCCAGTCTGAAAAGGCTACATGCTGTATGATTTCAACTATTTGACTTTCTGGAAAAGGCAAAACTACAAATGGTAAAAAGATCAATGGTTGCCAGGGGTTCTGGGGACAGGGAAGGATGAATAGGTGGAGCGCAGGGGAATTTTACGTCAGCGATACTATTCTATGATACGCATTTGTCAAAACCCATAGAAAGTACAACACAAAGAGTGATTCTTAATGTAAACTATGTACTTTAGACAACAGTGTATCAATATTAGTTCATTAATTGTAATAACAATGTACCACACTAATCCAATATGTTAATAATGGGGAAACTGCCTGTGAGGGAGGGGATACATGGGAACTCTACTACAGCTCAATAATTTTGTAAATCTAAAACTTTTTTAAAAATAAAGTTATCTCTTAGAAAACGATAAAAATAATAAAATAAAAAGTCAATTTTTTTTCAGAGGGAGTCTCACTCTGTTGCCCAGGCTGGAGTGCAGTGGCACGATCTCTGCTCACTGCAACCTCCACCTCTGGGTTCAAGTGATTTTCCTACCTCAGCCTTCTGGGTTCAAGTATTTCTCCCACCTCAGCCTCTCAAGTGGCTGGATCTACAGGCTTGTGCCACCACACCTGGCTAATTTTTGTATTTTTAGTAGAGACGGGGTTTCACCATGTGGGCCAGGCTGGTCTTGAACTCTGGATCTCAGGTGATCCGCCCGCCTTGGCCTCCCAAAGTGCTGGGATGACAGGTGTGAGCCACCATGCCTGGCCTAAAAGATCAATTTTTAAAAGGCAGTCTGGCCGAGGCAGTGGCTCACACCTGTTATCCCAGCACCATGGGAGAGGGCTGTCAGGGGAGGATCTCTTGAGCCCAGGAGTTCGAGGCTGCAGTGTCTTATGATGGCGCCACTTCACTCCAGCCTGGGTGACAGAGTGAGACACTGTCTCTAAAATAAGTAAATAAAAATAAAATAAAATTTTAAATTTGAAAAGGCAATCTGCAGTAAGAGAAGATGAAGTTAGCAGGTATACAGAGAGCAGGACAGAGGAGAGTCCATGAACAATAGGGAAGGAAAGTGGCCGTGGTGACAGCTCCCGGGCTCCTGGCATATGTTCAATTCCCTGTTCCCAGCCACCAGGAAGCCCAGATGTCCCCGCCCACCTCTACATACAAACCCGGGATCCTTTTCTTTTCTCTTTTTCTTTTTTTTTTACTTTTCTTTTTTTCAGGAGAGAGCTGGAATAAACCCTGGATCCTTGACCTCAACTTCTCCTTTCCTTTATGTGCTCTAATGAAAGCCGGAATCCTCTTCTGTGGGCAGATGGGGGCAGTGGCAGAGGGGAGCAGACTCATCTCTTCCCTTCTCCTTCACACCACACGCTCTGCCTGGGTGAGCTCATCGTCCTCGTGTCTTCAATTTCCACCTCCATGAGGACGACTGCCAGATTTCTACCCGAAACCCCAAACTCTACTCTGAGCTCCAGACCCATCTACTAATTGCCTAGTCAACATTTTCCCTGTGGGGTGGAATCAGATAGGATTACATTCTGCTGTGACTAACAGAGACTGAAAATGCAGAGTCCTAAACAAAAGTTTATTTCTCTCATGCTGAAAAGTCTGCAAGTACGCAGCCCTGGGCTGGAATGGGGACACTGCTGGGGGCCGCATCTCCTTACAGGCCGCTCCTCTGCTGTCACCAGGGTGTGTCTCTCAACCATACGATTCAAAGTGGTGACTGAAGGACCAGTTCTCCCACTGACATTCCAGGCAGCAGAATGGAGAAGAGCAGGCTGAGGAAGGAGGAACCACGGGTGCCCTCCAGCTGTTTCAAGGAAGGTTCCTGAAAGATGCTACATAACGATTTTGTTTATATCTCATTAGCCAGACTTAGTCATGTGGCAATATCTTGAAGCAAGAAAGGCTGAGAAATATACTGTTTCCCAGTATGGAAGGCTGGGATTTTAGAAAAGGCTGGGTTGCCGTATGCATGACTAAAAAGAGAGTGCTCTGTTCTTAGGAAAATGAGAATAGACCGGGTTGGGGGAGGACAACTAGCACTGGCTACACTGCAGCCCCACAACCTCCTCATGCTTGATGTGACTGAAATAGAAAGAGCGCCTCCCCTCAACATTTCCTTTCCCTTAGCCTTATTCCTTTTCCACACCCCATACCCCAGCAGAGGGACAATTCCATGGGACTCGCTCACTGGCAAGGGGAGGTCTCACCCAAGCTCAGTGAAGGGTAAGCAGAGAGAATTGTGGACGGAAGCTGACTTTCCAGGGGTCTGGAGGAAATACTGAAAATGCCAAACAGAAGATGTCCAGGTGGAGCAAGTGGGGCTGAACGTTCTTGTCCAAGGAGGCAGAGAGCCTGCAGAGCAAGACACAAGGGCAGGTCTCTACTGAAAGCACCAGGGGCAAAGTCACCCAGCCCTCCATCCCACTGGCCACCAAGCATGTCAGCTCCACTCTGCCTCCTGCCCGTGCCACCCTGTGCACCTTTGCCTGTACCATGTCCTCCACCTGGCATGCCCTTCACGCTCCTCCATCTGGTGAACTCTCAGCCCCACCTCAGGCTCAGATCCGGAGGCACCTCCTTCAAGAAGTCTCACCTGTCTCCTGGGAAAACACATCACACTGGGAGACGAGGCCAAAAGTGGGGAGGTGGTCAATACAGAGGTCTGGAAGGTGGGTCCAATCCTGGCTTAACCCGGCTTTGGGTGTCATTTGGGGTGGGCTATTGGGAAGGCTCAGCAGGAAGGTGGGACCCCAAGGCTTTCCTTTTATGAAGGAGAGGGCACCAGCTGTTGACAGAGGAGTGACAGCAGGGAGCCACCAAGGCTGAGCCTTGAACCCTGGGGCACCAGGCTCCTGCCAGCAGCTCCGCCTCTAACACTCCTGCTTCTAGGGAGGAAGATGATGCAGCCTGAGGCAATTGGCCACAGGGAGGAAGTTCAGCTGGGCGGGACAGGCAGAGGAATTCCTGGAAGGAAGCTCACCCCTTAGCACTGGGGTAGAAGGGCACTAGAGACAAGGGCAGCCCAAGAACTGCCCACCTCCCATCCCCATGAATAAGCAGGTGGGCCTGGGTGACCAGCTGGGGGCCACCCCTGGGTGCTCAGGTACCATGCTCCTGCCCCAGCCTCCTGAGCTGTGCACAGGCAAGAGCACAAGCGCCAATGCAGCCCGTGGGGTCTGCGTGGGGCAGTCACCCATTCTAAGCTTCAGCTTTCTCACCTGCAGAAAGAGGGTGAAGAGTACTTCCCCCTGTGGTTGTGGTGAGGGGAACTGAAGCATCAGGGATCAGGGTAGGGGACCAGCACACCTAAGGTTCAGTCAATAAGGCCCATTAGTGGAGAAAGCCTCCCCACTCTCCCTTCCCTCCTGAGGCAAGTGGTAGAGGCACCTGCCCTCCCCATTGTTTGTGTGTGTGTATGTGTGTGTGTGTGTGTGTGTGTGTGCATGTGCAACACATGTGCCCCAAGCTCTGGAGAACAAGCAGCCAGGCTTGGGCAGGAGCCCGGAGGGAAGGGGGGACATGCAAAGTTGTCTCCATAGCCCCTCAGTGCCAACAGGCTTAGGTCGGGGATGACATGTCTTAGAAACAAACTTCACCCTCTGCCCTAAAACTGCCTGCTGGTCTGCTGATAGGGCCAGGCAGTGGGCACTTGCAAAGAGGGCCCTGCTCCTGCCTTCCAAATCCAGAAAGTTTTCTTGACAGTGCCATGGAGGGGGCCTGGGGCCAGGGGACTCCCCAAGCAAACACAGTACCCACACAAGGGTCTAAGGGACCACTTTCTCCCCGACCACCTGAGGTAGGGATGGATGTGGACGAGCAGCTCAGGGCTGGGGCTGGCCTAGGTGGAAGGTTCAGAAGCACAGAAGGCAGGATGTGCCCAAGGGGCAGGAGTTGGGGTTGGAGGCTAAGGCTGGGGAGGAGAGTTTGGGAGATCAGCTAAGGGCAATCCACACCTTGGCTCTTCTCTTGATCTTGGGGAGCCATGAAGTGTGTTGACGTGGTGACAGGATGGCACCAGATTTGCACCTTTGAAAGTCATTTCTGGGCTGGGCGTGGTGGCTCATGCCTGTAATCCCAGCACTTTGGGAGGCCGAGGCAGGTGGATCAACTGAGGTCAGGAGTTCGAGACAAGCCTGGCCAACATGGCAAAACCCTGTCTCAACTAAAAATACAAAAAATTAGCCAGGCATATTGGCTCAGGCCTGTAATCCCAGCTACTCGGGAAGCTGAGGCAGAAGAATTGCTTGAACCTGGGAGGCAGAGGTTGCAGTGAGCCAAGATCGCACCACTGCACTCTAGCCTGGGCGACAGAGCGAGACTCTGTCTCCAAATAAATAAATAAATAAAATAAGGAAAATAACCTCTGGTTGCAGATAGAGATGGACTGCGGGGCAGGGCTGACAGGGAGGGCATCTCATGGGAGGGAAAGACCCTGACCACGGTCCAGAGGAAAGCGGCTGGCCTGGGGAGGACATACTTAGAGGCTGATTCTTCTTCATGCTACCCCCACCCAGGAA
This sequence comes from Cebus imitator, assembly GCF_001604975.1. NCBI lineage: Eukaryota > Metazoa > Chordata > Mammalia > Primates > Cebidae > Cebus > Cebus imitator. Next base: position 1,677,726 of record NW_016107643.1, read on the forward strand.
GACACAGGAAGCTGATGAGGTCAGTGGGTGGGCTGGCAACAGTGCTGAAGCGCAGCAGGAGGGAGATGGGTGGGCACAGAGAGGTGGAGGGCAGGGGCTCTGAGGACCCTTATCCATGCCCACCTGGGCGATTGAATTGAGCTTCCTCTAGCGTGGAATGTGGGCTCACTCAGGCTATTTGCTATCCTTCTCTCAGGTCAGACCGGATGCAGCCCAAGGGTGGGATCTGTCACGCCCTCATCAGACTGAGGGGTCCTGAAATGTGGGTGTGGGGGAAGGAGGGAGCTTCCAAGCAGGAGGGCATGGAGGGTGCTGGCAGTGAGGACTGGGGATCCCCCCTCCATGAGTCTTCACCCCTTCTCAGAACCTGCTGCTGTGGCCCTCAGAGATGAGCCCATCTTTGGAGCTGGAGGTGGGGATGGAGGGAAACCAGGTGAAAGGGAAAAAGAAAAACAGGGCGGGCATGTGTGTGAGGGCTAGACCGTGCAGCCCCAGACATGCACAGCAGACTCACACTTCAGCCCCTCCTGACTCTGCTCAGCCTCAAAACACAAGACACAGCAACACACAAACACATAATACACAAACAGTTGGCCAGGCATGGTGGCTTATGCCTGTAATCCCAGCACTCTGGGAGGCCAAGGCAGGCAGATCACAAGGTCAGGGGATTGAGACCATCCTGGCTAACACGGTGAAAACCTGTCTCTACTAAAAATACAAAAAATTAGCCAGGCATGGCAGCAGAGATCGTGCCACTGCATTCCAGCCCGGGCAACAGAGCAAGACTCTGTCTTAAAAAAAAAAAAAAAAAAAAAGCACACAAAAAACACAAACAGTCACACACTAGCACACACTAGCACACACACAGACACACATAGACACACACAGACACAGACTTTTCAAGAAATACACATGAACACAGACATACAAGCACACAGTCTTACACATATGAAGACACTCAAGCACAGACACAAACACACCAACAGATACGCAGACGGATACACATAGGCACACACTGGGTGGTGGCTGTGGAGATTGCTGATTGGATACCATGCGGGCTTGGGATCCAGAATTGGTACAGTGCACCCCTCCTGCCTACCTCTATAAGGAGGCCCTCCGGGGCAGTGGCCCTGAGAAGAAAGGCACTAAGCCTAGGGAGGTGACACTGTAGCTGGGGAGCATTTGGGCTGGGCAGAGAGGGAGAGCATTTCAGGGAGGGAAAATGGCCCCTGCAAAGGTCTGGAGTGAAAGAGCGAAAGGGATGCCCCAAGAACTGGGCCTCATTTGGTGGGGCTGTGGGGCCCTTGTCTGAAGGGCAGCCTCCCCGCACAAAGGGAGGTGGTGGACTGAGAAGCATCTGGAACTTCTGTGGGGACACATGGGGCAGAGGGGAAGGGGAGCAGGCATAACAAGTCAGCTGCCTTTGAAAGGGACCCAGCAGAAAGTCATTCATTCATTCATCTATTCATTCATTTATTTATGACAGGGTCTCTGTCATCACCCAAGCTGGAGTGCAGTGGTGCAGTCACCCTCACTGCAGCCTCAAACTCCTGCACTCAAGCAATCCTCCACCCCAGCCTCCTGAGTAGCTGGGACTACAGGCATGAGCTACTGCACCTGGCTAATTTTTTGAATTTTTTAGAGACAGAGTCTTCCTTTGTTGCCCAGGCTGGTCTACAACTCCCGGCTTCAAAACGTCCTCCCGCCTCAGACTCCCAAAGTGCTGGATTACAGGCAAGAGCCATGGTGCCCAGCCCAGAAAAAGGTCTTCACCCCACAAACTCCCTATTTGGAGGCCAAGTCTCAGCATCCCCAAAAAGGCCACGGTGAAAACAAGAAGAACGCTGTGTGCTCTGTAGGAGAGGCTGGGTGTCTCTTGCTGCGGAGTAGTCCCTTGTCGGGCTTGGGGGTCTCAGTCTGTGAGACTCCTCGCCTCGCTTATCTGAACTTGAGCAAGAACAGAGCTAGGCCCAGCCTGCGAGTTCGAGGGCCTGCCCTCATCCGCGATTCTGCTTCTTTTCTGGCCACTGGCTACTGGTAACCGGGCTAGGGAAACTGCAGGGGCCGGGGGCGGGAGGAGGGGGGTTCTGGGTCGAGGGACTGGAGGGGTCTGGGGCAGGGAAGTAGAGGGGTCTGGGCAGGCCTTCCCTCCCCAGCAGCTGGGCCCTCGCAGAAGAGGCAGAGGCTGAGCCCCAAGGTGGGCCTGTGGGGGCGGGGCAGGGGAGCCCCTCGGCAGCTGGACCACAGGAGGCCGACGAGGGTCTGGAATTCCTCTTCCCCTCCCTCCGCCGTCCCCTCTCCCTGTTCCCACCCTCTGGGCTGCTCGCGGAGCCGGGGAGGCGCAGGAGGGGCTCAGGGAGGGGCCCTGGACGCGGGGCCAGCCTGGGCCCCTAGGCGGAGGCCCGCGCAGGCAGGCCCCGCCCCGGCCTCGCACATCTGGGCCGGGAGCGCGGGCCGACCCGGCGGCGCAGGCGGCGCGGCCATCCGGCCGGGGGGAGGGTCCGCGGGCGGGGTGGGCGGCGCGGGGAGGCCGGAGGCCGCGGGGCCGGGCGCACGTCGAGGGCTGCGGGCCCGGGATCGCGGCGGCAGGACTGGGCTGGAGCTGTCGGGAGGGCGGAGGTGAGTTCTGGGGCGGGGGCCCCTGGGCGCCCCGAGTGGAGAAAGGCGCGGAGGTTTGCCGTCCCAGGCTGTCGGCTGAGACCCCACCAAAACCCTCCACACTCCGGGTGTCTGGTGGGGCAGATCTGTAAGCCTCTCTCTCCAGCGGGTCTACGGGTTCGGGAAGGCATTTGGGGCAGCGACCGTGGGCTCCCACCCGGGCTTCGGGGAACCACCTCCCCTACCCCTTGCAGAGCTGCTCAGAGGCTGGGCTGGAGAAACTCCTGTGTCTTAAGGGCTGGCAGGACTGGTGTGGGCTGGAGCCCGCTCCAGGGAGCCAACCTGGGGGACTCGGTGCCTAGGCCTGAGGTGGAAACCTGAGGGTGGGTGTATGTGTGTGTATTGGGGGGTGCCTCAGGGGCTCCAAGTCCTGTGGTCCCGAAGTGCAACAGGGTGCTGAGTGGCCGGGGTGCCAGGGTCTGAGGCTGGGACCTGGCGTTCGGGACCAGCTTGAGGTCCAGGTGGGGTGGGGTCCGGGTTCCTGCTGCGACAGGGGAGCCTGTCTGTGAGGCGAGCGTGGTGTTGATAAGACACTGGAAGGGAGTGAGCACGAAACCAGGGACTCTTCGGGGGGCAGACTGCAGTCCAGGAATCTCAGGCGAGAGGGTTAATGGGGGGCTGTGGGCAGAGCATGGGATGGGCTCTGTTGTTTGTGAACTGGCTGCTCCCATGATGAGGACCGAAGGGGGTGCGGCAGGATGTATGGAAAGCAAAGATGAGGACAGGGAGGGGTCATAGGAGGCCATTTCTGTCTCTCCCTGACCCAGCACAGGATGGGGCAGCCACCTCACTCAGCCACCCACGGTCCCTTTTCTTGAGTGCTCCTCTTCAGAACAGAGTGGGGCAGCCCTTTGGGTGCCATTTCTGATGTGTGCCTTGGGCCCTGGTTATCCCAGTCTGTGGCTTGGAAGAAACGCCTGTGGCCTCACTTAGCCCACAGACGGAGTCTGGTTCCATTACAGGCCTGGCTGGGTGCTAAGCAGAGAGCAGCAGGTGGAAGAGGCAGGGTCCCAGTGAGGAGGGGAGCTGGAAGGACCTGGGTGAGGGCTTTTTCTACACTGGCATTGAGTGGAGCCCTGAAACCCAGAGCACTGCTTGCCCACAATGCTCCTGGAGACTTGAGTGCCCAGCTGAAACACCCCACCCAGGAAGAGATCCTCCGAGGATTCTCTCCATCAGGCAAAGGGTCTGGCCTCTATGTGGTGGCTCACACCTGTAATCCCAGCACTTTGGGAGGCTGAAATGGGAGGATTGCTTGAGGCCAGGAGGTCGAGGCTGCAGTGAGCCATGATCGTGCCACTGCACTCCAGCCTGGGCAACAGAGCAAGATCCTGTCTCCAAAAAAAA
>NW_016107643.1:1681779-1717290 GCF_001604975.1 Cebus imitator
CTAGGCTATTGTGAGACCAGGAGGCACTCTGGGATGGGAGTCTCTGGTTGTGAGTTCCTGCTGGGCCACACCCTATCCTGGTCCCCTGGTCCCCAGGACCAACAGGTCCTGCCTATTGGGTAGAAGTCAGGGCCAGGGAACAGGGTGAAGCTGATGACTAGAGGTCAATATGAAGCCAAGAGTTAGGGGTCAGTCCATGGGCAGGGTTAGGAATCAGGCTGCGGCCAGAATTTGGCACATGCTTGTAGCCAGTAAATGGAGTTACTTTCTGTGTAAATCAAACCGTCTCACTCAATTACTCTCAAACCCACAGGCACCACCAGTCTGAAATTAATAGGCCCCTAGAGCGGGGGTCAGCCTCCCCTCATTTTCAGCTGTGGACTCTGCCCAGACCTAGCTCTTGGGAGCTGGACTTGTCCTGTGTTCTGTGGTCAGCATTCTCCTTAAGTGTTCCTGGGTGTGTGTGCTTGCTTGGTATTCGGCCATCCCTTGGCTTACCTCCACCTCTCGGAGAATCCATGGGATCCTCTTTAACACAATTTTTTTTTTTTTTTTTTTTTTTGAGACAGGGTCTCGCTCTGTCGCCCAGGCTGGAGTGCAATGGCACGATCTTGGCTCACTGCAACCTCTGCCTCCCAGGTTCAAGCAATTCTCCCGCCTCAGCCTCCTGAGTAGCTGGGATTACAGGCATCTGCCACTATACCCAGCTAATTTTTATATTTTCAGTAGAGACAAGGATTTAACCATGTTGGCCAGGCTGGTCCCAAACTTCTGACTTCAAGTGATCCACCTGCCTCAGCCTCCCAAAGTGCTGGGATTACAGGCTTGAACCACTGCACCCAGCCCAGAGTCTTTTTTTTCCTGGTAGTTCTAGGTTGTTTCTTCTCCTAGAAGAATAATAGGTATAATAGCCTTGGTCCAGAAAATCCATTCATTCATTCAACAAAGTGGTTCCCCAGTGCTTAGCACAGAGTCTGGCATGAAGAAATGCTTGGTAAATGCTGAAGAATAAAAATAACATACAAATAGGGCTGCCAACTCCTCCCTCAAGGCCTTGATCCAGTGGTATGCTGGTTCAGCTATGGAAGAAGGAAAAATCCTGATTTGTAGTGCTTGCCAATTTCTGTGGTGTAAATACTCCCAGCCATGACTGATTTCAAGCTACCAATGTGATGTCATTGAATGCAGAATTGGGAAGAAATAGAAAGAATCGCTCGTGGAACCCAGGTCAGCACCCCACTCCATTACCCTGAGCTGGGCTCCTGCCCCTGGCTCCCAAGACCCTTCCCCTCCCCCTCTGTGCTTTCCCTTTTCTCTGCATCAGCCAGCTGCTGTATGTGTGCTCACAGCCAGCCCCCATCCTTCTGATTCTGATTCCTGAGCACCCAACTGTGTACCTCCAATGGTACAGAGGATAGCAAGAGTGTCTGGAAATCTCCATGGTGCTGGCCATGCAGGAGAATCCTGGACATATGAGTGTGTGGGAGTCCAGGTGTCTGTCTACGGTGGGGCTGGTTTGTGTGAACTGTATGAGCAAGGTTGTGAGCGTGTGTGTATGCGCATGCCAGAGCCCAGCTCTGTGTCTGCCTGTGTTCTATAGCAAAACTTTCTGATCGGGCCACTGGTGACAGAGAGGGAATGGACTGGCCCTGTGTAGCCTCTCCCTTTGTTTAGGGGAGCAACCAGGCCCACCAATGGGAACATAGTGTCAGTGGGCTGCAGACTGTCTGAGAGACACAGGTGAGCAACACTTCTCAAAGTTTAGTGTGTACCCGAATCACCTGGGAATTTTGTTAAAATAGGCGGGGCGCAGTGGCTGAGGCCTCTAATCCCAGCACTTTGGGAGGCCAAGGCAGGTAGATCACTTGAGGCCAGAGTTCGAGACCAGCCTGGCCAACATGGTGAGACCCTGTCTCTACTAAAAATACAAAAATTAGCTGGGCGTGGTGGTACATGCCTGTACTCCCAGCTACTTGGGAGGCTGAGGCAGGATAATCACTTGAATCTGGGAGGTGGAGATTATAGTGAGCTGAGAACTGAGATCATGCCACTGTACTGCAGCCTGGGGGACAGAGTGAGACTCTGTCTCAAAAATAAATAAATAAAAATGAAATATGGGTTCTGATTCAGCAGGTCTGGGATGGGGCCTGAGGTTCTGCATTTCTAACAAGCTGCCAGGTGATACCAATGTTGCTGGTCTTAGCCCACACTTTGAGTAACAAAGCTGTTAATGGTTTGGAGAATTCTGCCTGTAGTCTGGCCCCAGAACTTCATAGACAGGATTGAGCCTCACCTGTCTTAGAAAATAAATATTCTTCCTCAGCTCCCTTCAGCTTTAGCTTCCTCCAGCTACTGCCCTCAGATGTATTCCTGATCTCAGCCAAGCTTCTCAGAAGTTCTAGCTCAATAAGATTGCGTCACTGCACTCCAGCCTGGGCAACACAGTGAGACTCCAACTTAAGAAGTTCTAGCCGGGCTCAGTGGTTTGCACTTGAAATCCCAGCACTTTGGGGCAGGATAACTTGAGGGAGGCAGATCACTTGAAGTCAGGAGTTCGAGACCAGTCTGACCAACATGGTGAAACCCCGCCTCTACTAAAATACAAAAATTAGTCAGGCATGGTGGCAGGCACCTGTAATCCTAGCTACTTGGGAGGCTGAGGCGGGAGAATTGCTTGAACCCAGGAGACGGAGGTTGCAGTGAGCCAAAATCGTACCACTGAACTCCAGCCTAGGCAACAGAGCAAGACTCCATCCAAAAAAAAAAAAAAAAAAAAAACATTCTAGCTCATGTGACCGCTTGCTCACTCCTCACCTCGGCTTACCTGCCCTACTAAAACAGGTGTTTCCAGTCTCATCTGAAGACCTCTTACAGGGATCTAGCTTCACCCCTCTCTTTGTACAATCTTCATGAGACCATGGGGGCATCTCAGTCTCCTTGGCTAGTCCATGTTCCTCTGTTCAGCCTTAAAGTATAGGTTCTTCTCGAGACAGAGTGACACCCTATCTGTCTCAAGGAGAACTTACACTTTAAACAAGGAAGAAGAAGAAGAAGAAGGCCAGGTGCAGCGGCTCACACCTGTAATCCCAGCACTTCGGGAGGCCAAGGCAGGCGATCACCTGAGGTCAGGAATTCAAGACCAGCCTGGCCAACATGGTGAAACCCTGACTCTACTAAAAATACTAAAATTAGCTGGGCATGGAGGCACATGCTTGTAATCCCAGCTACTCAGGAGACTGAGGCAAGAAAATGGCTCAAACCTGGGAGGTGGAGGTTGCAGTGAGCCAAGATCACAACACTGCACTCCAGCCTGGACAACAGAGTGAGACTCTGTCTCAAAAAACAGAAAAGACAAATTGAGTCATGCCCGTACCCCACCCTATCACCTCAGACCTTTCAAAATTTGCTTTTGCTGTTCATATAAAACCAAATCTGAACCAGGGTGCACACGGGCCTGCCTGCAGGGTGAGCTCAGCCCAGCCCCCCATCCAGGCTTCCATGCCCCCTTCCCCCCCCCACATTATCCAGCTTTGACCTTCCCAGAACTCAGCATCACTTGTCATTTCAAAAGTACTTGCCTGATTATCTCCTCCATCAGACTGTTGGTTTCCAATGCAGAGACATTGTCTCTCTTGGTCTCTGATATCTCTCAGTACCTGGCACAGAGTAGGCACCAGAAGACATTTAGGAAGATCCTGATTCTAAGAAAGCAAAGCCATTTTTGAGACAAGCTGGGAACTCTGGGACTTTAGATGAGATTTAAGGAATTACTGTTAATTTCATTAGATGTGAGAATGGCCTCTCGATGTTGTTTAAAACGTCTTTATCTGTTGGAGAGCTGTATTAAAGAGTTCATAGGTGAAACAACATGATGGCTGGGTTTTGCTTCAAAGGACTCCAGCCAAAAGTAAACAAATAAAATAAATAAGCATTCAGTGAGGGAACAAAGCGACAAATAAATCCCACTCTGCTTGTCTGTTCCTGTTGACAGCTACAGGGCCTGCAAGGATGCTGGCTGTCCCGGAGATGGGCCTGCAGGGTCTGTACATCGGTAAGAACCCCCACCACTCTGCCCTGACCACCTCCCACTCACCCCAGCAGGCGCTGAGACCCACCTACAGGCTGTCCAATGTGCCTCTCCAGCAGAGCTTCCCGACAGCCTTTCTGTGAGTGTGTGTGTGTGTGTGTGCATGTGTGCAGGGCAGGTCTGTGTTTACTGGACCTGCTGTGTGTGCAGAGAGGGTCTGTGAGTACAGGTCTGTGTATGTGAATATGTATGAGTATGTGTGCACACAGGACTGGCTTATTCACAGGACCCCTATGTGTATATGAGTGTGGGCTGAAAGCGTGTGTGTGTGTCAGGAGGGTCTGTACACACAGGAGTGTATGCATGGGCCTGTGTTTTGTTCAGGCTGGCTGTGTGCACAGGACCCTGTGTGAGTGTCCTCAGTGAATGTGTGTCTCTACGGGTAGGTCTCTGTGCACAGGACCTGTGTACGGGAGTATAGTCTGCAGGTGGGCACACATGCAGAGATTTCTGCATACGCATGGAGGGTCTGTGTGCACAGGAGTGTTTGCATGTTCATGTGTTTTGTTCAGGCTGTGTGCACAGGACCCCGTGTGATTGCCTGGGTGTGTGTCTCTGTGGGCAGGTCTCTGTGTACAGGAACTGTGTACAGGAGTATAGTTTGCAGGTGGGCACGCATGCAGAGATTTCTGCGTGTGCACACACATCTGCCCATAGCCTGGTCTGGGAGCAGGCTGTGGGTTCTCTGCAGGGGAGGGTGGCCGGAGGCAGGAGGGACACTCCTCAGGAAGTCCATTCACAAAGACCTGGTGGGCTGGGCCCTTCCTTCCTGCCTCCCTTCCCAAGCTTGAGCCACAGCAATTTGGCCTCTCAGGCTGCAGATGGTGGCAGGGCTGGAGCCTGCCCTGGCTGCCTGAGGAGAGGGAGCCCTTGGAATGTGGTCACTTTGTCCCTGCCCCTCCAGCAACTCTACAGACTCTGGCCCTGTCCAGGCGCTTCCCAAGTCCCCCTCATGCCTGGCCCTTCACCTATGTTCCCAGATTACCCCCAAGGCCAGGGAGAGCAGAGACCTGCCTGGCGGTACATGGTAGGACTGTGGCTGAGAGAGCACAGGCCCTGCCCAGCCCAACCTAAGGTGGGCTAAGCCTGCCAGATCCCACACTCCCTCCCTAGCCAGCATCCCTGGTTCATCCATGGATTTCAAGGCAGCCCCAGTACCTTTCACATGCCCATTAGCAATGCCCAGTGTGGTGGTGGCAGCAACTGATCCACACCTGTGGGTGTCCAGCCGGGCAGGTCCTCCTGCCCCATGAGCTGCCTGATCCTTGGAACTAGGCCTAGGGCTGCCCCCCAGGGTTACTCCATTCCCTCCCACCAAAGGCCCAGCTCAGTCCCAGGCCTGCAAGAGGGTCTCGGTGGAGCCTCCTGCCCCCAAATGCTGGCTCAGGGTGTGTGTATGCGTGTGTGGTGGGGTGTGGGAGTCAGATTACTAATGTTTTGAGCGAGGGAGGAGGTGCTGCCTCTCCTGGATCCTCCCCAAGCAGCCAGCTGGGCCTGTCTGTGGCTCTTGTGGGCATGGGAGCTGGGGAGTTCCCACAAATCCTGATTAGAACACGTGGCCCAACTTTAGGGTGGAGAGGGGCAACCCCACCTCCTGGCCAGCTAGGTCTGTAGCCCCACCTTTTGAAGGAGGAGCGTTTCTCTCCCCTCCACACCCACCCCAGGAGCTCACCCCCCCATCTCCCCTGCCCTTCCATCTCTGGACCAAGTCTCCCTGCCACACAATGCTTCTGTCTCTCTCCCCTCCTGCACTCTGTCTGAGGGGCCCTAGTGGGGAGACAGTGAGTCCCCAGGGGAAGCATGTATCACCCGCTAGGGAAAGGTTGCCTTTTATAGCAGACCCTCAGCCCCGGCCCCTACATCACACATGTCCTTCCTACACCCCCCAGTCCTCCTCCCCAGCAGAGAGCCCTTTGCCTTAGCCCAGCAAGGACTAATAGAGAACCTCTGGGTGCCTGGCTTGGGGCCCCGCTGCCATCCCTACCCTGCTTGTGCCAGGATGACCTGCCCTCTCTTCTCTACAGGCGCTAGCCCGGAGCGGTCCCCAGTGCCCAGCCCGCCCGGCTCCCCAAGGACCCAGGAAAGCTGTGGCATTGCCCCCCTCACACCCTCGCAGTCTCCAGTAAGCCCGGAGCAGGGATCAGGTGGTGGGTGGTGTGGGTGGTATGGACGGGGTTGTGCCTGGCAAAATCATGGCAGGGCCTGGGCTGAGAAGGAGGAGGGCATGGGGGCACCACCATGCCTCCTGTCCCCATACACTCCAGTCATGTGCCCCCCAGAAGGACTGGCCTTGGGTGGCCCTGGACTGTAAGGGTATCAATTCTACTGAGAAGGCGAGCCCCATGTAACTAACTCCCAACCCTCCCTGCACAGGAAGCACACGTGGCCATTGAAACTGGCCTGGCTGAGGCAAGTGTTCCTCCAAGCATGTGGCTCTTCTAGGTCCCCAGAGCACTGGGCCTCCTGCTGACCACAGCCCACTTTAATCCAAGTCATATCTAGGGGAGAGGAGATGTGTTACTAAAAAAACAATAGTCTGGAAACTATTAGTTTGGGCTGGCCACAGTGGCTCACTCCTGTAATTCCAGCATTTTGGGAGGCCTAGGTGGACAGATTGCTTTGAGCTCAGGAGTTTGAGAACAGCCTGGACAACATAGCGAAACCCCACCTCTACAAAAAATACAAAAATTAGCTGGGCGTGGTGGCACGCATCTGTAATCCCAGCTACTCAGGAGTCTGAGGGTAGAGAATCGCTTGAACCTGGGAAGCAGAGGTTGCGGTGAGCCAAGATCACACCACTGCACCCCAGCCTGGGTGTCAGAGTGAGGCCTTGTCAAAAAAAAGAAAAAGAAAAAAAGGAGGCTGGGCATGGTGGCTCACGCCTGTAATCCCAGCACTTTTGGAGGCCAAGGCAGGTGGATCACAAGGTCAGGAGACTGAGACTATCCTGGCTAACACAGTGAAACCCTGTCTCTAAAAAAATAAATAAATAAAATACAAATAATAAAAGGAAACCAGTAGCTTGAAGTATCCAGGACACAACCTTCCCACCCCCAAGCTCCCTGGGTCACCCCACCTGGATGACCTTGCCCTAGTGATCCAGCTTAGGGACTTCCTTATTCTTAGGGAACCCAGGCCGGGCATAGGAGAAGGCACACACTTCTCTGGGGGCATGCATGTGGCCTGTCCTCTCTGCCACAGAATCAGACAGTCTGGTTTGTGTCACTTTGCCCACAAAGAGCAAGAGGGTAAAATATACACTGGTCCATGTGCTGTAAAGCTAACCTGGAGGAGCAAAATTGCTCTCAGCTGGGCCCAGGCTGGTGGCTGCCTATGAAGATGGTGTGGGGTGGGGTGGGGCTCAGGCGGTCCAGGCAGAGGTTAGGCAAAGACTGGAAACAGGAAAGCAGGAGCTTGAGCTGAACCCTTCCTGGGGCTACCTGAGAAGCATGTCCAAGGCTCAGCCTGGAGCCTGGGAGGGCAGGGGATCCCAGGCAGGTGGGTAGGTGGGGTAGGCCAGGGCCAGGGCCAGTCTGGATCACAGTCAGTGGAGGGGAGTGTCTCCCCTGTGCAGAGGAAGTGTTGGGGGTGAGGGTGGGGGTGTCCCTGCTGGCTGCTTGCTAATTCTAGGTCTTGCACTTGCAGAAGCCCGAGGCCCGAGCCCCCCAGCAGGCCTCCTTCTCCGTGGTGGTGGCCATTGACTTTGGCACCACGTCTAGTGGCTATGCTTTCAGCTTTGCCAGTGACCCTGAGGCCATCCACATGATGAGGTGAGGGCAGCTGGGCTGGGAGAGTGAGGTGGGGAGCGTGGGGAGTTCCTCATACCCTGGGATAATCTTGGTCACAAAAGTACTGTCATCGAGACATGGGGTCTCCTCAGAGGCCCTGCCACCCATAGTCTGGGGCTTCTCACTGGGCAAAAGTTTGCAGGATGGGTCCCAGGCCTGGGTCCCCAGCCTCAGCTGGAGCAGCTCCCAGCCCTCTGAAGGAAAAATCAGACTTTGTTTTTAATTTTTAATTTTTTTTAGATATAATAAACATACAATAAAATATGCAAATCCTTTTTCTTTTCTTCTTTTCTTTTCTTTTCTTTTTGGGATGGAATCTCGCTCTGTTCACGCTGGAGTGCGGTGGCACGATCTCAGCTCACTGCAATCTCTGCCTCCCGGGTTCAAGCGATTCTCCTGCCTCAGCCTCCTGAGTAACTGGGACCACAGGCATGTGCCACCACACCGGACTAATTTTTGTATTTTTAGTAGAGACGTGGTTTCACTATGTCAGCCAGGCTGGTCTCGAACTCCTGACCTCAGGTGATCTGCCCCCCTCAGCCTTCCAGAGTGCTAGGATTATAGGCATGAGTCACCATGCCTGGCCTTTTTAATTTTCTTTCTTTCTGACTTTTTTATTTGACACAGGGTCTCCCTCTGTCACGCAGGCTGAAGTGCAGTGGTATGATCATAGCTCACTGCAGCCTTAAACTCCTGGGCTCAAGCAATCCTCCCACCTCAGCCTCCTGGCTAATTAAAAAAAAAAAAAAAAATCTTTTTTGGAGAGACAGGGTTTCACTATATTGCCAGGGCTGGTCTTAAACTCCTGGCCTCAAGTGATCCTCCCACCTTGGTCTCCCAAAATGCTGGGATTACAGGTGTGAGCCACCATGCCCAGCCCACAAATCTTTTTCTGAGCTTGTACCCAAACACACACATGTACAAACACATATGTGTTTTTTAAGTAAAAGTGAGATATACAACTTCCTTTGTTTTAAACCTTCAACACTATTTTGTAGATATTTAATGTCAGTACATACAAAGCTACCACTTTCTTTGAATGGTTGCCTAGTATTTCCATAGTACAGATGTGTCATAATTTATCCATTCCCCTATTGACAGTTTTAGAGTTTTTTTTCTCCACTCATTTTTCACTATTACAAGAAGTACAGCAGTGATATCCTTCTTTGAAAACTTGTGCTGCAATCTCTATGGGGTAGATTCCTAGTGGTAATTCCTAGGTCCAACATCTCAAATAAAAAACAAGAAAATGAAGGTTCCAAGGGATGAGTTGACGAGTCACACAGTTGTTATGAAAGACATGTTTCAAAATTCTATTCAGATGTTGTTGGGTTTTGAGTGAACACTCTCCTCTGGACCTCAAGACCCCAGTCACCTGGATGTGTCCTAGAGTGTCGGCAGGCAGTAGGTGAAGCTATAGGAGACCTCAAAGCTCTCAACCCAGACTGGGATGGGAGGTAAGAGGGGCTTCCCCAGGCCTGGAGGCTGGCTGGAAGGGTGAATGGAGAGACAGACAGGTAACTGCTCCCAAAATACACAGGACTTGAGCCTCGTGAGATTGGGCTGTCCTTCCTCCTGCATCATAGGAAGCCACAAAGGCTCTGAGCACTTAACAGTGCTATAGGAACTGCAGGGCATCCCAGATGTCTCTCTCATCAACACACACAGCTGAGGCCATGCTGGGGCTAAGGCCACATGCAGGGACACTGTCTGTGTCCTGTTGAGGTGACGGTCACAGGAAACAGCTGGGGGACATCCCGGCCTCCTCCCAAGCCCTCTCTTCCCACCAGCCACCAAGCCCCTAACATCTCTAGATGTTTCCCTAACACCTAGAATCCCCATCTTCTTCTCTTGGGCCACCGATCCTGCCCAAGTTCAGCCCCGACCTTCTCTCACCTGGATGGCGGCAGCATCTTCCTCCCTGGTTTCCTTTCTCCATCCTCCCTTCCCTCCATTCTGTTGCTCCACGGCGGCCAGTGACCTTTCTTTCTAAAGGCAAATGTGGTCATACCTCTTTGCTACTTAAAATCCACTAAGACAGAGCTCCTAATGGCATTCTGTGCTCTTCATGATCTGACCTTAGCATTCTTGTATTTTCTCCTGCTGCATATCCAGCCGACCCATAGCTAGTTCTCCCTGCTCTTGAACACCTGTAAGTTTTTGCGCATGCTGTTCCCTCTGCCTGGATTCCCACCCAGGAAGGGAGGGTTGCACTGACGGCCCTGTGCCCCGCAGGAAATGGGAGGGCGGAGACCCGGGCGTGGCCCACCAGAAGACCCCGACCTGCCTGCTGCTGACCCCAGAGGGCGCCTTCCACAGCTTTGGCTACACCGCCCGCGATTACTACCATGACCTGGATCCCGAGGAGGCCCGGGACTGGCTCTACTTCGAGAAGTTCAAGATGAAGATCCACAGCGCCACAGTGAGTCACAGGGCTCCAGACAGGGAGGCGGGGCCTGCATGGGAAAGCTAACTAGAGGGTGGGACAAAACCTAAAGGTTTTGTCCGGGACCGGCCCGAGGGAGTCCTGGCTGAGAGGGGGCGGGGCTAAAGGGAGACTTCAGACCCCAGTGTGGGAGGAGCTCAGAAGTGAGACAGCTGGAGGCGGGGCTAATAGTGAAACGGGTTGCGGGAGTGGTGGGGCTAAGGAGAGGTGCTGGGGCAGAGCTAATGTCAGATTGGGGCAAGAGTGGGACGGTGCTAAAGAGGAGGGGAAGCTTCAGGAAATGGGGTGATTTTAATAATGAAGTCGTCAGGAAATGAGCGCAGAGCTGAGGCCTCCTCCAGAGCCGCCCTGTGTCCCTGCCAGGATCTCACCTTGAAGACCCAGCTAGAGGCAGTAAATGGAAAGAAGATGCCTGCCCTGGAGGTGTTCGCCCATGCCCTGCGCTTCTTCAGGGAGCACGCCCTTCAGGTATGCTGCGGTCCCACTACTGCTCACTGCGACGGGGACCCCCAAGCCCTTCTACTCCCATCCTTTCCCCTCATCCGAACACTCCCGCCCCGCCCCCGACACTGGATGCGTAGCCACCGCCAGAGGTCAGAGGTCATCTTTTTGACCATAGTTCCCTCTCTTTTTGTGCAGTAGAGCCTGCACCAAGCCGTACTGATGGGAGGGGGGCCGATTCTTCCAACTCAGCTGGGAAGTCTTTCCTATAGTTTGATTAGTTCCTCCAGCTCCACAGAGGGCTGAAGACCACCCTCCCTCCAAGCCAGCTCTTCCTCTCACTGCCTGCTTCTGCACCAGGAGCTGAGGGAGCAGAGCCCATCGCTGCCAGAAAAGGACACTGTGCGCTGGGTGTTGACGGTGCCTGCCATCTGGAAACAGCCGGCCAAGCAGTTCATGCGGGAAGCTGCCTACCTGGTGAGGACATGCAGGCAGGCAGAGAACACTGCTCAGCAAGGCCCAGGCCTGTCCCCACACCTGTATGCACCCACTACCCTTGGGACCACAGAGTCATTGTGAAAGAACTTCAGCCTGCTCCTGCTGGGAGTTTGTAGGGTTGCTGCCACCCGGAGAGGGAGTGAGCCTGTGGGAACGGGACAGAGGGACAAGAGGCACAGCCCAGGCTATTGTAGACAGTGCCTTAAGTCAGGTGTCCTAGAAGCAGAGCACAAGATGGAGAGCCTTATACGTGAGGTCTATTGAAGAACAGTTCTCAGGAGAAAGGGGAGGGAGGGAAGCGGGACAAGAAAAGGGCTGTGAAGGATGTGGTCTTGGCTGGAGTCTAGCCTCAGGTTTAACCTCAGCTAGAACACATGGGGAGCTGCAGAGGGAGAACTGTAGCACAGAACTGGGGCCGGCTTCTTGCACATCCACATTGGTCTGTCATTGGTTCTGGGGGCATGGGAGGGAAACCTCTCCAAGTGAGGCCATTCCCATCAGCTGAGGGCAGTTGTCCAGAGGAGGTGGCAGCTGTGAGCCAGTAGCAGCCAACACTCACAGTGGCAGACAGGGCACCTAGAACATTTATTTCAGTTGGCATCAGTATTTTCAGGGACATCCCCACCCCTGCCCCACCTTTGTTGGTCCTTGAGCAGGGGAAATAGGACTACGAAAGTATAAAGGGAGAAGATTCTGGCCAATACATGCAAGTCTTCCTACCACCGAGATGCTCAAAAGTCTAGAGCAAGATGTTGGAGGGGCTCCAGTGCAGACAGAGAGAGGGCACAGCCTCAAGACTCATTGCTTGAAGGGATCTCAAGCCTGCCTGTGGACCCCCTGGAGGAACTCCCAATCCTCCCACACCTATGGGACAGGCATGACCTGGGGCCAGGTCTGTAGATGCCTACACTTTTCACTGGGAGGAGCTAACCCTGAGCACAGTGGACACCCCTGTGCAAGGATCAGGATGGAAGCAAGGCTGTCCCCAACCAGAACAAACACCTTCTCCCCCAGCGATCCCGTGCCTGTTTCGCCACCTTGCTTCCTCCCATGCCGTTCCCTGGCTGCTCAGGAAGGTCTGGCCCTGGGTAGAAAGTCTGCATTCACACCCTTATCCCTCTCCCCTATCTGGTCAGAATCTGGGGAACCTTACAAAACCGTAAAGTACTTCCCACAAGGACCCCCTGCCCTGATGCAGGAAATAACTTCAGATCTCAAGTGTTTTTCTCCACCCAACTGGCCTGTCTTGGTGCCTGGAATTTCAGCTTCCTTCCTGCTGTATCAGATTCCCTGGGAACAAAGTTCTCCTCAGAGTGAGGTGGCCTATGGCTACTGTCTGACACCAGCCTACTAGAGAAAGAGGGTTCAATGTGCTAAAGGGGCTCCCCACCATCTCCTTTGAGCCACCACACCCCCTACACTGTGCTACAGTCTCTGCCACCACCCCCAACCAGCGCTCAGATGGCCACCTGCACCTGTGAAGGGGAATCTTGCTGCAGCCCCACTATCTTGGGAAGCTTGAAGAGGAAGGGGCAGACCCCAGGGGTTCTAGGTCTGCATTCTGTCTAGAGTCTTCTCCTGCTGGGCAACTTCTTGGCGTCTTTGGCCAGGACCATTCCCTCCCCAGCCTAGTCACAGCGTGACTATGAGGCAGCTCCAAATTTGTGCAGCACAGAGGGGCCCCAGAGGCCTAAATGGGTGGGGTGTGATGGAGGAGGAGATGGGAGACCCACAGGCCCCCAGTTCCCCACCTCAGGGTGCCATCTTAGGTGTGACAGCCCACAGTGCCGCCTGATCCTGTCCACCACCCATCCCCAGGCTGGACTAGTGTCCCGAGAGAATGCAGAGCAGCTACTCATCGCCCTGGAGCCCGAGGCCGCCTCAGTATACTGCCGAAAGCTGCGCCTGCACCAGCTCCTGGACCTGAGCAGCCGGGCCCCAGGTGGTGGGCGCCTGGGTGAGCGCCGCTCCATCGACTCCAGCTTCCGGCAAGGTGAGCTGCCCCCAGGAGCACCACCCACCTTTGGAGGGTCACAGGGCCACTGAGTCCAGAAGCTTAGCCACGTCTAGGATGAAGGGGAGGAGTCCATGCCTGGTGGAGCCGGTCTGAGGGAGGAAGGTACAGCCCTGTCCAAGGGGAACTTCGTCTCAGGGTGGGCCATGCCCCACCTGGGGGAGCCCAATCTCAGGATGGAGATGTCACCTTGCCCTAGGGGAGCAAAGTCTGAGGAGGGCAGGACTCCACCCAGCCCTGAGAGTAAGGGTGGGGGGAGATACAGCCTACACCTGGAGGAAATTGCTCAAGTACTGACAAACCAGGCAGTCAGCCCACTGCATCAGCTGTCCCCATCACCCCCTTCATCTTCCCTGACACACATCAACCCTAAGCTCCTGTTGCCAGGACCCAGCACCCAGGCCAAGGACAGCTATGGTCATCCTCCCAAATGCCACCTCTGAGGGCAGGGAGAAGCCCTAAGTCCTGAGTCCTCTCTTAGATTCCATAGACCTACTCTGCCTCTGCTCCTCCAAACCCCTCTAACCCTGATTTTGCCATGACCTGAGACCTCCTGGGTTAAAGGAAGGCCCTGTGTCCACAAATACTTCCCCCCAGCTGTTGATACAGGGTGGGACTTCAGGTTCAGGACTGCCCTCTCCCAGTCAGGTACAGGTTGGAGTTTCAGGAACACTGGCTGCTCCCAGTGCCCTTGGAGTGTCTGGGCAGGATGGGAGTTAAACGCCATAGCTGGACCACCTCCTTCTAATCTCACTCCTTGCTGTCTCCTGATCCCCAGCTCGGGAGCAGCTGCGAAGGTCCCGCCACAGCCGCACGTTCCTGGTGGAGTCGGGTGTAGGAGAGCTGTGGGCAGAGATGCAAGCAGGTAGGGGAAGAGGGGCACGAGGAGTTATCCTTGGCACCATATACTGATGGGGGGAAGGGCATGTTTGCAAAGCCCGTCTCTTCCTCCATCCGCTGTACCTAACCTGGCCATCCCCTCACAGTCACCCACATCCCCATCCCATTCACAGCGTCGCCCCTAACTCCTACTCCTCCAGCGGATTCTCCGCGGACGTTTGGGTAGAGTTGCAGAGCCTCTGGAACCATTTCTCCCCCACACCTGGCACCCATATGTGGTGGTCTGAGGTTCAAGCTCCTGAAGTCCCTCACATCCCTCCTCTGACCCTGCAGACAGTCCTTGGGACCCCAGGGCAGGGCTGGAGGCTGGGCGAGGCTGGAGGGGGAGCAGGGCTGAGGGTGCGAGGCCGCCCACGAGTGTGTGCCCGCAGGAGACCGCTACGTGGTGGCCGACTGCGGTGGAGGCACCGTGGACCTGACGGTGCACCAGCTGGAGCAGCCCCATGGCACCCTCAAAGAGCTCTACAAGGCATCTGGTGAGTAGCCAGGCGGCACCCTGTTACCCAGCGAGGCCCTGGCCCTGGCCCCGCCACCGCCCCCTGGCGGCCGGGTGAGCGCTGACGCCCCTTCCGCACCCTGCTCCACCCTAGGGGGCCCTTATGGTGCGGTGGGTGTGGACCTGGCCTTCGAGCAGCTGCTGTGCCGCATCTTCGGCGAGGACTTCATCGCCACCTTCAAAAGGCAACGACCGGCCGCCTGGGTGGATCTGACCATCGCCTTCGAGGCTCGCAAGCGCACGGCTGGCCCGCACCGTGCCGGGGCGCTCAACATCTCGCTGCCCTTCTCCTTCATTGACTTCTACCGCAAGCAGCGGGGCCACAACGTGGAGACCGCTCTGCGCAGGAGCAGGTGGGTACCGGGCCCGCGGTCTCAGGCAGGGTTTGCAGACCCAGGAATGCCTGTGCAAGGGAGGGTCCCGGTCTCCAAGGAACGGTAGGGGTCTGCCTGATTCATCCTACATATACACCAAGCCAGCAGGGTGTCGGGGTGGGGGTGGGGGGCAGGGAGAAGCGAGTGAGTGCTCCAGCCCGGCAGGCTCCACCCACGGAATCCGCAGAGAGAGAATCATGGCAGGGAGGCGGCAACGCCTGTCTCCTCCCAGTCTTCTCTACACCCCGACCCCGGGTCCTGCCGGCCAATGCTCCTTGGCTTCTCTGCACCAAAGAAAGGAAAGGCCCCTCCAAGGACCTGGTGTCTGGAACTGGAGCAGGCTGGCAACCAAATCCTCCGAGTGAGTGGGGTGGAGATAAGGGCTAACATCCAGCAGGTCCAGTCTCCAGACACCACGTGCAGTCTGTGCCCAAGCATTTCTGCCTAGAGGCAGGGGTAGGGAATAAGGACCACGGACCCCAAACTGGGGCAAGCAGCTGGGCATTGATCGATGAGTCTGTGCCCCTTTTACCACCAACAGCGTGAACTTCGTGAAGTGGTCCTCACAGGGTATGCTCCGAATGTCTTGTGAAGCCATGAACGAGCTCTTTCAGCCCACCGTCAGCGGGATCATCCAGCACATAGGTGAGCACCTGAGCTCAATGCTCCACCCACCCCTACATACACACACAGAGGCGGAAAAATTCCCCCTCAGTGCCTAGAAACCGCCACACATCCATACACTGGGCCGAGACCTAGAATCATCTAGAACACCTGGGGGATGAAGTGTAGTGGTGATTAAGAGCTAGGGGGTTGACATGAAGTCTTGCCAAGTTAGAAAGCCTCTGGTGCTTCAGTTTCCTCATTTATAAAATGAGGTGATAGTATTGGGTTCTCAAAACATTATAACAGGGATAAAATGAGCTGAAGTATCTAGAGTGAGCACAACGTCTTGCACACAATGTCTAGGTGCTTAATACTTGTAAATGCATATCCTTATCTCTCGTCCTCCATGTCGTGGTGGGAGAGAAGTGGGGTGCTTGAGTGTTGGGGAGGCGGAGCCCTCGAGGACTCCCGGGAGCTCTCAAAGAAAGTGCTCAAATGGCGCTACTTTCCAGTTGCCAGGAAGGTACAGGCTAAGGAGGGGAGATGCCGGTGGCTGCCTAGTGGTGGCCTCAGCAGCTCCCTCTCTCCCCTCCCCTTCTCCTCCGTCCCCATCCCGTCCCGCAGAGGTTCTGCTAGCGCGGCCAGAGGTGCAGGGTGTGAAGCTGCTATTCCTGGTGGGCGGCTTCGCCGAGTCGGCGGTGCTGCAGCACGCCGTGCAGGCGGCGCTCGGCGCCCGCGGCCTGCGTGTCGTGGTCCCGCACGACGTGGGCCTCACCATCCTCAAAGGCGCCGTGCTGTTCGGGCAGGCGCCGGGCGTGGTGCGGGTCCGCCGCTCGCCGCTCACCTACGGCGTGGGTGTGCTCAACCGCTTTGTGCCTGGGCGCCACCCGCCCGAAAAGCTGCTGGTTCGCGACGGCCGCCGCTGGTGCACCGACGTCTTCGAACGCTTCGTGGCCGCCGAGCAGTCGGTGGCCCTGGGCGAGGAGGTGCGGCGCAGCTACTGCCCGGCGCGTCCGGGCCAGCGGCGCGTGCTCATCAACCTGTACTGCTGCGCGGCCGAGGATGCGCGCTTCATCACCGACCCCGGCGTGCGCAAGTGCGGCGCGCTCAGCCTGCAGCTTGAGCCAGCCGACGGCGGCCAAGACACTACCGGCGCGCCTCCGGGCCGCCGCGAGATCCGCGCCGCCATGCAGTTTGGCGACACCGAAATTAAGGTCACCGCCGTCGACGTCAGCACCAATCGCTCCGTGCGCGCCTCCATCGACTTTCTTTCCAACTGAGGGCACGCCGGCGCGGTGCCAGAGCCCCCGGCCCGGCCCCGCCCTCTTTCGGTCCAGGGCCCCGCGGAGCGGGGTGGGGCGGGGTGGGGCGGGGGGGGGAAAATGACGGTTCTGGTGTCTACGCCTCTTCCCCCCCCCCCCCGCCCGGGGAGATGAGGTCATGGGTGGGTGGTTGGGGACACACCCAGAGACTGGCTTTGGGATCAGGCCCTGGTCAGCTGACCGCAAGGCTTAAGGAACTCGCCAGGGACTGAATGGGTAAGGGTGACTGAGAAGAAGTTTGCCAGACGGAGCGCACAGCCCGGCAAGGGGCATGTGACCCCGAAGGAAGAACGCAACAAGATGGAGTCCTGGCCTGAACTTGGCGGAGTTGGGGGTGGGGATGGGATGTGAGTAGGGGTAGGCTGAGCAAGGCAGGCGGAAGGAGGAGGCGCAGGAGGAAGGAGGTTGTGCAGGGCCTGGACCTGCGTGGCTGCAGCTTACTCACTGATGGACTCAGCCCGAACCAGGGGCCAGGCAGAGGAACCCTGTGTCGTAGGAAAATGCCTGGAAGTGGACTCCGGAGGGACAGGTGTGGTAGCACATTCCTGGGGGTGGTGCTGACCACCTAAGTATGACTGTTAACTGTAGACAGGGCAGTAGATCACTAATGGGGAGGTGGGAACATTGTTATGGTGGAGGCAATTATGAGGGATGTGGGGGTAGCATTTCCTTCAAGACAAAACACCCATCTGGGAAGATCCCAAGGGCAGCTTATGAAATACCCCACTTGCACCCCACCCCAGCCATGGAAGGACAGCTTGAGGGTGGATGGGGAGGCCAGAGGGAGAATGAGGGGTGGTCCCAGCTCTGCTATTGACTCAGTGTGCCTTTAGGACATTCTCTGACCACCCATGGGCCTCAGTTTTCCAAAGTGTGAAACGTTAGGCCCTTCCCTCCAACTGTGACATGCAACAGCCTCACCTGCCTGAGAGCCCTAAGGTGACAATAAAACATTTATGCTCAAGGGGAAGCCACCGCCTGCTGATATGGCGTGGAGACCCTAATAGTGGGAAGTGTAGGGATCGGGGTGCTAGAGAGACAAGGAAAGCTTTCAGCTGTGCACCCTATGCATGGTCAGTTCCCTAACTGACCAGAAGGGAGCGCTGCTGTCTCCCCATCAAGCCTCCCAAACAACACTTCGAGACCTCTCTAGCCTGCACAGGAGGTCCCTCCTCATTCAAACTGTCTTGGCAGCCAGCTTCTGGCCTAAAATGCCACTACCTGTGCATACTTCTTGTGGGACTAGGTGCTATAATACCACGCGGTGCCCCTACCTCCTGAAAGAGTGAGTCTACCCAAGTCCTTCCTTGGTCCATCTGCCAAAGGAGTAGGCATTACCCCAACCCCAGAGAACAAAAGTCCACCTGGCCTCCGGTTTCCACTGGAAATTTTATTTCTTTAGGGTTCTATCCCAACCAGTCGCTTAAAAACCAAGTAACACAAACCTGAGGGGTGGGAGCCAGGGATTACACCTCCCTCCTATTCATATGGACAGCAGTGGGGATGAGGGAGGGGCAGGAGAGGTGGCTGAAGCGAGGCAGCAGCAGCAGTAATGGGGCCATGACGTCACAGAGCCAGCTCCATCCTCTCCCAGACCCTGGCTGGAGCCCCTATGGCTTGGGTTGGGGAGTGGGAAACCCACCCCAGGCCCTTCCTCTCCCTTCCTCAGACAGCCTCCTTTCGGGCTCAACCCATTTCTTCGGGCAGGAGACTGAGGCACACGGAGAGGAGGAAGTGGGAGAGGAGGACGCAGGAGAGGCAGGGTGGTGGCACAAATGAAGGCAGAGGTGAGAAGTGTAGGCAAGGCCACTCCACCCCCACACCCACCCCAGAGAGGGGTGAGGAAGCCACACCATCACGCAGCATGTCGGGGGAGGGGGGACAAGGCGGGGTTTAAGGCTGAGGGGCCCGGGGCTGGTGGGGCCTCAGGCCTCAGTCAAAGCCGTGCCAGTCGCTGTGCTCCGAGTCGTATTCCAGCTCAGCGCCCACGCACTTGACACCGTCCAGCAGCATGGGCGTGCCGTGGTGTCGGTCTGCAAGGCAGGGGTGTAAGTTAGTGCCATGCTGGCCCAGGGCCCCACCCACGCGGCCCACTAAGGGGACCCCTCCCCTTCCCTCAGGGATCAGCTTGGGGATGTTGAGAACCCCTGGGCAGGTATCCCTTTTTCAGCCCTGGTTCCCTGAGGAGAACGGAAACCCTTGCAGTCCAGCTTGTGGGTCCCTCCTCCAACCAGGAGCCTCAAGCTCTCACCCATGACGCGGGCCTGCACCATCACGCGCACACAGGTGCCCGTGCCACCTTCGCAGGCTAGCAGTATCTCCTCTTTGAGGACGCCCTCTTTATGTGCCGAGTACTCGCATTTGACACTATAACCTGCCCAGGGACAAGGGCAAGTGGTCAGCACCTCCTCAGCCTCCCGATTCTGCCCCTGGCACTCACTGGCCCCTACCCACCACTAAGACATGCTGAGCTTCCCCAAGAAAGGGGCAGGATGGCCCTTCTGGAGCCCAGAGACCCACCCCCTAGGAGGAGTACACAAGTCTCAAAAACTTCCCATTCTTCAGAGAGCTGGAAATGCCTCCAACCTGTGGGCCACCCCAATGTGGCTCCAAGAGTGAATGAAGTAGGGTCCAATTCAGGCTCCGAAAAGGAAGGCAGAGAGAGGGGGCGATGAGGAGAGGGGGTGATGAGGAATGATGGGGGCAGGGACGGGGTAGGATTTGAACAGATCAGATGGCAAGAGGTAAAGGCCGGAGGGGTCTCAATCCATTGAAGGGCAAGGTCATGAGGAGGCTGGTGACGGGGACATGAAACCGAAGCTGGAGCTCCACGAAACTGACACCCTAGCTTCTGCCAGACTGGGAGTAGGAGGTGGGGCAGGGCCTGAAGTGAGCCTCATAGGAGCAGCAGCCTGAAACCCAAGGTCCGGGACTGGTGGGTGCTAGGAGTTAGCCACAAGATGTGTATAGCTCCAGCAGGTTTTTCTCGAGGGTTCGGGAGGCAGACATGAGGGCTGGAGACTAAACGAATTCCTCAGTGGCCCTCTTCTTGGTTACTGCCCCACAGAGGTAACCGTCACGCCATGGGCAGACACGGGCAAGAACAAGCTCATGGACTTCTGTTCAGTGACAGTGAGCAAGGCCTGGAGCATGGGACCTGCCATGCTGCCACATTGCAAGCTCACAAAGAGGTGCCATGTCCTCGACTTCCTGAGCTGCCTGTCCACCCTAGTTGGGGGTAAGGGAGTACCCCACATTCTCACTCCCACTCCCATCCAGGCCCTGCTGGAGGAGGGGATGCACCTTCCGGGACAGGCACGATGCTGAGGAGCTTGAGGTGCAGGCCGGGGATAGGTGCCTCGTGGATGTCCTTGCTCAGCCTGTGCACGGCGGGCAGAGTGAAGGTAATCTCATACCTGTGCAGGATCTTCAGGAAGCCAACCTACAGCAGGAGAGGCAAAGGAGGGAGGCACCTTCACTTCCTGCTTCCCCCAGCCCCACCCAGTTGTGCCACCTACGATCCCATGGGCCCCTGCACCTGCTTCCCCAGAGAGCACAGGAAACCCAACTCCCTCTATCAGTCCAGCTGATTGACACCCCAGCCCAGGGGCCCCAGCCCTTTCACAGACCCCTTCCCTTGAGGGTCCCATTTCTACAGCTTGGCCAGTAAAATCCTCAGCCATCTGTCTCATGGGCCCTAAAGTCCTCAGTGGCCCATTGCATAAATGAGAAAATGGAAGCCACCGAATGGCCAAAGGCCACATAGTATGGCTAGGGTAAAGTCCTCCCTAGACTTCTTGGCCACTCCTGCCATGCATGGCACACTGCCCACAAGGAGAGGTTCAAAGTCCCACAGATCATCCACCTGTCCCCATCACTGCCAGTAGCCCAGGGTCAGGGATGCTGGTCCTCCAGTCACTCAGAGGATGACACCAGGCAACAGACAGCGTGAGATGAGGGATGGGATCAAATTAGAGACACAACAGTAGACCAGCTGTGTCAGCCCAGAGCTGGCCCACAGGCCTGGCACCAGCCATTGAACTGGGGCTCCTGGCTGCCCTGCTGGCCCTGGACTGTGGATGCCTGCCTGCTCACTCATAGGCTGACTGTGCCCAATGGCCAATACTCGCAACCCAAACAATTTCTGTTCATTCACAGTGCTTGGTGACAGCCACCCTCTAGGACAAATGCCATTATTGGAAACACCAGTAGTATGAAGGGTCACAAGCCAGGGTGGTTGCTGAGCAGGGTGGTTGCTGAGAAGGGTGGCTAGCAGGGGTGCCAGGCCAGCAGGCACAGGGTACATGCTGTACCCTCAGCTCACATGGGCACACAGACTCCTGCTCACAGTTACTGGGGCTGGGCAACCCTATCCCTGGGGGCCAACTGGGACTGGCTGCAGAGTTTTAGCCATTCATTGGGACCAGGTTGATATTTCTGCATGACAAACCTCAATCCATGTGCCCCGCATCACGCTCTGCTGGTGGAGGGCACACCCCTCAAGAAGGCTTTCTGGCTGTACCTGCCAACTGTGATCCTGTGACCCAGGGGTACTACTTGTAGAATTTTCCAGGGGAGGCCAGGCGCAGTGGCTCATGCCTGTAAATCCCAGCACTTTGGAAGGCCAAGGCGGCTGGATCACCTGAGGTCGGGAGTTCAAGACCAGCCTGACCAACATGGAGAAACTCTGTCTCTACTAAAAATACAAAATTAGCCGGATATGGTGTTGCATGCCTGTAATCCCAGCTACTCGGGAAGCTAAGGCAGGAACATCGCTTGAACCCAGGAGGCGGAGGTTGCAGTGAGCTGAGATCGGGCAATTGCACACTCTAGCCTGGGCAACGAGAGCAAAACTCCGTCTCAAAAAAAAAGAGAATTTTCCAGGGGAAACAGAGATGTAAAAAAAAAAAAAAAAAAAAAAAAAAAAAAAAAAAAAAAAAAAAAAAAAAAAAAAAAAAAAAAAACTCTTCACTGCCCTATTTATAACAATGAAAACAAAAACAGCCGTAACACCCAGGAACAGGGAGCCAGCTAAGTCAATGATGACACATATCATGGAGTAGTAGGCAGTTGTAAAATCTTGTGGAAAATTATTTACTAACACAGGTAGGAGACAGTTCACAACAGAAGCAAGCAAAAACCATGTGGACACTGTGATGCTAGCTTTTGTTTTTGGAAACAAAGCCTTTTAAAATAAGCTGGATCCGTCACCATAGTGTTTTCAGAAAAAATAAGTAAATAAATAAAATTTTTAAAAGCTGGAATAGGCCAGGCATGGTGGCTCACACCTGTAATCCCAGTACTTTGGGAGGCCAAGGCGAGCAGATCACGAGGTCAAGAGATTGAGACCATGCTGGCCAACATGGCAAAACCCCATCTCTACTAAACATACAAAAAATTAGCTGGGCGTGGTGGCATGTGGCATGTGCCTGTAATCCCAGCTACTTGGGAGGCTGAGGCAGGAGAATCACTGGAACCCAGGAGTCAGAGGTTGCAGTGAGCTGAGATCGTGCCACTGTATTCCAGCCTGGCAACAGAGCAAAACTCTGTCTAAAAAAAAAAAAAAAAAAAAGCTGGAATAACACACATCAGAATATTAACCATGGTTATTTTGGGATAAAATGAGTGTGGGTACTTTTAAATTTCTTCATATTTTCTCTGTCTTCCAAATTTTCTCATGTCTATTAAGACATGAGTGGATTTTGCAATGAGGGGACAGAGCTATTTTTAAAATTGTTGGTTTGTTCTGTTTATTCTCTTGGGGAAGCTGTCAGCTGTAGGACTAAGAGTGGGAACTTCAGAGTTGGACACTAATGGAAATAAACCTGGACCCCCCAAACCATTTTTTTTTTTGGAATGGAGTCTCTTTCTGTTGCCCAGGCTGGAGTACAATGGCACAATCTCAGCTCACTGCAGTCTCAGCCTCCTGGGTTCAAGCAATTCTACTGCCTCATCCTCCCAAGTAGCTGGGACTACAGGTGTGTGCCACCACGCCCAGCTAATTTCTGCATTTTTAGTAGCGATGGTGTTTCTACATGTTGGCCAGGCTAAACCTGGGCTCCTTTTGAGCAGCACAGCAGACCCTTCCTCTGAGCCATCTCCATGGGCCAGACCTCCCCCCACCCAAAAGCTTTCCTGTACAACTCTGGACCCTGATTTATTGACTGACCAAAAGACCTCAGTCCCCATTTTCCCGAATCCAGCTCCACCGAGCAGAAAATGGGGTAATAATACTACTTCAAAGAGCCTAATTCAGCCAGAGATTTGGCAAAGAAGGATTAAAAAAAAGTTGCCCAGTCACCAACATGGTAGGCTCTGGGGTCTCTACAGGCTTCTTTCTTGCATAGAAGTGCTTACCCAGAGCACTTGCTAATTCCTAATCGCCAAGTGTGACTTGTGCCAACAATAGTAGCCCTTTTAATATCTTTAAAAAAAAAAAAAAGTTGCCCTTATTATTGCCATCATTAGCTTCAACCTGTTATCACATACATATATTCTTCCATTCTCACACCAACTCTAGGGGATGTGATTGTCTCCACTCAAGAGAAGAGAAATTCAGGTGACCTTCCCCAAGGTCACAGAGCCAGAATGGCTGGCCTAGATCTGAACTTGGGCCAGCGGCACCATAGCCGAGACACTGCCTTCCATTGCTATTGCCTGGGTTAGGCTGTTGACAGCAATGGCTCTGCTCATCTTGATCTGGATGACATTCTAAATGCTCTCATCTCATTGGAATCTCACTGCCTCCCATTTGACGAGTGGGGAAACCAAGGCACAGGGAAAGGCACAGACATGCCTATAAGCCCAGCTGAGAGGAATGGGGACAGGCAGGCCCAGAAGCCAGGCAGGGCCAGGGAAGGGAGAAGCTGATGATGGGGAAGGTGTATATGTACCTTGACCAGAAAGCTGCTGTCGCTCTCCTGGGTGACCATGACCACTGAGTCATGCAGCTTCTCATCAAAGTGAACGTGGCTGTGGGAGCCTTCTGCATCATGGCCTGCCGCAAAGCGGATACTCCGGACTCTGGGCTTGTTGCCTAGGAAGAGTGGGAGAAGGCCCTGAGCGCTGCTGCTTTCCCTGTCCCCAGGAAACTCCTCCAACTCATCCCCTCCTCGCCCCCAAGACTGCCCTTGACATCATCCAGCTCCCACTGGCTGGGTGCTTTTCAGGGCTAGGTGGAAACTGGGATCATGAGGCTTGAGGCCGCCACCCTGCTCCGACCTGCCCAGTCCTCCCACAAAAATGCATCCCCCGAGTGGGTGTGGGGGAGACTCAGGAACTGACTAATAGGACCCCTGCTTGGAAAGGATCGGGCTGGTGCCAGAGACAGGAAGGGACAGGCTTCCAGACTCCCACCAAGCCAGGGCAGTGTGGGGCTCAGCCCAGTCCTCTGGACACCCTGCCTAGTACTCTCCTTCATAGTGCCAAGCTCCCCATCCCTGGGGCCTACCCCCGAGCTGTGTCAGTGCATGAGGCCCCTGCCTGCCCCTCCTGATGACCCCAACCTGAAGGGGCAGGGACAGGAATAGGCTCTAGGGGACCTGCCTAGGGATGGCAGAAACAAAGGGGATCAAAAACACTCAGCCCACCTAGGCAAGGCTGTGGCTGCCACTAACCCTCACCAGTCACTGGCAAGCAAGAAGAGAGAACCCAGGGAAGCTTCCAGACCCACCCCAACACTCCCTTCCTTCCTCTGCCAAGCCCACCATCAAGGCCGTCAGCTGTCTCTGAGCTGGGTTTGGTTCTCCAAGGGCAGAGGGATGGGACAGGCAGGGTAGCTGGGAGTTGGGCTGAAGGCCTGGACCGGATGAACACACAGGCTGGGGAGGCCAACAGCATGGCTCTAGTCCTCTCTGACCCCTGGCCCCTAGGCCCTCTCACCAAGAGCCCTGCCCAGGGTCTTTAGTGGGAGGGCCTGGTCCAGTTTTGAGCCAGGCTCTTGGATACTCAGAGGCCCAGGAGTCCAGCATGGCACATCCACAATCCCTGCTGAGCCCCCCGAACCCTCAAATCTCACCAGATCCCCCGGCCTAAAATCCTCCCTTCTCCCTTCTGGACTCTGAACGAAACCCAAGTTCCCTTCCATAGCCTGTGGTGGCCCTCCCATATCACCAGTCTCAGTGCTCATCACAGGCCCCTTGGCTCCCCCAACCCCCACAGTGGAATGGCAGGGACATGAGCACACACCTCCACAGACCAGCCTAAGGAGTCAGCAGGGCTCCTCGGGGGTCCCTGCTAGGGCTTGCATGAGTCCCAGGACCTGGCACAAACACTGGCATGTTCCCAGTCACATTCACACACCCACACACACACATTCACACATGCACACACACACAGAGGTGGCGCAGGCCCTACCTGCAGCAATGGCTCATGCAAGCCCCACCAGGCCAAGAAGCCACTTACCCTTGTTGGCTGCAGCCATGGACGCCCTCCCTGCCACGTAGCTCCTGCCAGACACCACCACTCACACTCAGCAGCCTCCCATGCTCCAGGGACACCAGTAGAAGCCTGAAGGATAGGGAGCGGGCAGGGCAGGAGTTAGGACCCTCCATGGACCCATGGCTCAGGGAGAGCAAAGGGGCTCCCTTTAGGAAGGACTCAAATCCCTGCTGCTCTCAGCAGCCTAAGTGGGGCCTACACTCTCTAGCATGGGGGCTTCTGCCCACCCTCCACCACTGCCCATATTCATCGAGAGCCCTCACCCTTCCCTGATACCCCATTGACTCAGGGTCCTGCCAGCATGTGCTGAGTTGCAGTTTCTAGGTACCAAAGCAACAGCACAGGGCTCCTATCCCCAGCATCCCCGGAGGCTGGCAGGAGGGGCCGCCTGGAAAGGAGCACTTTATTGGTACTTTCCAGGGGCCACTTCTGGTGCTGCTGACCCCAAAGGCTGGGCCTGGAGCCACATTATTCAGGTCACATGAGCAATGCAGCTGGGTGCAGGTCAGAGGCAACAGTGTGCTTGGTGGTGGGCAAGAACAGGGGACCACATAAAATAAATGTGTCCTTAGTGCTTTCCCTCCTGGTGATCAGTCAGGGCCATATGCAAAACAGATGTCTGTGGAGGGAGTGTGCCCCCATCTGAACCGGCCTTCAGACCCTGCCCTGAGCCTCAGGCCTGCCTCTGGCTCAGCTCCCTAAGAGCAGCCTCAGCACAGGGGCAGTGAGAGGCACCCCAGGAAGCCTCCGATGGGCCGAGCTGGGACCATCTGAGCATCAGAAAGAATAATGTGTGCAACTGATGGAAACAGATGGAACACATAAAAGCAGTGCATTCACAGAGATTATTAAAAAAGAAGAGAGAAAGCAAAACAAACAAACCCAAGCCCTCAAAAGCCCTCATTTGTCACCACTGACGGTAGCAGTGCCCTCTTTACTCTGAAAGCCAGGGATTAAAGAAAGAATTCAGCTTGTCTCTTGGCCTTTCTTGTAACCAAATGGTTCTGATGGTTGACGGAAAGCTCTTCTTTCAGGAAGAATTCTTGCTAATAAATAACAAAGAAATGACCAAATGCTAAGTCATTCTGCAACCCTTAAAGGAACAAATACTGGAGGCAACAAGAGTCAGTGGATGCTAAGCCAGAGGGGAAGGTTGACAGGAAGCAGATACGGGTTCCCAATGTCACTGACAGAGGACCTAGTGTTGTGTGTGTGTGTGTGTGTGTGTGTGTGTTTTGAGACAGAGTTTCCCTCCTGTCACCCAGGCTGGAGTGCAATGGCACAATCTCGGCTCACTGCAACATTCACCTCCTGGGTTCAAGTGATTCTTCTGCCTCAGTCTCCCAAGTAGCTGGGACTACAGGCTCATGCCACCACACCTGGCTAGTTTTTGTATTTTTAGTAGAGACAGGGTTTCACCGTTGGCCAGGTTGGTCTTGAACTCCTGACCTCAAGTGATCCCCCAACCTCGGCCTCCCAAAGTGCTGGGATGACAGGTGTGAGCCATCACGCCGGGCCAAAGACCTGCTGTTTAAGGGGAATAGCACAAGTGTGCAATGGAGGGGTGTGACTTCTCCCAGTCACACACTGGTCTATCTCTCTGCTCTCTGCAGGACAGCCTGTCAGACTGAGGCCTCTTGAAGTGAGGCAGCCCAAAGTCAAGCATCACTGACAAGGGATTCCTGCCAAAAAGGTTTAACCTGGATCTAAACCAGCCTTTAGCTTCAACTTCTCATTTGCCAAAAACACAGAGGACGGTGGAACAAATTTAATGACTCCATGAGAAAGCAATGAGACAAGCCCAGAAGGCAGGACATTCTACAGGATGACTGACCTGTTTCTTTTTTTCAAACGGCAAGAAGAAAAATAAAACAAGGGAGACTGTTCTAGATAGAGAAGTGGCAAACTACAGCTGATTATGCAGCTGATGGTTGGGTTGCTGCCTGGTTTTTTTTTTTCTTTTTTTTTTAGAGAGAAGATCTCACTCTGTCACCCAGGCTGGAGTGCAGTATGTGATCACAGCTCACTGCAGCCTTGATCTCCTGGACTCAAGCAATCCTCCCACCCCAGCCTCTCATGTAGCTGAGACCACAGGCATGCGCCACCATGCCCGGCTAATTTTTGTAGAGACAGGGTTGCTCAGGCTGGTCTCAAAATTCCAGAGCTTAAGCGATCCACCCACCTCAGCCCCCCAAAGTGCTGAGATTACAAGCGTGAGCCTCCGGGCCTGGCAAATGAAGTTTTTTGCAAATAAAGGTTTACTAATAGAACACTACACTTCATTCGCTTACAGGTTGTCTGTTTTTGCACTAAAACAAGCTACTTCCGAGTAGTTATGATAAAGACCATGTGGCCTGCAAAGTCTAAACCATTTATTATCTGACCCTTCAAAGCAAGTTTGCCAACCCCTGTTCTAGATCAACACACACTTAACAGACCAAAAAAGGATAATCTTCAGGTCAACTGACCTGTTTTATTCACCACATCAGCTGTGAGAAGAGAAATAAAGGAGAGAGTGTTTCAAACTAGCTATCAAAGAAGACATTTGTGGGGGCTAGGCACAGTGGCTCACACCTATAATCCCAGCACTTTGGCAGGCTGAGGTGAGTGGATCACCTGGGGTCAGGAGTTCAGGACCAGCCTGGCCAACATGGCGTAACCCTGTCTCTACTAAAAATACAAAAATTAGCCAGGCATGGTGGCATATGCCTATAATCCCAGCTACTCAGGAGGCTAAGACAGAAGAATCACTTGAACCCCGGAGGCAGAGGTTGCAGTGAGCCAAGATCCCGCCATTGCACTCCAGCCTGGGTGACAGAGTGAGATTCTGTCACAAAAAAAAAAAAAAAAGACATTTGGGGGATCTGGAAAATGTGAATGGCCTGGATATGAGGTGACACTAAGAAATGAGTTGATTTTGTTAGGTGAGATCATGGAACTGTACTAGTTAAGAAGTATGTCCTTATTTTTTCAGGGAAACACACTTGAAGAATTTAGAGTGACCCAAGAGTGACACTGGCTCGTCAGTCCAGGGAAGGAAGAGAAACTACAAGGCGGCCTCATAGTCTGGGGCTGGGCCTGTGGAGGGCATAATCTCAAGGTCCCTCTGGTGCCAAGCTGCCCTGGGAGCAGATGTGGCCTCACCTCACTCCCCATTTCTCAATGTGGGCAAAGTCCACTAAGCCTTGCCTCCTGGTACTACCAGGAGCCCCCTTTGGCCACTGGACCAGGCCAGCAGCCCCCTCTTGGAGGTGAGCTTCCAGGCCCCAGCCCGGGGTGCAGAAAGGGGAGCTACACCCATTCACCTCTGGCCAGGGCCGCTGTGGGGTCGGTTGCCTCAGCCCTGGAATGCTCAGCTTGTCCTCAGGGAACTTGGTCTTCGAGAGCAGCCTGCCCTAACCGCCCCAACTCCAACTGCTCCCAAAGCTGTGAACTCAAGAGCATATGACAAATGGCCAAGTACAAGGGTGTCAGGCCCTCCTCCTACCTTGCAGAGGATGTTCCAGCCACACCTCTGCAGCCAGGAGGCAGTGACAGCCCAATGTCCACAAGGTCCCCCATCTCCCAGGATACTTCCTGGAGGCTCAGGTGAAACTGCACCAGTAGCTGGTAAGGAAAAGCTGCAGGCCCTTTTCACAAAGCACTCTGACCTGGTCCATACAGGACACCCTCCATCTTGCCCTCAACCTACAGCCTGACCCCCACCTGCCTTTGCCGAGGCCATCCCTTCAGCCAGGAACAATCCCATCCTTCCCAGCCACACCCTGGACAAGGTCTCAGCCCCAACATTTCTTTGGTTTTTTGAGACGGAGTCTCACCCTGTCACCAGGCTGGAGTGCAGTGGCACGCTCTCTGCTCACTGCAACCTCCGCCTCCCGGGTTTAAGCAATTCTCCAGCCTCAACCTCCCAAGTACTGGGATTACAGGCATGCGCCACCACGCCCAGCTAATTTTATATTTTTAGTAGAGATGGGGTTTCACTGTGTTGTTCGGGCTGGTCTCCAACTCCTGACTTCAGGTGATCCACCTGCCTCGGCCTCCCAGAGTGCTGGGATTACAGGTATGAGCCGCCATGCCCGGCCCCCAACATTTCTTCTTTAAGGACGAACACCCTGCAAATCCCAGGACAGGACTACAGCTCTTTACGGAATCCCCTTTCGCACGTCTGGGATCATTTGATATCCCTCTTCCCAACTTTACAAGGGTAGTGACTGTGTTTTTGTCAAACCCTGTGTCCCCAGCACTCAATGCAGCACCAGACAGGGAGCAGCTGTGTTCAGTTTATATTTGTCGAATGAATGACCACATCTCATTTGCTTGGAGGGCCTGGCCAAGGCCCGTACTCGGGCACTAAGTGATATGGTCAGAGCCAGCGACTCTGCCCTGGGGGCTCTCAGGAAGCAGAACTCCCTACCCCACTCTCTTAGCCTACCCCTGCCCTGGGAGGCACATCCCTCTCCCCTGTCCCCACTGTGTGGCCGCCCACTGGCATTCCTTGGGCCTTGCTGCAGTCAGGGTTACCTGTCCATGCCCACTGAGGGCAGGACCCACGTCTCATGCAGTGCCCAGTACTCAGTAAAGGGCAAACACTCAAGGCCTGTAACCTGGAAGCAAGTGACCTCAGGAGCCCAAAGGAAACGGAAAACCAAACCTCCTTTCTCAACCGAGAGCTGCTGGTCACTGTCCCCTGGTAGCTAGACTCTTGTCCACATATAATTCCTCATCAGAAGCAGGCAGAGGGCACTGGGCCTCCCCTGCTGTGATGTGCCCACAGAGAAAAGCTAGGCCACCATGCAACCCCAGGCCCGGCCCTGCCTCCAGCCTCCACCTGTGCCAATGAAGGCCTCACCGTGGCTCAAACGACACGGCCCCTAGAGGCAGCAGTCCTGGTTCAAATTCAGGATCTGCCCTTGCTGGCTGCACGGGTGAGTTCTTTCACTTCTCTGTCCCTGTTTCCTAATGTGTAACACAGGAATAAGCAGTGGCCTCTTCCTCCCAGGGTTTTGTGCAACTGTGTCTGAAGCTCTGTGACAATGCACCCCCCACCTCTGCAAAGAGCAAACCCCCAAAGGCCTGCTTTCTAAAGCAAAAGCAATTTTAGCAGCACTGTCAGAGAGGCACGTCAGGCCAATCCTGGAGGAGGCAGGAATGACCCTACTAGAATGGGCCCCAGGGATGTCAGCCTTCTTGGTAAACAGCTCAAGGGTTGAGGGGGCCTCCCTCCTCCGGCCTCCCCCTTCTCCCACTCCCACAGCAGCCAGGTCCCTAGGGAGGGTCAGAGAACAGATGCTGGGAGTGCCCAGTACCCCTAATCAGAGGGGCTCACAAGAAAGATGTTCAGAATGTACATCCTGGGAAACTGGGAAATGACCAGGGAGGAACATGGTGCCCCTAGCCTCAGCAACAACAAAAAATTATATCCTCAAAAATTATACCCTCCCCGCTGAGGTGGGCTGTCATCAAGTCAGGGGTGGGAACCTGGACTGTCACAAGATGCGAAGGGCTGGAAAGCTGGGACGAGAGAGAGCCTTGGGGGCTTCTTTGGCTCACAGTTACTAGGGAAACTGGGGGAATATTCCCTCCAGGGACAGAGAGCTGCCAGCTCAGGCCCCTTGTTAGTTTTAGAGAGAAAGTCTGCTTGGAGGCCACCCTACCCAGAGACACGGCAAGTGAACAGACAGATGGATGATTATATAGGAGCCCAGAGTTCTTGGCATCCTCAGCCCCTGCCCCACAGGGCATTCCTACTGCTCCAGGCTGCCCCATGCTGAGACCCAAGGCTCCAGGCTGGACGGGGGGCCAAAGACAGTGTGTCCATGGCAAAGTGAAGCTCCCAAACCTGCCACCCTCTTGCCCCCCAACCCAAAGATCCCTCTCCCCAGAGGTGTCCCCATACCCCAAGGTGTCACAGGGCCAGCCCCAGCTTGTCCTCTGCCCTGAGGCTGGGAGCATGCTCCCAACCTCTAAGGCCTCATTTCTCATTCCTTCTTCAATCCTCATTCTCAATGTGGTTTGAGGTCTTTGTCTCTGAGCCAGGAACTTCACATTTCACCCTCCCTACCTCTTCCTCTCCTGCACCAGTCTGGGGCTCAGTCCTGGCTCAAGCACTCAGACCAGCAGAAGCACTGTGTAGCTTCCTATTAAAGCTCACGCCTGTGAAAAGAACACCCATTGAGGGCTTGAGATGGGGCCACACTAACCTGATGATTCTCAGGACTGGACACAGCAGGGGCCACACATACTCAGAACAAAGCCTGGAAAGGTAAGGCTGGAGGTCAGAGGTTGTGGCAGCTTCACATCAACTCAGCCTTCAAGTGACTTCATTTCCTTTTCCCTCCACCAAGCCAAAGGTGCAAGGATAAGTATGGGTGTTCTCTCTCCCACTAACAGTGAGGTGCTGGCGGTGGGGTGGAGGAATATGGAGAAGGGACCCCCACCACTCACACCTTCCTGCCTCCCCAACAAGTGCTGCCCTCAGCATTCTCCCCACCATGCCCTCAGCTAGTGGGTGCTTAGCTTCCAGATCTCATGCCCCACCCGATGCCCAGCATTCTCCCCACCATGCCCTCATCTAGTAGGTGCTTAGCCTCCAGATCTCATTCCCCACCTAGGCCCTGTCCTGGGCCTGTGATCCAAAGGTCCCAAGAAGCAAGGCCAGGCTGGATCCAGGGGGTCAGCCCAGGGGAGGATGGGAGCACACAGGATTATCTCCCAGGGACAGGGCTGCTGTCTCTTAGCTCAGGATGGATAGGATGGGGGGACATCCATCTACATTTACTCTCCACAGAAGACCAGAATGGGAGAGGGATAGGGGTGCTGTTCCGATTTTCTTCAGCTCCCTGGGGCAGAAAAATGCCCTACCCCCATTTTCCAATGCCAAGATTCAAGAAGAAAGACAAGCGGAGACTTCCCTTTTTCAGTCCCTGCTTACTGATGGGAACACCGGTCCAGAACCTACATCCAGTCCCTCCTCCTTCGTGCTACCGGGAGGGAGGTGCAGGGCAAGGTCCCGAGGCCCCAGTGGCCCAGGTGTAGGACCCTTTATCCTATCCGGCAGCCATCCCCGTGGGTGTGGCACCCCCGCCCCACCCCATTCTTGTCATCTCAGGGGAAGGAGGTAAATGCAATAGGACATCCCCCAGCCAATCCATCCTGGGCTGCGAGGCGGCGGCTCTGTCCTTCGGAGATAATCCTGTATGCTCCCCACCCTCAGTCACCTCGGCTGACGCAGGAGTCTCCAGAGCCCATACTCCCAAACATCACTGCCCTCCTTCCTGAGGGTGCCGAGGCTCGGAGGCTCAGAGATACTACTCGTCCAAGGTCATGCAGCGAGGCAGCTCCAATGATCAGGGTCGTGGGGAGGAGGGGGCGCTGACCCCATTACGCCCCCGCCCTCACTACGGCACTGGTGCCCCCAGACAATCGCTTCGCGGAAAACACCCCAGCTCAGCAGCTATGGGTCACTGCGCCCCGGGAACCTGACATCACTCTAGCTCAGGTGCTGAGGAGTCCCAGGCTCGGCCCGGACCGCGGAGCCCCCACCCCAGCCCTTTCACAACTGCCGCTGGGGTCCCAGGCACTGACTGCTGAGGACAGGGCCAGGACCGGGAAGGGACCTCGGCGAGCGGGGAGGAACCGGCAGACAGGGGGCAGAGGGGTGGTCTCACCTGGCGGAGTGTGCCCCGGGGCCGGGGAGGGCAGGGACGACCGCTGCGGCGGCGTCGGCAGGGGCTCAACGCCGAGCACGAGGAAGGGAGCCCGGCGCTGCCGCCGACCGCCAGTCGGCACGCCCTCACCTCCGCCTCCGCCCATTGGTTAATCCGGGGGTGGGGCGAGGGACGCTTCGGGCCAATGAGCGGGCTCCAAAGAACTGCCAAGTAGCGAGGGCCGCCTACGTCACGTGTCGAGGGCGCGGAGGCTGAGCCCGGCGAGTCCGCGCCTACCCAGGGCTGGGCGAGTTCTCGCGAGGAAGGCGCGCAGACGGCCCCAGAGGGCCAGGGACCAGAACCCGGCACAGGGCGACAGAGGGAAGGCGGGCCACGGATAGGCCCCGGCCCGCCCCGCCCCGCCCCGCCTTCCGCCTGGGGGATTGCGCCTCCAGCCTCCACCCTCGCTTGGGACGCACCTCCCCTGGGCCCTGCGCTCTCGGGAGGACTGTCGGGCGCGTCTCGGGGCTGGGTGGAGCTCCTGAAGGTGGCCTTTCTTCCGGGGCTTCCACGCCGGCTTCGGCCATCGATATGGGCCGTGCTAGTCCCTTGCAGGAACTGAGGAACCCTCCATCCTCCTATGTCGACCCAAGGGTTTGGACCTCTTCCCCTTCCATCCCATCCCCTGTCTCCGAGGAAGCGCCCCCGTGCAGGCCCGAGACGCTTCCCCGGAGACCGGCCCGGCCTGGATAACCATCAGAACAAAGAAGGCACGCGGGCTGGGGGCTGGGAGAGCCTGTGCCGCCCCCCCGGGGATGGCAGCCTCTGCTCCCGGTCTCCATGGAGGCGGTCACCATGGCAGCGAGATGCGCCTCGCTCTGCTCTGCGTGGTGGGATGTGGGCCCCTGCGTTGAGCGGGGGAGCAAGAGGCGTGGCCCTGCGGTCTGCGGGGGTTCTTGCCGGTGCTCTCAGCCCGCCGGTTCCCGAACACCTCACTTTTGCTTCGCGGGCGGGGACAGATTCCCCAAAGTACCCGCAGTACGCAGTCCGGAGTACGCAGCTCTTTCCTTCCAATGTAACTAGAGGAGAGACGGCCTTGGCTGCTGAAGACCAGCTTCCCTTCAGCAGTGCCAACCTGTGGCCCCTTACCTGTATGCTGATCTCCAGTCTGTACATTGTTGGCAAATTAATCTTTCCCAGCTATTGTTTTCATCGAGTCCCCCTCCCTCTCCAAAGCCCTCTGGGACTGTCTCCAATAGCGCTTCACAAACTTTAGCAGCATATTGAGTGATTCGTGTGCTCTCGCGTTTGAGAGACAGCGCTTATATTGAGAGCTTTTCATATTCTGATCTCAGCCCACCCACTCCTGCCCACTCTACCCACTCCCACCCCACTACCTTTAGACCTTGTCTTGAAGGTCTAAAGCTGGCAGACGGTGGGACCCAAGTGGCCTGTAGATGTATTTTATTTAGCCCGCATGGGGCTTTTTAAAAGAAGTCCCCCCCCCTCCTCCTCCTCGTCTTTCTGGAATCAGGAATCTGGTTTCCTGGCTTCTTTTGAAATATCAGATCTGCCGGGCACAGTGACTTATGCTTGTAATCCCAGCACTTTGGGAGGCTGAGGTGGGTGGATCACCTGAGGTCAGGAGTTCGAGACCAGCCTGACCAACATGGAGAGACCCGTCTCTACAAATTCTGGAAAAATACAAAATTAGCTGGGCGTAGTATCGTATGCCTGTAATCCCACCTATTTGGGAGGCTGAGGCAGGGGAATTGCTTGAACCTGGAAAGGGGAGGTTGCAGTAAGCCAAGATCGCACCATTGCACACTCCAGCCTGGGCAACAAGAGCGAAACTCCATCTCAAAAAAAGAAAGAAAGAAATATCAGAAGATCTAACAACATATGCTCAGATTCCAGCCTGGCATTACAAGCTCCCACCCCCCGCCCCTTTTTTTTTGAGATGGAGTTTTGCTCATGTTGCCCAGGCTGGAGTGCAATGGTATGATCTCGGCTCACCACAACCTTCACCTCCCAGGTTCAAGCGATTCTCCTGCCTCAGCCTCCCGAGTAGCTGAGATTACAGGCATGCTCCACCACACCCGGCTAATTTTTTGTATTTTTAATACAGACGGGATTTCTCCATGTTGGTCAGGCTGGTCTCGAACTCCCGAACTCAGATGATCCACCCACCTTGGCCTCCCAAAGTGCTGGGATTGCAGGTGTGAGCCACCGCGCCGGGCACAAGCGTCTTTAAGAGCATACCAATTTACCATAGTCCCCACCAATCCCTATTTCTCACGGTTTATTACCTTCTGGGTCTATGCAGACATTTGTGATCCCCTCCCTGTCCTTATCCCGCCTTCCAACCTGGAAGGCCCTTCCTACTCTCTTCTCATAGCCAAAATTCACACCCTCTTCAACCAGGATAAGGTTTGCATTTTTTTTTTTTTTTTT
>NW_016107643.1:1720130-1725967 GCF_001604975.1 Cebus imitator
TTTTTTACTGAGTTCAAGTAATTCTCCTGCCTCAGCCTCCCAAGTAGCTGGGACTACAGGTGCCCACCATCATGCCCTAATTTCTTCTATTTTTAATAGAGATAGGGTTTCACCATGTTGGCCAGGCTGGTCTTGAACTCCTGACCTCAGGTGATCCACCCACCTTGGCCTCCCAAAGTGCTGGGATTACAGGCAAGAGCCCTGCACATGGCCAGTACACGTCTTTTGATGAACATATGTATGTGTTTGTTTCTCCTGAGCATACATCTAAGAATGGAACTGCTGGGGCATAGCTATAATGGCTTTATTATGTGTCATTTTAGCTAGAATGAACTACATTTCCCAAATTCCTCTTCATGTATGTTTCCAATTAGGGTGAGCCACAATAAAGAGATATTTTTTTGTGAGATTTGAAGAGTGGAAGAAAGGCAGCCACAATATTGAATGCTACATTTGCAAGCTAAGGGCAAAAGCTTTGTAGCCCATATACATTGTTGCTAACATGTTGGCTCACCTCATTGATATGGGGGTAGCAGCAAGGCCTACAACTGCCCCACCTTTCCCTAGACCCTCCTTCATTTCTCTGACTCCTGGGCCAGATGACAAAGGGTGCCAGAAGCTTCTGGAGCTCACCTATGTCATCAAGTTGGGAGGCAGTGAGAACTGACATGAGTCCCACTTTGTCCTCAAGGGTTCCAGCTTATGCTCATGGATTCTAGCTTCTCCCTTCTCTCTCCTACTTATTTATTTATTTATTTATTCATTCATTTACATTATTTATTTATTGAGAGGGGTCCTGCTATGTCACCCAGACTGGAATGCAGTGGTGCAATCACACAGCTCACTGCAGCCTCTACCTCTTGAATAGCTGGGCCTACAGGCACACACCACCACACAGCTAATTTTTTTTTAATTTTTTTAAATTTTTCTAAAATTTTTAAACACAGGGGTCTCACTGTGTTGCCCAGGCTGGTTTTGAATTCCTAGGTTCAAGCAATCCTCCCTCCTCAGCCTCCCAAAGTACTGGGATTACAGTCATGAATCACCACAGCCAGCCTTCTCTTCTACTTTATATCCATCTTCCCTTCCCAACTGCCTGACCCATGGACGTTAATCTCCAGCAACAGACATAAAAACAGCATCTCTATCAGAGACTGCTTAACCATCGCCCACAATTACCCAAAGCCAGATCCCTGTAGCAAATCCCTTCTGCTTCTCTGATTAAACCCTAACTAAGAGCATAGGGATGTGTTGTTTTGTGCTGTGTGGTTTTGTTTTGTTTGAGACAGAGTCTCCCTCTGTCACTGGGGCTAGAGTGCAATGGTGCAATCTCGGCTCACTGCAGACTCCACCTCCCAGGTTGAAGCGATTCTCCTGCTTCAGCCTCCAGAGTAGCTGGAATTACAGGTGCCCACCATCATGCCCGGGTAATTTTTGTATTTTTTTTTTAGTAGAGACAGTGTTTTACCATGTTGGCCAGGTTGGTTTTAAACTCCTAACCTCAGGTGATCCATCCACCTCGGCCTCCCAAAGTGTTGGGATTACAGGTGTAAGCCACTGTGCCCAGCAATGGCATGTGTTTAATTTTAAAAGAAACTGGCAAGTTGTTTTCCAAAATGGTTGTACTTATTTACACTCCCATTAGCAGAGTATGGGAGTTCCTGTTGCTTCACATCATCATCAGCATAATAATTTGCAATTTTATAAAAAAACACTACCCCATGCAAACCAAACAAAGCAGGGCAACGGACTACCAGTCTTCTGCCTTTCCTCTGAGCCACGCCCTTTAGAGGACAATTTCACAACAGCTAGCAAGATTACAAATCCACACACACAAAAAAGAGGAAAAAAAAAAACACAACAAACAAAGATTACAGATAGAAAAAGATTACAGATGCAAATATTCTTTGATCTAGCAACCCCAGTTCTAGGATTTATTATTCAGATATACTTCCACATGATACTAAATTATGAATCCATGAGGTTATTTATTGTTGCATTCTTGTAATAACTAAAGATTGGAAGTAACTCAAATGTCCATAAATAAATTTGGTACAGACAATCTAATCTTATATGGTTCTAAAAAAAAAAAAAAAAAAAAAAAAAAAAAACAGAAGAAGATTTCAATGTCCTCCCAAGTAGCAAGGATTATAGGCATGAGCCACCATGCCAGGATAATTGTTTTGTATTTTCAGTACATATGGGGTTTTGCCATATTATCCAGGCTGGTCTCAGAACTCCTGGCCTCAAGCAATCCACCCAGCTCAGCCTCCCAAAATGCTAGGATTTCAGGGGTTAGCCACTGTGCCCAGCCTGCTAAGGAAAGATTTTGTATTAGCTAGGATTCTCCAGGGAAACAGAACTAGGAAAGGGGGAGGATAGGAAAGACTAACATATTATAAGGGATTGACTCACACAATTATGGAGTCTCACCAGTCCCAAGAGCTACAGGGTGAGCTGGCAAGCTGGAGACCCAGGAGAGTCAATGGTTTAGTTCCAGTCTGAGTCCAAAGGCCTGAGAACCAGGAAGGTCAATGGTGCAGCTCCAGCCCAAAGGCCAGAAGATTTGAGACCCAGGAAGAATTGATGTTTTAGTTTGAGCCCAAAGGCAAGAAAAATGATGTTCCAGTTCAAAGGCCACCAGCTAATAAAAATTCTCTTTTATTTGGGGAGGGCCAGCCTCTATTTAGGTCTTCAACTGACTGGATGTGGCCCACTCACATTAGGGAAAGAAATCTATTTCGCTCCTAAGTTGATTTATTTCTTTTTTCCTTTGGTTTTTTGAGATAGAAAAAAACTATTGTCCAGGCTGGAGTGCAGTGCTGCAATCTCCACTCACTGCAACCTCCACCTCCTGGGTTCAAGCAATTCTGCCTCAACCTCCTCAGTAGCTGGGATTACAGGCATGGGCCACCATGCCCACTAATTTTTTTTTCTTTTTTTTTTTTTTTGAGACAGTGTCTTGCGCTGTTGCCCAGGCTGGAATGCAGTGGCATGATCTTGGCTCACTGAAACCTCCGCCTCCCGGGTTCAGACGATTCTCCTGTCTCAGCCTCCCAAGTAGATGGGATTACAGGCATGCTATCATGCCCAGCTAATTTTTGTATTTTTAGCAGAGATGGGAGTTTCACAATGTTGGCCAGGCTAGACTTGAACTCCTGACTTCAGGTGATCTGCCCACCTCGGCCTCCCAAAGTGCTAGGATTACAGGCGTGAGCCACCGCACCGTGTTGCTATTTATTTATTTTTGAGACAGAGTCTCACTGTCACCAGGCTGGAATGCAGTTG
Organism: Cebus imitator; assembly: GCF_001604975.1. NCBI lineage: Eukaryota > Metazoa > Chordata > Mammalia > Primates > Cebidae > Cebus > Cebus imitator. Next base: position 1,723,419 of record NW_016107643.1, read on the forward strand.
CATCTAGGCTCACTGCAACCTCTGCCTCCCAGGTTCAAACGATCTCCTGCCTCAGCCTCCCAAGTAGCTGGGACTACGGGCTCCTGCCACCACACCCAGCTAATTTTTGTATTTTTAGCAGAGACTGGGTTTTGCCATGTTGGCCAGGCTGGTGTCAAACTCCTGCCTCAAGCGATCCACCTGCCTCGGCCTCCCAAAGTGTTGGAAATACAGGCGTGAGCCACCATGCCCAGCCTCATCTGCTGATTTAAATGTTAACCTTAGCCAGGCACAGTGACTCATGCCTGTATTCCCAGCACTTTGGGAGGCCGAAGCGGGCAGATCACTTGAGCTCAGGTGTTCAAGACCTCCCTGACCAACATAGCGAAACCCATCTCTACCAAATATATAAAAAATTAGTTGAGCGTGGTGGCACACGCCTGTAGTCCCAGCTACTAAGGAGGCTGAGGCAAGAGAATCACTTGAACCCAGGAGGCAGAGATTGTAGTGAGGCTAGATGGTGCAACTGCACTCCAGCCTGAACGACAGTGAGACTCCATCTCAAAAATAAGAGTAAGACAAATATGCACGTTTGCTTATAGTCACGTAAAGTCATTCTGGAAGGATACATAAAAACTAAAAATAGCGGTTCCCTATAGGAGATGTCCTGGGAACAGGAAGACTTTTCACTTTTTATGTGTATGGTTTTTAAAAATCAGATATATGTTTTATCTATCTACAACATTAAGTAACAAAGTTTAAATCCCCTTGCATGCCTTCCTCGCCTGTAGGGTTGTGAACACTGGAGAAAATAAATCATGTTTTACACTCACTTTTGTATTCCTGGTATTTAGTATATTTTCAATAAATATTAGAGAAATGAATGAATGAAAGAACCAGAAAATATCAGATTTAGTGTCAGAGAGAGGAGAGGAGCCAGGCACAATAGCTCACACCTATAATCCCAGCATTTTGGGAGGCCGAGGCAGGAGGCTCTCTTGAACCTAGGAGTTGGAGACCAGCCTGGGTAATAAAGTGAGACCCTGTCACTACAAAAAAATATATTAGCTGGACATAGTGACATGCACCTGTCATCCCACCTATTCAGGAGGCTGAGGCAGGAAGATTGCTTGAACCTGGGAGGTCGAGGCTGCAGTGAGCCATGATTGTGCCACTCCACTCCAGCCTGGGAGACAGAGTAAGAACCTGTCTCTAAAAAAGAAGGGAGTTATGGCTGGGCGCAGTGGCTCACACCTGTAATCCCAGCACTTTGGGAGGCTGAAGCAGGTGGATCACAAGGTAAGGAGTCAAGACAAGCCTGGCCAATATGGTGAAACCCTGTCTCTACTAAAAATACAAAAATTAGCTGGGCGTGGTGGCAAACAGCTGCAGTCCCAGCTACTCGGGAGGCTGAGGCAGGAGAATTGCTTGAACCTGGGAGGCAGAGGTTGCAGTTAGCCGAGATCGCACCATTGCACCCCAGCCTGGTCGACAGAGTGAGACTCTGTCTCAAAAAAATTTAAAAAAATTAAAAAAAAAAAAAAGAAGCAAGTCACTAAGTCCAGCCTACATTCAAGGAACAGGGTACACATGGGGTGATGACCAGGAGGCAGGGATCACTGGGAGCCATGTCTGCCACAAGGAGGAAAAAGCATGAAAGGATGAAGTCGGGATGGTGGTTACCTCTGAGTGAAAGCAAGGGGGAGAGATGTAGGAAGCATATGGCAGGTGTACGTTATTTGTAATAATTTCATTCTTGGGGCAGGTGGTGGGTTTATAGGTGTTCATAAGTGAGTTGATTATGGACAAATCGGGAGAGAGTGTCATGAACCAAGGATTATATTTAGAACAATTCAATAATATTTAAAATATTCAATAATAAATGAAATAAAAATTGCTAACTACTCCTGGCCTTGCTCTGAGCCCCATCCATGCACTCCACCTGGTCGTAGGTTAGCACTAGCTCCACCTGACCCTCCGCTTGCCCCAAACTAACCATTAGCCCTTCACACACACTGACCCTTACTCCAGCACCACGATCTCTCCATAATCTGAAATAGGCCCAGCTACTCAGGAGGCTGAGGCAGGAGAATCTCTTGAACCCAGGAGGCAGAAGTTGCAGTGAGCTGAGATCATGCTACTGCACTCCAGCCTGGACAACAGAGCAAGACTCTCTCAAACAAAACAAAACAAAAAGAGTGTTGCTATGAATGTTGCTGTAAAATGTCTCCCAGAACACAGAACACAAGAGCCTAGGTTTCCCCTGGGTATGTGTTAGTAAAGCTTGGGAGTAAAGCTTGGCCTCAGTCCATTGAAGTTGGGGTCAGTCCGTGGGTAGGGTTGGAGTTCTACAGAGAGCTGGGTTAGGGGTCAGTCCATGGGCAGGGTTAAGGGTGAGTGCATGACCACCTTTGGAAATATGCCTAGGAATGGAATTGTTGGATCTCAGGATGCTTTGTTTTCGTTTTGAGGCAGAATCTTGCTCTGTTGCCCAGGCTGGAGTGCAATAGCACGATCTTGGCTCACTGCAACCTCTGCCTCCCTGCTTCAAGCAATTCTCCTGCCTCAGC
>NW_016107643.1:1730537-1732657 GCF_001604975.1 Cebus imitator
AAAAAAAAAAAAAAAAAAAAAAAAAGAGCCCAGGGAATTCACATGGATGCATGCTCTCGTGCATGCACACACACACACACACACACCCCAACACCAAAGTTCCAGGAGAGTCAAAGACTCACACAAGCAGAGACATGATAAGATCCCCTACACATAGAGACGTAGGGCAGAATGTGTAGACACATAGAACAAACACATGCTAGACACACATAGGCACACATGTAGAACACACATAAACAGAAGCACAAAAAGCCACATATGCACATAGCCTCCCCAAATATGCACATACAGAGATGCATAGAAGTACTTGACATGAGAAGAAGACAGGGGAGTATTTCGTCATTGAGACCCCAGGAGACATTCCTAGAAACACAAACACCTATACCATCACAAAGAAACACATGCACACAAGACCCCCCCAATACAGGACTAAACATGTCAACACACATATGAACACACACATGCTCAGACTCCCACAAGATGAACACAGAACACATAGCAATGAGTGAGGACATACAGAAATGCACAAATATATATGCAGACATATATCTTAGTCATTAACGTCCCTGGAGAGAGCTGCGGGCACAACCCCGCGCATGCACACAGGATAGAACATGTAGACATACATATGGACACACATTGTTCACACACACATGCAAATAGAAAATACATAAGCACACACGTCTACAATTTGAAGTCTCGGGAGATAGATTCCTCCCCACCTCCGCACGCACACAAAAGAGTTTGCACAGAGACCCATTACACACGAACATACAGGACAGAACTTGCACACACAGGGGCACACACCTCCATCACTAAAGTCCCTGGAGAGGTTTCGCTTGGGCCGGGACAGAGGGATGTTGTCTACCCACAGGTACAGCTGGTGCAGCGCCTCCTCATCCACGCTGCTCTCCATTGGCGTCCTCAAGGGCTGGCCGTCCAGCAGTGCCGCGTTCAGCCACAGCCTCTCGACCCTTCAAGCGCTTTCTCTCTCGCCACTGTAGGAACCCATAACTGCCTCTGCCTGCCTAATCCAGAGACTCACGTCCCAACTGGGAGCGGCCATATTGTTTTCTGAAACCATGGAAACCGCCCCCCCCCCGACTCGCCTGGGAGCAAAGACTTCTGGGATTTGTAGTTTTATCCTCTCCCTGCTACCTCATCTCAGGCCCGAGCTTTGAAAAGGCGGTTAGCCTTCTCCTTCTCCCCAAGAAAGCATCACTTCTGTGCCCACGCCACCTGCTGACCAGCCACTGACCCGCTCTGGGACCAGCCAAAGCCAACGAGACCCCCAGAATTCCTGCATCGTCACGCCCTAGGGTGGGGTTTCCCCTTCTGGGCTGTCTCTAGCTGTCAGTCCAAAATAAAGGGAGCTCCCCAATGTTTGTCAGCTTTATCTGGAAGTCCATCGTTGATAATATGCCACCTAAATGGGTTGTGTGGTACAACTATTTCCTGCTTCGTCCCTCTCCAATGATCATGGGGCCACTGCCACTCACCATTCCCAGCAGTGTCCTGGTGCAGTATTTAATAGGTAACCCAGACTCCCATGGAGAACACCAGAGTTCAAGGCCAATACTTTGGGCAGGTCATTTAACTTCTTAACTCTGTTTCCTCCTTTATGAAGTGACAATGGTTCTCACTTATTTGTCCTAACTGGGTAATGGGAAAGAGCTTCACAAATGGGAAAAATGTTAATAAAGAAAACCTGTTTGTATGGGAAATGGGGAAATGGAGTTGATTTTAGGTATAGAAGCAGCAAGAGCTCCTACAGACACTTCTGCACCCCTCATCTCCCTCCAAAGAGCTATTCTTCATGGATTAGAAATTCAGTCTGGGCGCGGTGGCTCACGCCTGTAATCCCAGAACTTTGGGAGGCCATGGCGGGTGGATCACCTGAGGTCAGGAGTTTGAGACCAGCCTGGCCAACATGGTGAAACCCCCTCTCTACCAAAAATACATAAAATTAGTTGGGCCTACTGGCAGTCTCCTGTAATCCCAGCTACTCAGGAGGCTGAGGCAAGAGAATAGCTTGAACCCAGGAGTCAGAGGTTGCAGTGAGCTGAGATCACACCATTGCACTCAAGTCTGGGTGACAGGGCAAGACTCCGTCTCAAAAA
>NW_016107643.1:1732674-1747888 GCF_001604975.1 Cebus imitator
AAAAAAAAAAAAAAAAAAAAAATTTCAGTACCCAGTTCCATTTCAAAACAGCACTACCCTTAGGAGGGTTAAGAATAGGAATATGGGTCCCTCCTTAGTGAAGAGGTACTTCTAGAGTCAGGATGGGAAGAAAGCTTGACTAACCATGTGGTCTTGGGCACCCGACCAGACCTCTCTGCCTGGTTTCCATGGCTTTACCTACCTCATAGGGGCTTGGTGAGCATCTAAAGCATTTAGCACAGAGCAGGGACCCTATTAATATCAGCTAGTACTATCATTAATGAGACAGTCTCAGTTCCAGCAAGAGGTATTCTTTTTGGCAGGAGACAAATGGAAGTACTTTATCTCGTTGGTACCTGCACTGAGGGAGCTGGGTTAACTGGGAGCTCCTGGGGAGGCAGGCATTGCTCCCTCCTGCTCACTCCAGAGCAGGTCGGGTGTCCCTGTGGCTCTCTGCTCTCCAACTCCAGGGCTCAGATTTGGGGCGAGAAGGTGACAGCAAGGGGGATCCCAACTATTTTTGTTGTCACTCCAAAGCTCTCAAGGCCTGGAGGGGATTCCTGAACGCCAGAAATGCAGGCCAAGAATGGAAGTCACCCCCATTTCTTGTTTTAAAGTCATATATAGTGGCCTTGATTTTCCATAAGGGGCCATATACAGGGCCGGCCAGGGGACAAGAGAACTGGATACTCCCTCATTAACATTCCAGTGTTGGAGAGAAACTCAGTGGTGAGGGTGGGCCAGGGTTGGGAAGGAAACACAGAAGTGATGTGCCAGCCTCAGGTGAGGTGGGAAAACCGGTTTGGGGCCCAGAGCTGCCAGCCCTGCTCAAGCCCAGGACCTCCCCTGTGAGGGAGGGGTAGAGAGGGAGGGGCTGGCTCTGAAAGGAAAAAATGCATAGGACCAGCAAAAGGACTTGTCCTCACCTTTGTACTGGGGGACCCCTGGAAAACACTGTACAGGGAGTTACCAACTCATCCTCTGCCTCTTGGGGGTGCAATCTGTTCCTAGCAACTTCACCTTCCTCCTGCCACTGTGCTCAGGGTGGCCACCTGGCTTGGCGATGCTGATCTCTGAAAGGCCTAAAAGGGCTTCCCAAATAAGGCACCAAAGGGTTCCCCATATGCCCCTCCAAATGTCAATCTAGACTCCAGAAGCTGCCCCAACACTCCTTTCTTTCTGTCCTGGCCCCAATCCTGCAAAGGCCTTCAAACTGGCCTTGATAGGCCTAGTCCCCATGTGCATATTGATTTGCCTCCAGACTGCTGGCTGCCTCCCTCATGCCAAAGCCAAGTGACCCCAAGCTTCTAACACCAAAGCAATCCAAGGTTAAGCTGCCTTGAACTCACCCCAAATAAGGCACACGGAAGTTACTTTCCGGCCCAAGCCTAGATCACATTTTACTATGAATGTGGAAGGCTCCTCCTGCCCCTCTTCCTGGTCAGGGCCACCCTTTCAACACTTGCTTCCATGTCCCACCAGAGCAAGGACCAAAGGGAGCCAGGACGAATATGTCCCCCAAGACAGACGCAAGTCCAGACCATGAAGGATGCACCTTTGGCTGTTAAAATGTTCACCCCCACAAAAGTAGAGTGGACAGATTTATTGAAATCAAACTGGGAAAGGAGCAGCTGGATGGCTGGACTCTGGGCCCAGCCCCAGGCCCCTCTGCCCAGGATGGGGCCCTGCCAAAGAGGGAGGAGAGGAATGGGGCCTGCAGCTGCCCACGAGGGAAGCGCCCATTGTCACTCCCATGGGGGGGGGCCTCTTGGAAACATCCAATCTGGAAAGAAAACCAAGGGCCAAAAGTCACATAGACAGGGCCAGAGAAAGGGGCTGGGGAGGTGGAAAGCAGGCAGAGGCAGGCTTAGGGGCCTGCAGTGAGTTAAACTGTGCTTCTCAAGGCGGCCCAGGGGTGGGGGTGGGGGCTGCCAGCCTTGCAGGGGGCCTAGGCTGGAACTTCCTTTGGAGCCCTTCCCAGAATGGCTTTGGGGTCCCCCCCATCTAAGACCTGTCCTGGATGGTAGAGGGGAGAGGCACTCTCCGGCAGGGAACCTCCAGGGCCCATCCCTGGCTGCTGCTGTGGTTAGTCCACTGAGGGCACGGTGTGGTAGCACCGGACAGCTCCCCACCCACCCCACCTGGTCCCGAGCCCAGGGCCAAATGGAGAGGAAAGAGGATTCTGAGAAAGAGGCAATAAGCAGGCAGTGAGGCTGACCTCAGCCCTGGGACCGGCCAAGACCGGGCCTGTTGCAGGGCCAGGGGAAGCATTACTAAAGGATCTGGGGCTCCGAACTCTGGCTCCATGCACAGTGGGTGCCCAGAGAGTCCTCTGCCCTGGGGTGCTGCTACCAATCTAGGTTGGGGGCACGGCTAGGTCCAGCGACTCAGCTTTGATGTCCAAGACCCCGAACTCCTGCCTGCCTGGCATGGTTCTTCCTGGTCACATGGACCAGATCATGTTCCAAGTGGAGGATGTGGCTCTGCACTCGGTCATCAATGGGGAAGGAGGTCAGGTACCTCTTGACCATGGCGAAGTAAGCCATGGCCTCCCCAAAACTGGGTACAGGCACCTCATCACCATCCTCCTCATCATCATCATCGTCTTCATCTTCATCATCCTCTTCCTCATCGTCCTCTTCTTCCTCACTGTCCGACTCAGAGTCCTCCCCACCTTCCAGGAAATGCAGAGTAGGGCACTGGGCCTCCTCCTGGGCACCATAACCCCCGAAGCTGCCACCGGCCTCCACTACACCCTGGGCCCAGTCCTCAGCTTCCAAGCCCTCGGAGGAGCTCTCTTCCTCTTCCTCCTCCTCTTCATCACTGTCCTCAACATCACCCTCCTCCTCCACCTCCTCTTCCTCCCCCAATTCTTCTCCTTCTCCTCCTTCCTCCTCCTCCTCCTCTCCTTCCTCCTCTTCTTCCTCTCCTTCACCCTCCTCTTCCTCTTCTTCTTCCTCCTCCTCTTCCTCTTCCTCCCCCTCACTCTTGAGGGAAGTGGTAATGGTGGCATTAGGGCCACCTCCAAAGCCAGCCTCGCGAAAGCAGGCGGCTATGTCCGAAGGCTCCACTGCCTGCCAGGCGGCAGCTACAAAGTGCAAGGCCTCCGTGAGACCCAGCTGCAGGCCTGAGCGATCCTGGCCCTCTAGCGCGGCCATGGCCTTGAGCAGCATGGCCTGGCGGTAGTGGCCCTTCACCTGCTGGACCACTCCCCTCTCCAGCGGATGCACGGTGCCCGGAGGGAAGAAGGCCAGCTGCACATGCCGCAGGCCCGAGGTGTCCAAAGACTGGGCAGCCAAGCGGCCGGCCAGCAGTAGGACCCGGCGAGACTCTGCAGCCATTCGGGTGTCCAGGGCCTTCAAGTACTTGGCCAGGGCCTGGGTGGTGACACCACCCTTGGAGTTGGCGGTGTAGTCGCAGGGCAGGCCGGCTTGGCCTGCGCGGGGCTTGGCCGACTTGCCTGCCACCAGCGGGGGCAGCTTTTCGCTGCCGTCGGCGTTGGCGCACAACAGCACGCTCAGGCGCTGGGTGGCTTGACGCGGCCGTCCGTCTCCTCCGAACAGCCCCGAGGCCTGGTCGGGCAGGAAGTCGTACCACAGACTGGTCTCTGTGGCGCTGAACACGTCCTGCGAGGCGTAGCCCTCGGCCACCGACGGCGGCTGCTCCTCCCGAGCGCGCCAGCCAGTCGTGCTCCCGCCGCTGCCCTCCGAGGGCACGGCGGCCGGGCTGGCAGGCGCCGCCGGGGTGCGGGGGGCAGCACTTCTCGCGCGGGCTCGGGCCACGCCGCTGCAGGACACCACGCCGTGGCGCCGGCGGAAGCGGTCCAGCCAGCCGTTGGAGGCGGTGAAGTCGTCCATGCCCAGCTCCTCGGCTATGCGCAGCGCCTTCTCCTTGAGGATGATGCCCTTGACCGGCAGGCCGGCAGCGCGGATCTGCTGGAACCAGGCTATGAGCAAGCCCTCGAGCTTGTCGTAGGGGGACAGCTTGTTGGTCTTGCGGCAGGTGGAGGCCACCCCGTACTTGCGCTCCGACGCCAGGATGGCGCGCTTGTTCTTCAGGATCGTGCTCAACGTGGACGGGGGGATGTTGAAGCGCCGCGCGATCTCGCCCTTGCGCAGGTCCGGATTCTCCTCCACCTCCTGGATGATCCGCGACTTCTCCCGGAACGTCAGCTGTCGCCGCTTGGGGCCCATCCCGGCGCGCCCCCCGCCCCGGGGCCCGCCGCCGCCCCGGGGCGGGGGGCCCGGGCCCGTGGCGGGGGGCACCTGGCGGCCTCTCCCGCGTGCCCCGCCCGAAACAAAGCGGCTCGCGGGCGCGGCGGCGGGGCGACGACCCGGCCGGGCCGGGGGCACCTCCGGGGGCGCCGGCGGGCGCGGCGCCGGGCGGCGGGCGGCAGGCGGCAGACGCAGGCGACGGCGAGCGGCGCGGGCGCGGAAGGCAGGAAGTGCCGCGGCGCGGGGAGCTGGGAGCGAGGCGAGCGGGGCGGAGCGGGCAGAGCGGGATCTCGCGGGAAGCGCGGGGACGCCCGGCGCCGCCTCCCCTCTCTCCGCGCCCACACGCTTCCCGCCGCCGGGACCTGCCATTAGGGGGCGCTGCGGCCTGCGGGACCGGCCAGTGTTGCGGCCTCCGGCGACCCGGCAGCGATGCGGGCGGGGACGCGGTGCATCGCCACTGCGCCCGGCGGATAGCAACTTGCGGCTCTAAAAGAATAACCACCAGAGTTTTTATGTTTTTGTTTTTGTTTTTTAAGGTAAAAATAACCCACCTTTTTTTTTTTTCGGAAACTGAAAAATTCAGGAAATTAATAAAACGCTTTTCACATCACCTGGAGAGATGCACAGGTAACATTTTGCTGCATTTCCTTCCAGTCTTTTCTCTAGGCGCATGTAGTTTTCTTTTTTAAAATGTATTATATAAAACTGGCATCAGACTGTATAGACTGTGTATCTGGCATCTCCTGCTGTTTTACCTGGCATCAAGTAGTGAGAATTTTGCCATATTGGTATCATTGCCAGCATGCTTTTTAATGATTGTGTAGCATTCCAGCTATGAATGAACACTAGCGTATGTAACCTATTGTTACACACTTAGGTTATTTTTATAATCAACATTACAGTTGTAAATCTTTTGGATGGTGCTAATGACATTTTTTTCAATCTTTTATAGCTTTTATTTCAGTGATCAAAAGAATGCAGTAAATGGAATCTACACTGATTAACACTAGGCATGCACCACTACCTGAAGCTGCTGTCAGATTCTGATTGGCCTAAATCTTTATAACTTATTTAGGCACATCATTGAATTTTTTTGTACCCTGATATACAGGGCAAGTTAACTTCTTCCTTGTGGCAGTCTAGTAATAAGAATTATGTTCACTGGCTAGATTCCTTTATAACTAAAGGCCTCTAGACTCTCACACTGCCTACCCTACCTTGAGACTATACTTAATATGGATATTTAAGTAAATCACCATAGAGGAAAGGGAAATCATCGAGAAAAGTGTACTGTATAAACACTCTTACAGATCTTTTTCTCCAGCATTGATAATCAAGCACAAGGTAAGGACGCCAAATTATTCTTCCCCCACTACTGCCCTTTCTGATAGACAAGGATCTCCCCTGAAATCAGAAATGATTCCACACAAATGAGAAATTTTTACATATGTGGTCCCACTATCAAAATTTTAGAAAGCACTTAATGGGGCTTGGAGAAAAGCATAGTCCCATATACAGTAATATGTGTCTAATAGAGTTTTCCATTCATTTGTCAATTATTTTCACAAGATTAGCATTAAAAATACAAGCAAACATAGGACCCTCAAGCTCTACAGACAAAAAAATTTGTCTTTGTTCATTCTCAGATGACAGGATGTCCCAAGAGTAACAAAAGATGGGAGCCAATCTTCAATCAGCTGTTTCTTCAGTCATCCCATCAACAGCTGTTCATTTCTTGAACTACTTTACTTTTCCAAAGAGGTAATGCTGAGATCAGTCAGAAAGGCTTTCTGAGAAGACTGGCTTGGATTTCTGGGTCTGTTCCAGTCGATTCAAGATGAACTGGCTTGTATCAATGAAGCGCTCAATGCAGTTCACAAAACAGGCCTCAGCCTGACTGTCCAACTTTGGCCCAGGCTTGTCCATGCACTTCTCCCAACGAAGTTCAGTCATCTGGTGCACCAACTGCTGGAAGCGCTGCTTTTGAGTCTCTCTACCTCAATGAAATGCTGCAACTGCGGGTCCACTGCACCCAAACCCGCCGCAGAGGAAGAGGAGAAAGAATCCATCCCAGGGCGACCACGCTTGCAGAGACGAACTCTTACCAACTAACCGACCTGCACCACTAATGACATTTTTAAAGTTCTAGTGGTCCCACAACCCATAGATCAACACTCATAACATCTTGGTGTGTCACTTTCTGGGCTTTACCATGCATGTAGCCGTAAATGTATGTGTTTGCACTTACAGAAATAACATCATGTATATACATAAGTGTGAATCCCTGAAGCCTCCCTCTCCTGCACCAAAGCATGAAAATGCCAAGCTCTTAAAACAATGAATGTATATGAGTGTTTTAAAAAAATCTCTGCTGAGCACAGTGGCCCATGCCTATAATCCCAGTACTTTGGGAGGCTGAGGCGGGTGGATCACGAGGTCAGGTGTTCAAGACCAGCCTGACCAACATAGTGAAACCCTATCTCTACTAAAAATACAAAAATTAGCCGGGTGTGGTGGTGCATGCCTGTAATCCCAACTACTCAGGAGGCTGAGGCAGGAGAATCGCTTGAACCTGGGAGGCGAAGGTTGCGGTGAACCAAGATCATGCCATTGCACTCCAGCCTGGGCAACAAGAGCGAAACTCCATCTCAAAAAATAAATAAATAAAAAAGATGTCCTTTTAATCTCAAGGTCCAGAAGAACATGTGGGAGACTTTTCCCCATAGAGGCCAGAACACTGCTTGGTCCAAGAGGAGTATGTGGTCACCGGGCAAAAATGAATCTAAAGGTTACCTGGATGAGAACTCCTTGCTATGCCTCTTTTATATCTTTTTTCTCTCCTTCCTTTTTCTCTTTCTTTCTTATTTTCCTTCCTTTCCCTCCTTCTTTCTCTCCTTCCTTCCCTTCCTTCCATTCCATCCCTTCCTTCCCTTCCTTCCTCCCTTTTCTTTTTCTTCCTTTCTTCTTTTATTTATTTTGAAACAAAGTCTGTCACCCAAGCTGGAGTGCAGCAGTGCAATCATAGCTCATTGCAGCGTCATGCTCCTGGGCTCAAGTGATCCTCCTACCCACCCCAGCCTCCCTAGGAGCTAGGACTACAGGTACCAGCCACTATGCCTAGCTAATTTATTTTTTATTTTTATTTTTTTAATTATTATTATTATTTTAAGACAAAGTCTGGCTCTGTCTCCCAGGTTGGAATGCAATGGCATGATCTTGGCTCACTGCAACCTCCGCTTCCTGGGTTCAAGTGATTCTTCTGTCTCAGCCTCCTAAGGAGCTGGGATTACAGGCACATGCCACCACGCCTGGCTAATTTTTATATTTTTAGTAGTGACAGGGTTCCACTTTGTTGGTTAGGCTGGTCCCGAACTCCTGACCTTGTGATCAGCCCACCTTGGTGACCCAAAGTGCTGGGATTACAGGCGTGAGCCATCGCGCCTGGCCATTTTTATTTTTCACTCTGTTACCCAGGCTGGAGTGCAATGGCACAATTTCAGCTCACTGCAGTCTTTGCCTCCCAGATTCAAGTGATTCTTCTGCTTCAGCCTCCTGAGTAGCTGGGACTACAGACACACACCACCATGCCCAGCTAATTTTTGTATATTTAGTAGAGATGGGGTTTTACCATGTTGGCCAAGTTGGTCTTGAACTTCTGACCTCAAGTGATCTGCCTACTTGGCCTCCCAAAGTGCTGGAATTACAGGCATGAGCCACTGCAACCGGCCGTTATTTCTTTCATTTTTTGTAGACACAAGATCATGCAATTGCCCAGGCTGAACATGAACTCCTGACCTCAAGCAATCCTCCCAACTTGGCCTCCCAAAGTGCTGGGATTACAGGTGTGAGCCGTGCACCCTGCTGTTGTCTTGCTCAGTTATCAGGAAACTGTCTAAATTTTGGAGATTTTGTCCATGTGCACATGGGTCCCTCCTGCCTCCTCACCCATCTTGGTTTATAATCAGCAGGCATTTGGGTGAGTGGACTGTGGATGGAATTTTTTTTCTTCTGTGCTAAATTTTCCAGGTTTTCTTTAATAAGTAAGTATTATAGGTCCTTTAAAATGAAAAGAAGAATGGCTAGGTACAGTGGCTCATACCTGTTGTCCAGCACATTGGGAGCCTGAGAGTTCCAGACCAGCCTGGGCAACAGAGCAAGACCCCGTCTCTACAAAAAATTTAAACATTAGGCTGGGCACAGTGGCTCCTGCCTGTAATTCCAGCACTTTGGGAGGCTCAGGAGGGCAGATCACGAGGTAAGGAAATCGAGACCATTCTGGCCAACATGGTGAAACCCCATCTCTACTAAAATATAAACATTAGCCAGGCATGGTGGCGCGTGCCTGTAGTCTCAGCTACTCAGGGTGCTGAGGTAGGGGAATCGCTTGAACCTAGGAGCCAGAGATTGCCGTGAGCTGAGATTGTATCACTGCACTCCAGCCTGCTGACAGAGTGAGACTCTGTCTCAAAAAAACAAAAAGTTCTAAAAAGCCAGGCATGGTGGCTCATGCCTAGCTACTGAGGAGACTGAGGCTGCAATGAGCTATGATCATGCAACTGCTGGGTGACAGAGCAAGACCCTATCTCAAATAAACAAACAAAGGAGAATGGCAAGCTTTCTGAGGGGCCTAAAGGACAGCTTTGGGCAGCCTGGACCAAAAGAAAAGAAGGTGAGTTATGGATTTCCAAAACAGTCCTAAGAGCGGAAAGCTGGGACTTACAGAAGGAGGTGGGGGATCCCAGGGCCTCAGATGGATTGCTGGGGGAAATGGTCACTGGAAAGGGGATGGAAATGGGCCCCATGCACTGCTAACAGGCAAAAGGTAGAGCAGGTATCTGGAAATGGCTATGCTATCAACATATGATGTGTGTGGCTTTTTTTCTGTCCTGGAAGTGGTTGTGCCAAAACCCTTGGTATGGCACCAAGGAGGGGCCTGAAAGTAGAAGATACTGTGGGTATATTGACTGTGTGTGTTGGAAGGGTGGGGGAGACAGATGCACTTAGCAGGAATCTAGACATTTGAAGATATCCCTAGAGTTCCCAGAGCAGCCCAGAGCCAGGAGTCCCAAGAGGAATACCTCATCTCTCTCCTGAAGTCCTCCATAGAATATGATTTTTTATAAAAAGCCAGCTGCAGGCCGGGCGCGGTGGCTCAAGCCTGTAATCCCAGCACTTTGGGAGGCCGAGGCGGGTGGATCACGAGGTCAAGAGATCGAGACCATCCTGGTCAACATGGTGAAACCCCGTCTCTACTAAAAATACAAAAAAAATTAGCTGGGCATGGTGGCGCGTGCCTATAATCCCAGCTACTCAGGAGGCTGAGGCAGGAGAATGGCATGAACCTGGGAGGTGGAGGTTGCAGTGAGCTGAGATCGCACCATTGCACTCCAGCCTGGGTGACAGTGTGAGACTCCCTCTCAAAAAAAAAAAAAAAAAAAAAAAAAAAAAGGGCTGGCGATCACACCTGTAATCCCAGCACTTTGGGAAGCCAAGGCAGGTGGATCACCTGAGGTTAGGAGTTCGAGACCAGCCTGGCCAACATGGTGAAACCCCATCTCTACTAAAAATACAAAATTAGTCGGGCATGGTGGCACATGCCTATAATCCCAGGTACTCGGGAGGCTGAGGCAGGAGAATCACTTGAACCTGGGAGGCAGAGATTGCAGTGAGCCAAGATTATACCACTGCACTTCAACCTCAATGAGAGAGTGAGACTGTCTCAAAAATAAAAAGCTTTATTAAGATACATTTCACAAACCATAAAATTCACCCATTTAAAGTGTACAATTCACAAATATGCACAACCATCACTACAGCCCATTTTGGAATATCTTTAATATTTTTTTTGAGACCAAATCTCATGCTATTGTCCAGGCTGGAGTACAGTGGCATGATCTCGGCTCACTTCAACCTCCGCCTCCTAGATTCAAGCACTTCTGATGTCTCAGCCTCCCGAGTAGCTGGGATTACAGGCATGTGCCACCAGGCCAGCTAATTTTTGTATTTTTAGTAGAGACAGCGTTTTGCACGTTGCCCTGGTTGGTCTTGAACTCCTGGTCTCAAGTAATCTGCCCACCTGGACCTCCCAAAGTGTTGGGATTACAGGCGTGAGCCACTGTATCTGGCTAACATTTGTATCACCTTGGAAAGGAACCCCATACACTTTAGCTATCATCTCCCTATCCCTCCACCCCACCCTCAGTGCCCACTAACCTACTTTCTGCCTATAGGTTTGTTTCCCTGTTCTGAACATATTATATGGATGGAATCATATGTGTCTTTTATGGCTGGCTTGTTTTACTTGTTGTCACATTTTTTTTTTTTTTTTTTTTTTTGAGACGGAGTTTCACTCATGTTACCCAGGCTGGAGTGCAATGGCGCGATCTCGGCTCACCGCAACCTCCGCCTCCTGGGTTCAGGCAATTCTGCCTCAGCCTCCTCAGTAGCTGGGATTACAGGCACGCGCCACCATGCCCAGCTAATTTTTTGTATTTTTAGTAGAGACGGGGTTTCACCATGTTGACCAGGATGGTCTCGATCTCTTGACCTCGTGATCCACCCGCCTCGGCCTCCCAAAGTGCTGGGATTACAGGCTTGAGCCACCACGCCCGGCCTGTTGTCACATTTTCAAGGTTTACCTGTGATGCAGCATGATCAGTACTTGATGCTTTTTTATGGCCTGTTAGTACTCCATCATATGGCTCTATGACATTTTGTTTATCCATTCCTCAGTTGACGGTCATTGGGGTTGTTTCCACCTTTTGGCTATTATGAATAATGCTGCTATATACATACATTTACTTGCATCTTTTTGTGTGGCTATATGTTTTCATTTCTCTTGGGTATATACCTAGGAGTGAAATTGCTGGATCATATGGTACCTCTATGTTTAATCGTTTGAGAAACTGTCAGACTGAGAACATGCACTTAAAAACATTTTTTTAGGACCAGGCACTTTGGCTCACACCTATAATCCCAGCCCTTTAGGAGGCCTAGGTGGGTGGATCACCTGAAGTCAGGAGTTCAAGACTAGCCTGGCCAACATGGTGAAACCCTGTGTCTGACAAAAATACAAAAATTAGTCGGGCATCATGGGGGGTACCTATAACCCCAGCTACTTGGGAGGCTGAGGCAAGAGAATCGCTGGAACCTTGGGGGTGGAGGTTGCAGTGAGCCAAGATTATGCCATTGCACTCCAGCCTGGGCAACAGAGCAAGACTCCATCTCCAAAAAATAATAATAATAATATTTTTTTTTTCTTTTTTTAACAGGTGTTGAAACATAAACTTTTAATTAATCAAAACAGTCTGGGCCAGGCGTGGTGGCTCACGCCTGTAATTCCAGCACTTTGGGAGGCCAAGGCAGGTGGATCACAACGTCAGGAGTTCAAGACCAGCCTGGCCAAGATGGTGAAACCCTGTCTCTACTAAAAATACAAAAATTAACCAGGCATAGTGTCACTTGCCTGTAATCCCAGCTACTTGGGAGGCTGAGGAAGAGAACTGCTTAAACCCAGGAGGCAGAGGTTGCAGTGAGCTGAGATGGCACCACTGCACTCCAGCCTGGGCAACAGAGCGAGACTCTGTCTTAAAAACAAAAACAGGCCGGGCGCGGTGGCTCAAGCCTGTAATCCCAGCACTTTGGGAGGCCGAGGCGGGTGGATCACGAGGTCAAGAGATCAAGACCATCCTGGTCAACATGGTGAAACCCCGTCTCTACTAAAAATACAAAAAATTAGCTGGGCATGGTGGTATGTGCCTGTAATCCCAGCTACTCGGGAGGCTGAGGCAGGAGAATTGCCTGAACCCAGGAGGCGGAGGTTGCGGTGAGCCGAGATCGCGCCATTGCACTCCAGCCTGGGTAACATGAGTGAAACTCCGTCTCAAAAAAAAAAAAAAAAAAAATACAGCCAGGTGTGGTGGCTCATGCCTGTAATCTCAGCACTTTGGGAGGCCAAGGTGGGCGGATCACAAGGTCAGATCAAGGACAGCCTGGCCAATATGGTGAAACCTAGTCTCTACTAAAAAAAATACAAAAATTTGCCAGGTATGGTAGTATGAGCCTGTAGTCCCAGCTACTCTGGATGCTGAGGCAGATGAATCACTTGATTACAAGAGGCAGAGGTTGCAATGAGCGGAGATCACCCCACTGCACTCCAGTCTGGGGGACAGAGTAAGACTCTGTCTCGAAAAAAAAAAAGAAAAACAAAAGGCTGGACAGCTAAGTGTAGTGGCTTACACCTGTAATCCCAGCACTTTGAATGGCTGAGGCAGGTGGATCACTTAAGGTCAAGAGTTCAAGACCAGCCTGGCCAACATGGCAAAACTCTGTCTCTACTAAAAATACAAAAATTAGAGAGGTGTGATGGCGTATGCCTGTAGTCTCAGCTACTCAGGAGGCTGAGGCAGAAAAATCACTTGAACTTGGGAGGTGGAGGTTACAGAGCGAACTGAGATCATGCCACTGCACTCCAGCCTGGGTGACAGAGCAAGACTCTATCTCAAAAAAATAATAACATGTCTGGGCACAGTGGCTCAGACCAGTAATCCCAGCACTTTGGGAGGCCAAGGTGGGCCCATCACCTGAGATCAGGGGTTTGAGAGCAGTCCAAGGAACATGGCAAAACCTCACCTCTACTGAAAATATCAAAATTAGCCAGGTATGGTGGTACATGCCTGTAATCCCAGCTACTCACGAGGCTGAGACAGGAGAATCACTTGAACCCAGGAGACGGAGGTTGCAGTAAGCCAAGATCACTCTACTGAACCCAGGAGACGGAGGTTGCAGTAAGCCAAGATCACTCCACTGCATTCCAGCCTGGGTGACAGAGCAAGACTCCATCTTAAAATAATAATAATTTAAAAATTATATCTGTTCTTTGAAAAATATCTTAAAATACAGAAAAGTTTCAAGATAACAACGTTTAATCTACTTTGTTGCTACCACTCAAAGAATATCCTTGTAGAATATTTTCCCATGCATATTGTGTTTAATGGGACTACATTTGGCATAATAGCTACATCAATAAATAGCTACATAGCTACATCAATGAGTTTCACACTTTTTTTTTTTTTTTTTTTTTTTTTCTGAGACAGGGTCTTGCTCTATCACCCAAACTGGAGTGCAATGGCTATATCACTGCTCACTGCTTCACTGCTGCCTCAGCCTCCCAGGCTCAAGTGACTTTCCCACCTCAGCCGCCAGGGTAGCTGGGACTACAGGCTCCCACCAACACAGCTGGTTAATTGTTTGTTTGTTTGAGATGGAGTTTCACTCTTGTAAGCCAGGCTGGAATGCAACCGCGCAATCTCAGCTTACTATAGCCTCCATCTCGTGGGTTCAAGCAATTCTCCTGCCTCAGCCTCCCAAATAGCTAGGATTACAGGCACCCACCACTATGTCCAGGTAATTTTTGTATTTTTAGTAGAGATGGGGTTTCACCATATTGGCCAGGCTGGTTTCAAACTCCTGACCTCAGGTGATCCACCCACCTGGGCATCTCAAAATACTGGGATTACAGGCATGCGTCACCACACCCGGCCTAATTTTTGTATTTTTTGTAGAGATAGAGTTTCACCATGTTGCCCAGACTGGTCTCAAACTCCTGAGCTGAAGTGATTCTCCTTCCTTGGCCTCTCAAAGTTCTGGGATTATAGGCATGAGCCACCGCCCATACTTCTTTTACTCTCGGAACCCTTTGTTCAAAAGTCCATTTTCTAGGATCCCAATATGTAGTCATTCAATAATGAACAATTATTGAGCCCTGCAAAGCAGGCATCCCCATGCCACTGCCCATTCTCCTTGAAGGTTGCAAGTATTGCACAGTACAGAGGAACCACCTCCCCTATTGAAGACAATAACTCAATGAACATCATCTCCTTAAGAGAAATGTTGAGAAGTGTGATATTAGGGTCAGAGGCCAACTTTGGACTTGAACCTATGCAAGGTTCTGGGAGCCTGGGAGAGATGTAAATGATTATGGTCCTTGTCTTTCAGTAGCCCAGTCAGCTTGAGGAGATGAGATTCAAGAAAGGGAAAAGGGGATTTCAATACCTAATGCTACTGGGCATGATGGCTCATGCCTGTAATCCCAGTGCTTTGGGAGACCGAGGCGGTCAGATCGCTTAAGCCCAGGAGTTCAAGACCAGCCTGGGCAACAAGATGAAACCCAGTCTCTCTAAAAAATACAAAAATTTGCCAGGCATGGTGGCATGTGCCTATAGTCGCAGCTACTTGAGAGGCTGAGGTGGGAGGATCACTTGAGACCAGGAGACAAAGGTTGCACTGAGCCGAGATTGTAACACTGCACTCTAGCCGGGGTGACAGAGACAGACTTAGACTCAAAACAAAAACAGAAAACAAACTTAATGCTGTACCTCCCATCAGTTCCTCCCTAGGAATTCATCTTCTAGGTAGCATACAGACACATAGAACATACTGCATCATTGTAAAAGCTAATATCCTAAATGTTCAGCATTAGGGGCTTGAGTAAATATATACCATTATGGTACTAATATGGCTCCATCACCAAGTAAGATGAAGAAAGGTATACAGCAGTGGTTTTATGGCTTTTTTTTTTTTTTTTTAAGACAGAACTTGCTTTGTCATCCAGGCTGGAGTGCAGTGGCACAATTTTGGCTCACTGCAACCTCTGCCTCCCGGGTTCAAGCGATTCTCCTATCTCATACTCCTGAGTAGCTGGGATTACAGGTGCACGCCACCATGTCCTGCTAATCTTTGTAATTTTAGTAGAGATGGGGTTTTGCCATGTTGGCCAGGCTGATCTCGAACTTCTGACCTCAGGTGATCTACCCACCTCAGCCTCCCAAAGCGCTGGGATTATGGTGTGAACCACCTCACTAGAACAATGTTCACATGCTGTTGGTATATTCTTTAAAATACAGATGTATTTACACTTGTAAAAATACAGACCTGCAGCCACTAGCCACAAGTGGCCATTGAACTATTTATTATTTTTATGTTTAATTTTTTTTTTTTTT
>NW_016107643.1:1749313-1783626 GCF_001604975.1 Cebus imitator
AACAACAAAAAAATATAAAATCCCAAAACCCCTCTGTGGTCTTGCCACCTCCCCCTGGCCCAGAGGTGACGTGACTTGGGATTTCAAGGGATTCAACATATAATGCCTGTCCTGACACACACACCCTGTGCAGATGTATGTTGTCTGGGTGGGGATGGGAGGCATTCCTGATTTTGAAAATGCAAACCTCGGGGTGGTTTTATTTCTGGTTTGGGGGGTGGGTGGCCTCACAAGGGTACTTCCCCCTTCCATCCTAGCACTGAGGGCAGTCACATCCTCACTGGGAGTAGTGGCTGCAGGTCCAAGGCATGACCCCTGACCCAGGGAGGATGAACCAGAAATTCAGACCTGCAGAGCCCTTCGCACAGCACAGGAGCTGAGCAAAATGTGGAGAAAAGGAAAGGTCAGGGTTCCCACCTTGGCCACCCTTCTCAGGTGGGGCTAGGATCTTCCCTTCCCTTTCACATGAATTGGCCCACCCAGCCCCCCATCTTACAGGCCTTCCCTTTTGCCACCCTCATCCAATTCGCCTTGGGTCCGGGTGGCTGGGACTGCACGAGAAGGGGCGCTCCTGCCTTCCTGAGCTGCAGCCCTTCCATCCCCCCACGCCGCCGCCCACCCAGCCAGAGGCCACGTCTAATCCGGGGAGACGAAATTCCAAAGCTGCTTACTACCCACTGACTTTCGGGTGCAGCCTTCAGACCGCCTGTTCCAGGAGGCCTGGAAAGCGGACGGGGCTGGAAGGCATTTATATAATTGGAAGATGCTCGGCTTAAACGAACGATAAATTCAGTCTCTCTGGTCTGGTCATCAAATAAACACCAATTAAATAATATGGTGCCTTTGGCACCAAGTTAGCCAAGCCAACAAGGGGCGTCATATTTAACTCGCTTCTCTGGCCGCTGACACCCTCCTCGACCTCCAGCCGCGGAAACCCATGTCTAGTCCCACCGTTTAGCGGGACTACTGGGGCTGCCGCGAAAATTGAACCGGCTGGGGTTACATCTAACCTGGAGTATCCCGAAAGCGCCCGTCGGTTCCGCTTGGGGGCCCCACTCCCCTCCCACCTCCTACGCTAGGCGCTCCGCCTGCGAATGACGTTTTGTTGCTGCTCAGCGCAGCCAGGCGCGGGGGCGGGGAGGCTGCGGGGTCGGAGGCCCAGGCATTGGGCGAATCCTGGCCCACCGCCTGCCAACCGCGTGACCTTGAACGAGCTAATGAACTTCACACCTCAACGTCCAGGTCTGTAAAATGGGATACCTAACGCAGGCAGCACAGCGCAGCTGGGTTTAGCAAACTTCCGGGAGCCGGTTTAGCAAACTCCCGGTCCCTAGCGGTGATCCCAGGTGACGACAAGCTGCGGGGGGTCCTGCGGAGGCCACCCTAGGGCGTTGCTGCCGCCTTCGGAGTGTGGAACTCCAAACCATGTCGCGAGAGGAGGATTTCGGGAGGCCAGGATCTTCGCCCCAGGGCGATGTGCGGGGGTGTGGGATAAACCCTAATTCCTCCGGCCCACCCAAAGCCTGGAAATCCAGCCTCCGCGCCTCCAGCCCCGCGGGCCCCGCCCTCGATCCCGCCCTCCTCTAACCCGCTACCCCATTGGTGGCGTCCAGCGGCGCGGCCGCTGTTATTTTTCGAATATATAAGGAGGTGGAAGTGGCAGCTGCAACTAGAGGCTTTCCGGGCTCGTGCCTGAGCCCTGCGTCCCTCACACCCCACCCTCCCCGCATCCCTCTTCTCCCTCGCGCCCGACCCTGTGGCTCTTCCTCCCTCCCTCCCCCCCTCCCTTCCCCCCCCCCAGCCACCCCGCGCCCGCTGCTTCCCTCGGCCCAGCCAGCTGTCCCTGCGTCTGTTGGAGGCCCTGCGCCTGGCCCTCCAACCAGCCTTCCGCTGGCCCCGCAGCGATGGAGGTGCCCCAGCCCGAGCCCGCGCCAGGATCGGCTCTCAGTCCAGCCGGCGTGCGCGGTGGCGCCCAGCGTCCCGGCCACCTCCCGGGCCTCCTGCTAGGACCTCACGGGCTCCCACGGTCCCCAGTGCGCGCGGCCGTTTCCTCGCCGGTCACCACCCTCACCCAGACCATGCACGACCTCGCCGGGCTCGGCAGGTAGGACACCCCAAGGAGGCTGGATATGGGAGTGAGAGGCCCGGACTGGAGTCCTGGGCCTCCCGGAGAACTGAGCATAGCATCCGAATCCAGGAGGTGGAGTCCGGGGGAGGCGTCCTGGGCAGTGGAGAGGTACGCCCTTGTCCCTTTATGGGGCCCAGGACATTGGAGGTGAGACCTGGGCTGTGCCTCCCACATCCTCCAGGTGACCTGCTCTTGGTCCGCACAAGCCTGTCCGAGTCTTCTTTCCCCTCACTCCCTCCTCCCTCAATGTGCCTCCACCACGCTGCCTCCCTAATCTCTACCCAAATAGCCACCATTTTTGCCTCAGGATGGGAATCCCAAGCCTGGATGGGGAACTTGAGGGTGGCAGAGCCATGGAACACTCACACATCCATGCCCCTGCTTCCTCCACCCCAGTTCTGCGCCCAGAGTTAAGGCAATTAAGTATACACTGATCCTGCTCCCTAAGTCTGCAAGGGGAGAGCTGGGTTGTCCCAGTAGAAGAACCTGGTCTTGTTCCATCCTTCAGGAAGTGTCCTGGAAAGGTGGGGGTCTGACAGTTTAGGGGAAGGCCCTCTGGGGCAGCTCTACTAGACCACCAACCCCTAAGACGGCCTCCAGCCAGGCTGCCTTGCTCACACCCTGGGCTCACCTTCCCCTGCTCCTGGGAGGACCTTTCCTAAACCAGTCAACAAAGAGAAGCTGCTTTGGGGCCTCTGCAGAATGAGCCTGCCTTGACCTGAGAAGAGGGCGGGCCCTCTGGGCCATCACTTTCCCGGTGTAGTGTTTCGCTCAGTTCTTTTCTCAGTAAGGGAGTGGGAATGCGGGCCAGCAAAGCCTTGAGCCCCACATTTACCTTTCTCCTTTCCTGGGTCCCTGTTCCCTTCCCAGCGAAACCCCAGAGAGTCAGGTAGGAACCCTACTCTCCCGTAGCCGCAGCCGGCTGACATGCCTATCCCTGTCGCGAAGGGCATCTGAATCCTCCCTGTCGTCTGAATCCTCTGAATCTTCTGATGCAGGTGAGGCCCAGGGGGGCCTGGGGAGGTCTGCCGGTGCCAGGAGAGATTTCGGGGCTGCCTGGGCCTCCTGATTTCCCTGCCGATCAAACTAACATCCTCCCCACAACCTGGTGGGCCCAGGAGCCGCTCCCCCACCCTCCACAGAGATGGGAGGAAGGCACACTTCTTGTGGGGCTCACCACACCCAACACAGACTGGCTGAGTGGGTGGGAGGATGCGGCCCTCTACGGGAGATGAGATCTCACCTATGGAAAACCAACGCACCAAAGTTCCTAAACCACAGCCCTACCTGGGAAGCACTCAGGGCTGAGAGTTGGTCTTTAGAAACTTCTTATTCTATAACCTCTTCTTTGAAAAGCTGTCATCTCATAGTAAACAGGGAGTGGAGTCCTGTGCTATTTGGGGGATAATGTGTCATCCCTCAGGGCCCATGGTTGGGTTTTTGTTTCATTTTCTAATGTGTCAAAGTCCAAACTAGAAACGGGTTTTTTCTTCTTATTGGGACATGGTGGGGGAAAGTATACAGAAAGTGCCACAACTCTCAAACTAAGGTGCTCCATCCCCTTAGGTCTCTGCATGGACTCCCCCAGCCCTATGGACCCCCAGATGGCGGAGCAGACGTGAGTATTGAAGGGAATGACTACTACCAAGCAGTCAGCACCTGCCTTTGAGAATCCCAGTTCTAGCAGAAACTCACTGGGGAGACCTGGGAAAGCGGACAGACCATGGGGTGCCTTCAGGATCTCTGTGGGCAGGGGGACTCACTGACCTTCTCGGGCCTTGGGATTCTGCTCCCTGTCTCAGAGAAGGATCTGCTCTCATGGGAGCCAACCAAGAGTGGGCTCAGGGACAGGGATGGTGGGGACAGTGGCCACTGGGAGAGCAGATGCTAGAGACTACGTGTCTTGCAGGAATACAAGTCCAGTGTATGTCCCGTTTTTCTTCTTGTCTATACCCATGTTTTTTGTTTGTTTGTTTTTGCGGAATACCCATTTTTTTTTCTGTGAAATATCACAATTTAAAAATATGATCCAACTAATTCAAAACTTTAACTCACTCTAGGCCAAACAAAACACAGTTGGCTGCAGACTGATTTGGCTCTTGGCCCATCAGCAGCCTCTGACTTTGATGACAGTTGACCCTCTGGCCAGCCCTGGTCTGGGCCCTTTGTGCAAGGGAATGGAGAGAAAGTTAGTGGGCTCTGGCCTGGACAGACACAGCCCTCCTTGGCTGTGGGCATGGGAGGTGTCTTCCAGGGCACAGCTGTTCCCATCCAGTTGTTAAAGCCCAAGCAGTGGGGCAGCTGCCAGCCATTAGTAGCGACAGCTGGGCATCCCTAGCCTGTGCTGGGGACTGTGGCTTTGGGTTTAGAACAGTGACTTGTCTTACCTCCCATTGCCTTTGATCAGACTGGGCTGGGCTGCAGATTGGTTCACAAACAGGAAATGGGTGGGGTGGGGGGACTGCAGGTTGGTTTTGGTGGCAGCACAGAGCAGTCTTGCCCTAACCCCAAGGCCCATGTGCAGACAGAAAGCAAGCCAATGAAAGTGGTCATTGCTGTGCCCAACCAACCTGATACTAAGTTGGTTGGGCACAGCAGCCCCAGGGGGGGCATCCCCCTCACACTTTATCCCTGAGTGGTTCCCTGCCCCACACCTGCTTTGACAGTTATACAGAGTTTCTCAGAAAGCAGCTCTGTGTGTGTGTGTGTGTGTGTGTGTGTGTGTGTGTGTGTACATAGATGCACAAAAGCTCCATGTGGCAGGTGGTCTCCTGTAACAGGCGGGAGGGTGGGGCCTATATACAGAAGCTTATGCAGTGGCCTTAGAGGGAACATGTGTTGGAATTTCTTGCCTGCTGGCCTCTTCTAAGGCAAGAGGAGGGGGTGGGAACAGAGGCTGGTCCCTGGAAAATTCTGTAGGAGGGAAGAGCCCTAAAGCAGGCCCCAGTCCTGGGAGGACTAGGAGCCAGGCCAGCTCCTCACAGGGGGGAAGGAAGCCTAACCTTGCCAGTGTCCAGGTTCTGGAGATACCCACATTGCTGGGTGCCCCTGGCCTATCATCATAGGTTGGATGGATGCCTTTTCTGGCAGCCATATGGCCCCGCTGAGGTGATTTGCATACAGGTGGAAGGCCTGGTGCAGGCTGGCGAGACTGTTGCCTTGGTGACGCCGCCCAGACCCTGCGACCTCCCCCAGCTGTCTCTATCACTGTCATTCTCTGGGCTTTCTTTCAATCAGGGTAGCCTTTAAAATTCCAGGCTGCCTCTTATCTCCCCCCTCCCCAATACCTGGGCCCCCTGATGGTGGGCGTTCTTCCTATCTCACCCCTTCCACTGACCCAGACTGGGGACCTGGTGTTGGAGCCTGGGGACCTGGTGCTGGGGACTGGGGACCTGGGGGCCTGGGGGCCTGGTGCTGGGGAGGGTGATGGATGCAAAGGGAGGATAGGTTCCATGGGACCCTTTTCTGTCCTAGGTTTGAACAGGCCATCCAGGCAGCCAGCCGGATCATTCGAAAGTAAGTGTTCTCGGGCCTCTTCCATCTACCATAGGCTTTCCCCCAGGACATACAGGGGTCTGGAAGGGCATACCAAATGCTCTCAGTCCCTGCCCTGCCTCTCCCAGCCCTCACCTGTCCCCATTTCCTCCTGTAGCGAGCATTTTGCCATCAGACGCTTCCAGTCTATGCCGGTGAGTGTCTTCAAGGCCTGACTGAGGCTTAGACATGCTGGCCAGGCATGGGGTAGATTGGCAGGAGGCATCCAGGGATCACCTCCCAGCCGGGTGTCCCCAGGCAGCCTGTGGGAGATGGGGTTTCAGAGGTAGATAGGCAAGTGGAAGGAGGTGGAGGAGAGATAGAGAAGGTAGGGCCTAGGCTGGGGCCGGAAGAGTGCAGCCTTCATTCCTCTGCCTGCTGCCCTGCCTGGCTCTCTAGGTGAGGCTGCTGGGCCACAGCCCCGTGCTTCGGAACATCACCAACTCCCAGGCACCCGACGTCTGGAGGAAGAGCGAAGCCGGCGGTGGAGCTGCCAGCAGCTCCGGGGAAGACAAGGAGAACGTGCGCTTCTGGAAGGCCGGGATGGGAGCTCTCGGGGGAGAGGAAGGGGCATGCTGGGGTAATTCCCTGGCATGTGAGGACCCTCCTCTCTCATCTTGGCTGCAGGATGGATTTGTCTTCAAGATGCCATGGAAACCCACACATCCCACCTCTGCCCATGCTCTGGCAGAGTGGGCCAACCGCAGGGAAGCCTTTGCCCAGAGGCCCAGCTCAGCCCCCGACTTGATGGTACATCCAGAGAGCTGGCCCCTGGCAGGAGTCTGCAGAGGCAACCTGGGGGAAGAGGAGGGTGGCCTGAACCCCCAGGCACTGGGAACTTTTCCTCAGGAGGATGGGGGCAGAAACTGTCCCCACCTCTAAGTCTGTGTCTGTCATGTGGACAGTGTCTCACTCCTGAGCGGAAGATGGACGTAGAGGAGCGCAGCCCCATGGCCCGAGGTCACTTCTCTCTGACCCCTGCAGAGGGGGATACTGAGGAAGATGATGGATTTGTGGACATCCTGGAGAGTGACTTAAAGGTAAACAGCCTTGCCTTGCCAGGCGCCTACCTCCCCATCCCTGAGTCTGCCCAAAAGAAGAGAGTGCTGAGCCCCTGTGGCAGGACTGTGACCTCATTCCAGTGTCAGAAAAAGCATTTGAGGTAACTGAGTCACAGTGTAACCTCTGGCCAATCAGAGAAGAGCAGATGGCTGGTGCCACAGTGGAGGGGAGGTTGGATAGAGGGAGCTTCTCACCTCAGCCTGGGGCTTGCCAGGGAAACGGAAAGCTGTGCTGGAGGATTCAGGGACTGGAGGGGTTTGGCTGGCCTGTGTGTGTGGCTGTGACCCTGTCCTTGCTAATCTGGCCTCAGGACGATGATGCAGTACCCCCGGGCATGGAGAGCCTCATTAGCGCCCCACTGGTCAAGACCTTGGAAAAGGAAGAGGAGCAGGTGGGCCTCTGGGATGGCCCCCTCCGAATTTGGAGGCATGGGGTCCATCCTACCCTCTGGTGGGATTTGAGGGATGGGGAGGGGCCTGGGCACTCTGATCCCTGATCTGCTGTCCCTGCCAGGACCTCGTCATGTACAGCAAGTGCCAGCGGCTCTTCCGCTCTCCATCCATGCCCTGCAGTGTGATCCGGCCCATCCTCAAGAGGCTGGAGCGTCCCCAGGACAGGGAAACGCCTGTGCAGAATAAGCGGAGGCGGAGTGTGACCCCTCCGGAGGAGCAGCAGGAGCCTGAGGAACCTGTGAGTGCCTTCTTCCTGGGCCCCCTTTGGTATACACCTGGGCAGCCAACTCCTTGACTAAGTTTGTGGCAGAGGGCAGGTGGCAGCCTGGGCATGGCAGGGAAATGGGGTACCAGCCAGACAGGGCACTGAGGGGCAGCCCCACCCCTGACCCTGACCTCCATCTGACTCACTTTCCAGAAAGCCCGAGTCCTCCGCTCAAAATCACTGTGTCATGATGAGATCGAGAACCTCCTGGACAGTGACCACCGAGAGCTGATTGGAGATTACTCTAAGGTACCTGTGGCATGGAAGGGGCCTGGGGGGGGCTAGACCTGTTACTGACTAGGAACCCTCTAGCCCAGGGGCTGCTTGGGTTCCTCCCTCTCTCCCAGAGCCCCCATTTTCTTTGTCCTTTGTATCACTTTTTTTTCTTTTGAGATGGAGTCTTGCTCCCATCCTGCAGGCTGGGGTGCAGTGGCATGATCTCGGCTCACTGCAACCTCTATCTCCTGGGTTCAAGCAATTCTCTTTCCTCAGCCTCCCAAGTAGTTGGGATTACAGGCATGTGCCACCATGCCCAGCTAATTTTTGTCTTTTTAGCAGAGACATGTTTTTGCCATGTTGGCCAGGCTGGTCTTGAAATCCTGACCTCAGGTGTTCCACCCACCTTGGCCTCCCAAAGTGCTGGGATTATAGGCGTGAGCCACCACATGGGTTGTCCTTTGTGTCTTTTTATCCTTTATTCTTACATAGACTTCTCCCTCTGACCCTCCTTGGTCCCCTGACTCTACCTCAAGTCACTCCAGCCATCTGTTGTGTCTCCATCCTATTTCCAAGCTCATACCTAGCTTGGAACCCCCTCATGCCTCACCTGTGGGCTTGGCAGAGGGTAGGGAGCAGAGTGTGGGGCTCATCTCTTCCACTTCCCTTTTTCGTTTTCCTTTCCCCTTGGAAGGTTTTTCCCTGGGTGTCAGACCCAAGAGGGGCCTCTCAGTTGCTATGGGAGCCAGAGCTGAATTTGAAGGCCAAACCAGGTGTGGCCTCTGGGCTTGAAAATGAAGCTTCATCCTTTTCAAGCTCCTGGTCTTACCAATTTCACTTTCTCCTCTCTCCCGCATCCCTTCCTTTCCCTTCAGGCCTTCCTCCTACAGACTGTCGATGGAAAGCACCAAGACCTCAAGTACATCTCACCAGAAACGGTAAGCAGCATTGCACTATCTTCTGGGCGCATTTAGGACTGCAGCTCCGTTGTTGACCTTCCCTGGGGACGGGCTTCATGGACTAGGCCAGAAGACAGGCTAGGGCCACCCGCCAGCTGCCAGCCTGACCGACCCCCATGACCTCCTACAGATGGTGGCCCTGTTGATGGGCAAGTTCAGCAACATCGTGGAGAAGTTTGTGATTGTGGACTGCAGATACCCCTATGAGTATGAAGGTGGGCACATCAAGGTAAGGTGGGGAGAGGCCTTAAAGATCCCACCTGGTTTAGGTCCTTGCTCTGCCAAGAGAGTGAATGGAGGACGGGTAGCCCCTCTCATGGGGAGTTCCTGACCAGTAAGAGGAGTACAGGGACTGCAGGGGGAGGAGCCTGCCTCCTGGGAGGGGCCCAGGGCTGTGCCTGACCTCTGGCTCCCCTGGCAGACTGCGGTGAACTTGCCCCTGGAACGAGACGCCGAGAGCTTCCTGTTGCAGAGCCCCATCACACCCTGTAGCCTGGACAAGAGAGTCATCCTCATTTTCCACTGTGAATTCTCATCTGAGCGTGGGCCCCGCATGTGAGTCCCAGTTCCACCCAGCCAGCTAGTGTTTGCCCCAGCCTTCCCTGCCCAGGCTTACATGTGCTGGCACCATTGTGATGGCCAGGGGTGCGAGTCCAGGCACTCCTCTGTCCCACCTGATGGCCTGGAGCTGACCTCAGCCCCTCTTCACTGTGCATGGTACCCACCTCCCTTCTCCCTCACTGTCCTGCCTATCAGGCCTCATGTCTGCACCCCCATCCTTGCCGCCACCTGCCAGAAAATCTGGTTCCAAGTCTCTAGCACTGCCTTTCTCAAAATCTAAGGGCTCCGTGTCAGTCTCCAGTGACCCTGACCCTTCCAGTGTTCAGTGCTGTTAGGTTTCCATTGGAACCTGCTCTGCTGGCATCCACAGCACCTGGCCTCCCCCACCCCAGCTGAGCTCCTTCTGTCTCTGTTCCTGCTCTGCCTGGCAATCCGTCCTCCCACCCCTACCTCTTCCTGGGTTGCCACTGGTCCATCTCACTGCTAGTGGCTCTCCAGCCTGGCCTCACCCATGTGCTGGGAATCTGCACCCAGATGCCCCTTACAGAGACCTCATCCCTGCTGCCCTCCCCTTTTCTCCAGGCATCCCAGCACGTGGCACCCACCTCCACCCGGGCACTGGGTCTGGGCACTGGCTTCAGTCTTGGGTCCTCCTCCTCCTCCCTTCTCCCGACACTGGTCCTCACTGGGTCTTATCCACGAGTGACCTGAATGGATCACTTGAATGTGGCCCACTTGTCTCCTCTCCTTCTTTTCCTTTCCTGGTCCAGGCACAGATACCGCTAACAAAGATGGTGCAACTGCCTTCTAGAAATGGAGAGCCCATTCCCTTGATTTTCCGTCCTTCCTTCCACCCCACTCTCTTCTGTATAGCCAGACTGATCTGAAAGTGTTCTTACGGTTACATTCCTGCACTCAAAAGCCTTCTGTGGCTTCTCAGGGCCCTCAAAGGAGCGGATGTGGGGAATAGGTCCCATGATGTACAAGCCACTGCATGCCCCGCTCTGACCACACCCTGCCCGTGCCATCCCAGGTGCCGTTTCATCAGGGAGCGAGACCGTTCTGTCAATGACTACCCCAGCCTCTACTATCCCGAGATGTATATCCTGAAAGGCGGCTACAAGGATTTCTTCCCTCAGCACCCGGTAGCGTGGGTGGCAAGGCCACCATCTCTGTGTGAGGGTTGGCTTGGCCATTCCCGAGCCCTGGGAGGCAGGGTGGGAGGGTTGGGTCCCTGCCAAAGTTATCCATTCCACTGCATTGACCCCTCCTATGCTGCCCTAGAACTTCTGTGAACCCCAGGACTACCGGCCCATGAACCATGAGGCCTTCAAGGATGAGCTAAAGACCTTCCGCCTGAAGACACGCAGCTGGGCTGGGGAGCGGAGCCGGCGGGAGCTCTGTAGCCGGCTGCAGGACCAGTGAGGGACCTGCGTCAGTCCTCTTACCTACCTTGCCTTTCAAGGCCTGGAGCCAGCTGCCCTACGGGCCTGCTTGGCTGAGGGCCTGCTGGAGGCCTCAGGTGCTGTCCTTGGGAAAGATGGTGTGGGTGTCCTGCCTGTCTGCCCCAGCCCCGATTCCCCTGTTTCATTCCATCATTTTCCATATCCTGGTGCCTCCACACCCCTGGAAGAGCCCAGTCTGTTGAATTAGTGAAGCTGGGTTCATACCAGCTTCAAGGCAGGATTTTGTGTCCTCCAGGAGCTTTTTTCCTTGTTAGGGTTAACCCTTCATCTTCCTGTGTCCTGAAAAGCTCCTTTGTATGTGTGTCAGCTGAGGCTGGGGGAGAGCCCTGGTCCCCGAGGATGGGTCACAGCTAAACTCCTTCCTGACCTGGGAGTCAGCTCTCTGCCCTGGTCACCTCCCAGGCCACAGCTGCCCCTAACCTCTGTAGGTACCATGTTATGTCTGCCATGTTGCTCCTTTCTCTTGTTCTCTTTCCTGTCCCGCCATATGAGCACCTCCGGCCTGAACAGAAGCTCTTACTTGTTCCTGTTTCAGTGTTACCTGCGTGCTTGGTCTGTTTGACTTTATACCCACCTCAGGACACTTTCGTAGGCTATTTAGGTTCCCCTGTCAAATATTAGTTACCCACTTGGTCCCAGTTTCATTGCCTCAGAAAGGGATGTTATTATCCTTGGGGGCTCCCAGGGCAAGGGCTAAGGCCTGAATCATGAGCCTGCTGGAAGCCCAGTCCCTACTGCTGTGAACCCTGGGGCCTGACTTGTCAGAACTTGCTGCTGTCTTGTTGCGGATGGACGCAAGTTTGGATGGATGGATGGATGGATGGATGGGTGGGTGTGTGGGTATGTGGGTGGATGGGTGGTCATGGATGCACCATGCCTTGCACACCCAAACTAGTTGGGAGCGTTTTGGTGAGCATGACAGCCTGCAGCAGGAATATATGTGTGTCTGTTTATGTGGACAAAAATCTTTACACTTAGGGTTTGGAACTATTCAAGAGGAAATGTCACAGAAGCAGCTAAACCAAGAACTGAGCACCCTCTGGATTCTGAATCTCAAGATGGGGGCAGGGCTGTGCTTGAAGGCCCTGCTGAGTCATCTGTTAGGGTCTTGGTTCAATAAAGCACTGAGCAAGTTGAGAAACCAGCATTGTGTCCTGTGGGGCCCTGGGCAAGATGCCAGCACCCTGCTGATGGTGGCATTGGGGTAGGGGACAGGTCAGCAGAGGCTGAAAGAGTTGCTGGAGAGGTGCCCTCATGCTCTTGTTTCCTCTTCTCCCAATGTTTTCCATCTCTCAGTGACACTCCTGCCACTGACTCTGGATTCAACCCCTTGTTCCCCTCACCTGGCCTCCCAAGCACTTCTGGGCTTGCCCTTCCTAAACTCTACCCAAAAGACAAGAGTGACCTCATCACTCAAGGATCATCAATGGCTCCCCATTGTCCTCGGGATAAATTTAAATAACTCACGGCATGGTCTTTTAGGATTTGGGCCCTCCCCAGCCTAATCCCCTCAAGAAAGGGAAAGGACCAGTCTGGGATCACAGGCCAAACCCAGATCTCTGAGGAAATCCCCTGAATACCGCTGCAAGTGACCCTCCCCACAGCCCCACACACATAAATGGGAGCTGTGTGAGGGAGGGACTCTGACTCTATATAAATAAGATGCTGTCTTTGATGCAAAGTGCACACGTCAGGCATGATTAGCACTTTCTGGGACAATTCATCTATGTTGTGAAGTAGGCGACGCAATGATTACCCCCCCATTTTGCAGATGTGAAAATGGAGGCTATCTCCTACCAGAGCAGAAAAAGGGGACTCCAGATCCCCACGCTGAGTCTAGAGGACACCTGCCCTGTCTGTAGCTTGTTCTCAAGCTTCTTGTGCCCAAGAGCTTGGTCTTCACTCCTGGTTCAGAGCCCTCTGCAAAAGCACAATAGGTGGGGGGTGTTGGATGTGGTTTTGGTCTTGGGGCTGGGTTGTGCTCAGGGAGGGAAGGGACCTCAAGGCTCCAGAAGCCCTCTCACCTAGCAGGCCGCGGAAAGGCAAATGTTTATTTGGTGAGAGGATTTGCCCCAGAAAAGGGAAAATAGCTGTGCAGACCCCTGAGAAAGGGAGACAGAGGAGGGGAGAGGATGGGCCCCAGGCGTGCTGGCCCATCTGCTCCAACTTGAGTGCTTAGGGGGTCTGGTGAAGCCACCCTCCAAACTGGTTTCACAGAGGAAAGCGGCTCTCAGAAGCTCAGAGTTCACACAGAAGATGTGTAAACAGAGCAGCTGGCCATTCCAGCCTGCCCAGGACTGTCTACCCCTCACTTGTCACTCCCCACTTTAGTCCTAGAGCAGCCAGGCAGGGGGGCTGGGCAACCTCACTTCTGCTGTGAGTGTTGTCTTCCCACTCAGGGATCAGGCCACGTGGTGAGGAGGAAACATGGGCTGAGTGTCTACAACACCCAGGCCTTGTGCCAAGTGCTGATGTCCGTGGCCACATCTGTCCCCAACGTAACTCACCATCAGAGTCTTAGCTGCAGCCATGGAACACTTAGTATGCTGCAGACACTTTTAGATATAATGTCTCCTAAGCCTGCCCAGCAGGTATTCAGCTCATTTTACAGGAGAGATGGGAGTATTGGTCAAGCCAGGAGACAGCTCTTCCTCAAGAGGAGGCCCTGGTGCTGACATCTCCGCTGAGGGAGGCAGGAGCCCGGGCCTGGGAAAGCGGGTGCTGTGGGCTTGCCTCTCCGTTTCTGACTTGGGACCCCCTCTGCCTTGGAAAGTTCAGGAGATGAGGCAGAGGTGCCTCATCTCCCTTCCCCCCAGCAGGAGAAGCTATAACTTTCTTCCTGGATGAGCTAAAGGGAAGTGGATCAGGAAGAGAGGCAGTTTAAAATCCCAGGCTGCCAGCCAGTTTTAAAGGTTGTTTAGCTTTGGACAGGGTGGGGCAGGAATTCCAGCCTGCAGAAGTCCCAAGCAGCCACGTGCTGCCAGCTCACGTGCTTAGAGAGCTGCAAGGGGCTGGGATAAGCACAGAGTCCCAGTGCGGGGAACAGTGGTGTCTGGGAGGAAGAGGGAAGAATCTTCATCCACCTCATTGTCTAAATTGTTCATCTGGTAACTTTTGCATGACAATTTTACAAATTAAGGGTTTTTTTGGGTCTGGGCACAGTGGCTTACACCCCTAATCCCAGCACTTTTGGAGGCTGAGGCAAGTGGATCATTTGAGGTCAGGTGTTCAAGACCAGCTTGGCCAACACGGTGAAACCCTGTCTCCACTAAAAATACAAAAATTAGCTAGGCTTGGTGGCACGTGCCTGTAATCCCAGCAACTCAGGAGGCTGAGGCAGGAGAATCTCTTGAACCCGGGAGGCGGAGGTTACAGTGAGCCAAGATGGCACCACTGCACTCCAGCCTGGGTGACAGAGGAAGATTCCATCTTGGGGAAAAAAAAGAAAGAAAGAAAAACTTACATGCGGTAGAATTAAGTCTTCCTTTTTATTAGTATATGTGCTGTCAAAGTTAGTGCTAACATTCCCCCTTTTGAGTGTACAGTTCTGTGAGTTTTGACAAATATATAGTTGTATAACCCCCACCACAATTGTGATGTAGAACATATTCATCCTACCCTTGATGGATTATTTGGGCCTGTTACAAAGTGAGCTGGAGATATACCCAAGAATGGTGTACTGGGTTACCATGTGTACATTTAACTCTGGTATTTTTCACACAGTTGTCCGAAGTCCTTGCACCAATTTACCTTCCCATCCACAGTGTCCCAGAGTTCTGTTGCTCCACATTCTCGTCAAAACTGGTAAATGTTGCTGGGTGCGGTGGCTCACACCTGTAATCCCAGCACTTTGGGAGGCCGAGGTGGATCACTTGATGCCAGGAGTTCAAGACCAGCATGGCCAACATGATGAAACCCCATCTCTACTAAAAACACAAAAACTAGCCGGATGTGGTGGTGCACACCTATAGTCCCAGCTACTTGGGAGGCTGAGGCTCAAGAATTGCTTGAACCCAGGAGGCGGAAGTTGTAGTGAGCCGACATCATCCCACAATACTCCCGCCTGGGCAACAGAACGAGACTCTGTCTCAAAAAAAAAAAAAAAAAAAATTGATAAATGTTAATTTCACTCCCTTAACCAGAAAATGTGATTGCTGTATCTAGCAAGGCAATCTGTTAGCGGTCAAGTGCTGAACCCACATACTGGGATGTGGTGGTGGCAAGCATTTAGGTGTCACAGACCCAGCCTGTTTTCTGATTCTCCTATGTTGAAAGATGAGGCTATATTAGTCTCAGTCTTGTCAAGTCAGATTCTTCAAAAATCAAAGAGCCTCTCTGGAGTTCATTAGCTGTATATTAATTGGCTTGAGCCCTTCTGCTGACAGCAGCCCACAACCATCTAGAAAACTTAAGATTTCTACAAAGCCTTGATCTTGGAATGGAGCACACAGCCCCTGTTCTCCACAGGCCATGATACTGCTGGTGGTGCACAACAAAGTTTAGACAAGGAGGTGCGTGGCCTGAGCAATCTGGAAATGATCAGAGAGGCCAGTTTCGTAATGACGGAGAAGCTGCTGTTGTGCAGCCGTGAAAATCAAGCCTGGAGAATGTTCCAGGATGTGAAATTATTCACAATCTATTGTTCAAAGAAGACAGTTGGTTATGGGACAGAAGGTAAGAAGCATTCCCACCCTCCCCACATAGGAGGAGTCTGTGTGGGTGCCAAGGGGCACAGTGAGGGTTGCCTCAGCCCCACCCGGCCCATACTGGCATGCACAACCCTGGGAGGAGTGCCAGGCTCTGAGTCAGCGGGGTCTGGGACAGCAGGAGGGGAAGGCGCCTCACGTGGCTGGGCCTCCTCTGCCTCGTGGGGCCTCCTGGCTCTCAGCCCTGCAGGCAGTGTGGCTGTTTGAAAGGACAAATCACTCATGGCCTAGTCCTCCTGGGGCCCAGCCAAGACTAAGTTCCTGAAGGAGGGCTGAGGGGAGGGTAACTCATGCGTCAGGATTGGGAGTACTAGGGAAGGAGGTCATCCAAGCATAGGGCGGGGAGGGAGCTCTCAGGGTTGGGTCATAGAGGACGAACAGTAATGGGGTTGCAGGGATGCTATGGCCTTTCAAAGCTCCAGGGGAAGAGGGCCAAGCCAGCCCTTGGGATGGCCATGAGCAGACATGGGGAGACAGGGAAACACAAGGAGAGTAGAAGGGGCAGGCTGAAATCTACTGACATGTACACCTCCAAGGACACATGTGTTTTATCAGAATAGTCACCAAATCCCACTGGGCCTCTATTTCCTCATGTGTAAAATGGGAATAATATATAAAAGCTCCTACTTCACACGGCTGTGGATTGGATCAAATGAGTTGATGTATGCAAAGCACTCAGAACAGGGCCTGCTGATCTTGCCTGTAATCCCAGCGCTTTGGACAGCCAAGGTGAGAGGAACACTTAAGGCCAGGAGTTGGAGACCAGCCTGGGCAACATAAGGAGATTCTGTTTCAAGAAAGAACAAGGGCATCCTACAGCAAGTGCCATACAAGAAGCTGCTATGGCCATTATTGCTTACGGCCAATGTGGGGATTGACAGGAGATCAGAGAGGTTAAAGGACATGCCTGAAAACATTTAACTAAAGGAGCCAGTCTGAAGATTTCCTTCCCTTTCTGCACCTGAACAAGATTCTGGGTGATGGATCATAGGAGAAAAGCCCAGCTTGGCAGGGCGAGGTGGCTCCTGCCTGTAACAGGGAGGCTGAGGCAGGTGGATTGCTTGAGCCCAGGAGTTGGAGACCAGCCTGGGCAACAAAGCAACACCCTGTCTGAACAAAAAACTAATTTAAAAATTAGTAGGGGCCGGGTGCAGTGGCTCACGCCTGTAATCCCAGCACTTTGTGAGGCGGATCACAAGGTCCAGAGATCAAAACCATCCTGGCGAACATGGTGAAACCCCATCTCTACTAAAAATACAAAATTAGCCTGGTGTTATTGTGGGCGCCTGTAATCCCAGCTACTCAGGAGGCTGAGGCAGGAGAATCGCTTGAACCTGGGAGGCGGCAGTTGCAGTGAGCTGAGATCGTGCCACTGCACTCAAGCCTAGGTGACAGAGCAAGACTCTGTCTCAAAAAAAAATTGCGTGTGGCACATGCCTGTAGTCCCAGCTACTTGGGAGGCTGAGGTGGGAGAATCACTGGAGCCCAGGGGTTCAGGCTGCAGTGAGCTAAGATTGCACCACTGTGTTTGTTCCAACCTGGGCAACAGAGCAAGACCCTATGTCTAACCAAATAAGCAAAGCCCAGTTGCAGCGTATAGGAAGCAACAGCCTATGCGGCAGTACAGACAGCAGTCAGGAAGAGGCAGGTGGAGATCTGGTGGAGACAGAAGATGGGAGAGCTGTCTGAGTGTCCAACTGGAGGCTCCCAACACAGAGTGCTGCCGTGTCTGAGATGGTCCAGGGAGGTAGAAGGAAGGAAGGGACAGAGATTGCCCAACTTTCGCCTCCTTTTTTCTAGGGCAGCCATAATCCACCCAGTTTTAGTACACCTTGATTTGCAGAAAAGCATATTCCCTTTTCTTCTTAGTTTCCTGCTTTGATCTTTGAGAAAAGGCTAGATACTCTTATCAGGGAGGCATTAAAAAGTCCGCTGCTAGGTGGGCACAGTGGCGCGCGCCTGTGGTCCTAGCTACTCAGGAGGCTAAGGTGCAAAGATGGCTCAGGCCCAGGAAGCAGAGATTGCAGTGAGCCAAGATCGTGCCATTGCACTCCAGCCTGGGTGACAGAGTGAGACCCTGTCTCAGAAAAAAAAAAAAAAAAAAATCCATTGCCTGGGGCTAGCAGATTCTACCTAATTGCTCTCCCCACATTCAGAAATAGGTGGTTGCTGGTCTAGATTGAGGTCTCAGTTTCTTTTCTTTTTTCTTTTTTCTTTCTTATTTTTTATTTTTTTTAAGAGACGGGGTTTCACCATGTTGGTCAGGCTGGCCTCGAACTCCTGACGTTGTGATCCGCCCGCCTCAGCCTCCCAAAGTGCTCGGATTACAGGCATGAGCCACCATGCTCAGCCTGAGGTCTCAGTTTCTTTTTTTTTTTTGAGACGGAGTTTCGCTCTCGTTACCCAGGCTGGAGTGCAATGGCGCAATCTCAGCTCACCACAGCCTCCGCCTCCTGGGTTCAGGCAATTCTCCTGCCTCAGCCTCCTGAGTAGCTGGGATTACAGGCACATGCCACCATGACCAGCTGATTTTTTGTATTTTTAGTAGAGACGGGGTTTCACCATGTTGACCAGGATGGTCTCAATCTCTTGACCTTGTGATCCACCCGCCTCGGCCTCCCAAAGTGCTGGGATTACAGGCGTGAGCCACCGCGCCCAGCCCAAGGTCTCAGTTTCTATAAAGATCATCAGTGTGGCTGGGCATGGTAGTAAGTGCCTATTAGTCCCAGCTACTGGAGAAACTGATGTAGGAGGATAGCTTGAGCCTGGGAGTTCAGAGCCATAGGGCGCTATCATCCTGTTTGTGAATAGCCACTACATTCCACCCTGGGCAACATAACAAGACTCCATCGCAATTTTTAAAAAAGAGAACTAGAATGGAGGAAGTAAAAAAGAAAATGGATAGGTTGGCAAACCAATCGAAAAAAAAAAAAAAAAAAAAAATTCACATCAATGAGTTTCCAGTGGAGCACCAGCAGAGCTCCAAAAGGCAAGCCCTGGCTGGGCATGGTGGCTCACACCTGTAACCCTAGCACTTTGGGAGGCCAAGGCTGGAGGATTACTTGAGGTCAGGAGAGACCAGCCTGGGCAACAGAGTGAGACCTTGTCTCTATAAAAAAATTTTAAAAATTAGCCAGGTGTGGTGGGGTGCACCTGTAGTCCCAGCTACTCAGGAGGCTGAAGCAGGAGGATCACTTGAGTCCAGCAAGTTGAGGCTGCAGTGACCCAAGACTGCGCCATTGCACTCTAGCCTTGGGGTCAGAAAGAGACCTTGGCTCAAAAAACAAATAAAAAGGCAAGCCAGGCTGCCTCCATTGTGGGGTCAGGCCCCACCCTATGTGGATAGAAAGTGGGAGGTAGGTGGGTGGGAAGAGGGGGAAGAGGCCAATGTGAGGGGGCAGGGAGTGGCTGTGGGCAACCCCCCAACTCGGAGGACCACTGAGAAAAGCAGGGCTGGGGGTGTGGCGACGGGCACCTCTACCCACAGTCAGAGGGAGGGGAAGAGAAAGAGGGAGCGGCACCTCTAGGTAGGTGGTCAGGCCACAAATCCAGCCACCTGCTGCATTCAAGCTCCTCTAGCCTTTTTTATTTTTTTTATTTTTTTAGTGCTTTTTTTTACTTTTCTTTCTTCTCACTTTCTTTGTCACACAGACACAATCTTACATTTGTACCCACTGGGTGCCCAGCTCTGCCACAAGCCCTGGGCTAACCCCTGTAAAAAACCTTACACATGGCTGGGTGTAGTG
The DNA here is from genome assembly GCF_001604975.1 of Cebus imitator. Taxonomy (NCBI): domain Eukaryota; kingdom Metazoa; phylum Chordata; class Mammalia; order Primates; family Cebidae; genus Cebus; species Cebus imitator. The sequence continues at coordinate 1,768,409 of NW_016107643.1, forward strand.
GCCTCACACCTGTAATCCCAGCACTTTGGGAGGCCAAGATGGGCAGATCGCGAGGTCAGGAGTTCGAGACCAGCCTGGCCAACATGGGGAAACCCCCATCTTCACAAAAATATAAAAATTAGCCAGGTGTGGTGGCAGGGGACTGTAATCCCAGCTACTCGGGGAGGCTGAGGCAGGAGAATCACTTGAACCTGGGAGGTGGTTGCAGTGAGCCAAGATCACACCACTGCACTCCAGCTTGGGTGACAGAGCAAGACTCTGTCTCAAAACAAACAAAAAGCTTCAGCCAGGCACGATGGCTCACACCTGTAATCCCAGGCAGATGGATCACGAGGTCAGGAGATCGAGACCATCCTGGCTAACATGGTGAAACCCCGTCTCTTCTAAAAATACAAAAACATTAGCCAGACATGGTGGCATGCGCCTATAGTCCCAGCTACTCGGGAGGCTGAGGCAGGAGAGTCACTTGAACCCAGGAGGCGGAGGTTGCAGTGAGCCGAGATAGCGCCATTGCACTCCAACCTGGCAACAGAGTGAGGCTGTGTCTCAAAAAGAGAAAAAAAAAAAAAGCCTCATACACATTAACATGCACACACATGGCCCCAACACACTCAGACTCTTCTGTTTTGTCTTCAGGGCAGGTCCGGCAACCACAGGATGTCCCGCCTACCCCCTGCCCTCTGAAATGCCCCACTTGTTTTTCTGGTGCTGATCAAGTCCTCTCTGATATCTTCCTGTCTGCCGCTGGATTAATGGTTGTCAACATTTACTGCTGCATTGAGTGCCTACTCAGTGCCAGGCTCCACCCTGTCCACTTTACATGCTACATCAATCAGGAGTGTGTTAAGTTGCAGGTTTAACCCCATTCAGCGGTTTAACCACATAAATGTCTGTGCACCTCACTCAACAAGTAGACTCTGTAGCATCTCTGGGGCCAAAGCTCCTTCCTGCCTGACTGTCCTCCGCACACAGCTTTTGGTCTTGGGGGCACAAGATGGCTGAGGGCTGCAAAAAGTCAAAGAATGGCATTTAGTCTGCCCCCCTTATTTGGAAAACAATGGCTTCCCTGAGGCCTCACCCAGGTGGCTCCCACAGTGCCCCACCGTCCTGTTACCCAGGCTGGAGTGCAATGGCGCGATCTCAGCTCACCGCAACCTCCGCCTCCTGGGTTCAGGCAATTCTCCTGCCTCAGCCTCCTGAGTAGCTGGGATTACAGGCAAGCGCCACCATGCCCAGCTGATTTTTTGTATTTTTTAGTAGAGACGGGGTTTCACCATGTTGACCAGGATGATCTCGATCTCTTGACCTCGTGATCCACCCGCCTCAGCCTCCCAAAGTGCTGGGATTACAGGCTTGAGCCACCGCGCCCGGCCTTGCAGAGGCATTTCTGATTGGACCCATGTCCTCTAAAGAAAGGAGGATCAGGGGACCCTGAGTACAGAAAGGCTGGCTTCTTTTCACCCTCTGTATTTGCTCTCATCTAGTCCTTTTATCCAGAATGCCCTTCCTGCCAGCTGCAGCTACTGAACTCCTACCTTTCCAGAAAGCCCAGTTCAGATGCTCCCTCCTCCATGCAGTCTTCCTAGATTGCTCCTCCAGAGTCCTCCCCACCTTCTGAATTTGTTGGTCCTCTTGACTACTACCTGCCTTGATTATTGCACCTGTCTGGACAGAGACTGATGAGAATTCTAACTACCCAGAGGACTTTCCCAGCAGAATGAGTGTATGAGCACACAAATAAATCATGTGTTCTTGCTTTTAGGCCATGTTTATACTTTTCAATGTTGTTCATGTCCTCCCCCCACCTCTCAGTCCTCCCCCAGCCACTCTTACCTCCATGATGGCTGCTCCAGGGAGCAGAGCTCATGTCCCTGATGCCTTTCATTTGTCATTGTGCTGTGTGACTCTGGCCACATCAGGGAGCATCTCTGAACCCACTTAGTTATCTGTCAAATGAAAGACTATACTCTAAATTTCTTCTCATACTAAAAACCTCAACCACACTGGACTTCAAACCTTGGGGCAGGGGAAGGATTCTATCACATTCTTATCTTTCAGTTTAAAGGCAGTAAAATTGTTTTAGTGGAATTATCACAGCCATTATTAAAGTTTTTATTAAATTAAATATATAGAAAAGTACATATATCAGGCTGGGTGCAGTGGCTCATGCCTGTAATCCCAGTACTTTGGGAGGTTGAGGCAGACGGATCACCAGCTCAAGAGATAGAGACTACGCTGGCCAACATGGTAAAATGCTGTCTCTACTAAAAATACAAAAAAATTATCTGGGCGTGGCAGTGCACACCTGTAGTCCCAGCTACTTGGGAAGTTGAAGCAGGAGAATCACTTGAACCCAGGAGGCAGAGGTTGCAGTGAGCCAACATTGAGCCATTGCATTCCAGCCAGACGACAGAGTGAGATTCTGTCTCAAAAAAATAGAGTTCATATCTCTTTTTTTTTTTTTTTCTTTTTTTGAGATGCAGTCTCACTCTGTTGCCCAGGCTTGAGTGCAGTGGCACGATCTCGGTTTACTGCAACCTCTGTCTCCTGGGTTCAGGAGACAGCTTTCAAGTAGCTGGGATCGCAGGTGCCTGCCACCACGCCTGGCTAACTTTTGTATTTCTAGTAGAGATGGGGTTTCACATGTTGGCCAGGCTGGTCTTGAACTCCTGACCTTGTGATTTACCCCCCTCCACCTCCTAAAGTGGATTACAGGGATGACCCACTGCATCCAGCCAAAAGTGCACGTATCTTCAGTGTCCAGCTTGGTTAATACTTATAAAGAGAATATACCCATGTAGTCACCACCCAGATCAAGACTTGGAATGTGACCGTCTCCTAAAGCTCCATGCCTCTCCAATCACTGCTTCCCCTGGTTACTATCACCATTCTGACTTGTAACAGTGCAGCATGGCTTGCCTAGATTTAGACCTTTTATGTTAATGGAGTCACATGGTATGCACACGTTTATGACTGGCTTCTTTCACTGAACATTATGTCTATGAGAGTCACTTACGTTGCATATCACTAGTTGTTCTTTTCCTTTACCCTATAGTATTCCAGTGTACGAGTATACCACAATTTATCCATCATTCCATAAATGATGGATATTTGCGTAGTTTCCAGTTTGGGACAATTAAGAGTAAAGATACTATGAATTTTCTATTTGTGTCTTTTGGTGAACAACAGCCTTCATTTCACTCAGGTACACATCAGGAGTGGTGCTGCTGGGTCATGGAGCAGTGAGGTCAGCATGAGTAGCCACTACTGGGCTTGCTGTTTTAGATGATGTCTGAGCTGGCAAGGGTAGACATTCCTACTATACGCAGAACAGACTCTCAGAAGCATGAGTTGGACCAGGAGAGCCCAGTGGCCAAGGAAAAGGGATCTCCCAGGGCATACCCACAAGCAGCCTCCAGCAAAACCTTCAAGCTAAACCCCTACTCCCACCAGGCTGAGGAAGCCCTCCATGCTACCACCTCCATCTGGGTCTCCCATTGTCCTCTGGAGTAGTGGCTCAAACCAGCCTCACTGCTGTCTCCTCCACACACCTCATGATGCCAGCCCTCTAGTGGTCAGAAACTTGGTGTTGACTCACTGCCTAAGGAGTGGACAGCGGCTGGGATACTGTGTTCCAGATGCCAGGTGGCCCCCAGCAACAAAAGCCCTCTCCTTGCTAGCTCTCTGCTGTAATCAGCTGGTAGACACAAGCCCCAGCTGAGAGCAACAGGGACCAGGAATTGTGCCAACATCACTTCTCAGCCTCCATAGCCTGATGTCTGCAATATCAGCCTGCTCTGTGGATACACATCTAGGAAGCAGATGCCCCAGACTTGCATTGACCAGGACCACAAAGATGCTCAGGACACAGGCAGGAAGGGGCGCGCTGAGGAGATGTGGGATAGATGAGGGGAGCTTCCAGACAAATCCTGGGTCTTCCTTTAGTGGAACCACATCTAATTCCCAGGAAATCATCCAAACCATTATTTGTAAACCACGCCCTGAAGTTGCCAAACTCAAAAAGAGTGCATTCTGTGCATGTACCTGGAAGTGTGAGGGCCCCACAGCATCTGGGCCTGCCCTGACACACACATATTTATGTGTTGTCACACACCTTGGCCAGGCCCTGGCCACCTGCAGCTTCCCTTCAGCCACCTCCTAACCTATCCTGGGTCCTATGGCTTAAGGGGCCCAGAGTGCACTTTATTAGGGGGTGCTGGCTCTAGGATCCCTGCCTGGGCCACTCTGTCCTGTCCTTTCTTGTCACCAGAGAGCATGTTTGAGCCAGCTCTAGTCCCGTGTTGTGCATGGCCCTGGGGAGTGAAGATGGGAGCCATCAGCACTACTGGTCAGACCTTTACCGTGGTGCAAAGGCCGCAGCTGAATGCCAATGGTAGCCTGAGCAGGAAGGCTTCCTCCCATTTGGTCTGAATATATATCTGCAACAGGAATGGTGAGGCGCAGACTCACACCTGTAATCCTAGCACTTTGGGAGGAAGGAGCAGGAGGATCACCTGAGCCCAGGAGTTCGAGACCAGCCTGGGCAATACAGTGAGACATTATCTCTAAAAAAAAAAAATCTAAATTAGCTGGGTATGTTGGAGCCTGCCTGTAGTCCCAGCTATTCCAGGGACTGAGGCAGGAGCATTGCTGTGGGGAGGGATGTGGAGGCTGCAAAATAAAGGCCAGAAAAGGGGATTCTATGCTGGGAGAACAGTCGGTGGGGGAGGCTCTGAGGCACATACGGGGAACATGGCTGAAGCCATTCACATGCCAAGAGGTAAAGGAGGTACACCTTCATGGTCACGGCAGGGGTGGTAGTGGTTGGAGGAATATGCAAGGGCAGGCCTTGTGTGGCCCCAAACACCTCTGGGCGCCTCCAAGATGGGGCTTTTACCCCATCGTGAGCCTCTAGAGGTTAGTGTCAGAGTGTCCCTTTTAGGTTTACGGTATAAACCTCTTTTCTGTTGTTTTGATGGCCTTCAGTCAAGAAGGGGGCTTGCTCATCAGCCCTACTAAGCGTTAGCCCTGGGTGACACTCTACAGGCTTTTACTGGGGTCCAATGAAGTTGACAAATCTGCCAGGGACACACAGTGACAGAGTTCCGAAGCAGTGTTCGAACCGTTCTGCGCTGAACCGAGTGCGGGAATTAACCCGCTGCAGGAACCCACATCAGAATCTGTGCAAAATACACATATTTGTATTTAAAATCTGCACAAAATACACAATTTCCCTCCAAAGTCATAATTTCCGGGGGTACAAGCCAGGAATGTACATTCGAACACGTACCCCAGTGATTCTCACGCATGTTGGTCAAGTAAGAACTCAGCCCGCAGCCCAAAGCTACGCAGGCCGGCCTAGGTCCGCTCGCCGCTCGCCCCCGAGCGACCTAAGGTCGCAGATGACGTGCCTCGCCCTCCGGGGCCCACGAGGGCCCCGGCCTCTTCCGCAGACTCCGCGCTCCGAGCCGTGGCGCCCCCTCGCGGCCACCAGGGTCGGCAGCCTGGGGCTCGGTTGGTCTAGGGCTTCGAGAGGGGACGCTTCGAGCCAGCACCGGAAGTGCCCAGCGTGGTCCCCGCCGGCAGCTCCGGGACGGAGGGTTTCAGTCCCACCGCGAGGCCAACCCAAGCCCAGGGTTCAAGAGTCAGCACACGCCTCCTGCGCCTGGCTCCCGCAGCGCCGCCCTGGACGTGACCCCGACAGCGCAGCGGCGCGCGCGCCCGCGACCGACGTGCGCAGGCGCTCACGGGCTGCGCAGCCGCCATTGCTCTCCTGCCTCCAAGGGGAGCGCTTGTTAGTCGGCGGGCCTGGACGGAAGGCTGAGTGCTACGCCTCCACGACAGCGGGCCGAAGCTGCAGGGGCAACACACGTAGGGCGGGGTGCCCTGTTTAGGCCTGGCTGACCGGATTAAGAAACTACAACCCCCGAAGTGCATTGCGCCGCAGGGTTGCGGAGCCAGTGACGTAAGCTGTCTTGACCGCTACCATTTCTCTGGTGGAGGGGGGACGCGGCGGCGCGGAGTGATGACGGGCTCTGCTTGCGGCTGGAGGGTCACGGATGTCAGCGTCCGCGTGCTGGGCTTCGGTTCTCGAAGTGCCTTTGCGAACCTGCTATTTGACCAGTTTAAACTGACGGTCTATTTAGCCTTAGCTACAGATACCCACTGACTGTGTACCCGCCGCCTTTCAACCCCCGGGCCGGCCACTGAGCCAGCCAGATAACCATTACTGTTATTTATTCTTTATTTTGAAACAGTTTCAAGTAACTCCTGTATACACTTTGATGAGAGTGACGGGTTTTTAACTTCCTTAGCCCCATCTACCTTATTTCCTCTGTTCTTCTCGCTGCCGTTTTTCTTCCCTGGACCACGTGAGTTAGTTGCACATTGTCTAAAAACAATGACACGCTCCTGCATTCAAAATCGGGTAACACTGATCAAGACTTTTTCTGACCCATAGTCCACATTTAAATGTTTTCTGTTGTCCTAATAATGCCCTTTATGAAAATTTTCCTTTCTCCTTCCCTCCCTCCCTCCTCCTTTATTCCTTCCTTCCTTCCTCCCTCCCTCCCATCTTTTTTTTTTTTTTTTGATGGAGTCTCTCTCTGTCGCCGAGGCTGAAGTGCAGTTGTACAATCTAGGCTCACTGTAGCCTCCCCTCCCTGGTTGAAGCGATTCTCTGGCCTCAGCCTTCCAAGTAGCTGGAGTTAAAAGCATGGGCCACCATGCCCAGCTAATTTATCTTTAGTAGAGACGGAGTTTCACCATGTTGGCAGGCTGGTGTCGAACTCCTGACCTCAAATGATCCACCTGCCTAGATCTCCCAAGGTGCTGGGATTACAGGCCTGAGCCACTACACCTGGCCCAAATACCCTTATCGTGGTCCAGGACCCGATCCAGAAGTACACACTGCATTCAGCTGTCTGGTCTCTTTAGTCTCATTCAGTCTGGAGCAGCTCCTCATATTTTCCATGACCTCATGACCTTGATGCTTTTGAAGATTCCTGCCCAGTTGTTTTGTAGAACAAGGTTTAGGGTTGTCTGAGGTTTTTGTTTGCCTTTTTCTTTCTTTCTTTCTTTTTTTTTTTCAGTTTAGGCCTATTCCGCTTATGTATGTCTGAGGTTTCTTTACCACTGGACTCTTATGTATTATTTTGATGCTGTTATTCAAAGTGTCCAGCCTCACCGGGCTCTGGATAGACTCCCAGACACTGCCAGGTCAGCACCTTCCTGTGGGTGCTTCTCCTGCTCAGGTCACTCTCACCTTACCAAGATCTCTGACTTCCCTGTAGCACCCAGTCTGGAGCCATGGTCCACGCCTTTCTCATTCACACTTTGAGGGCCCCAAATACCGAGGACACAGGCCTTTGCCGAGTGCTCTACTCCTGTGTCTTTGGTGCTGAGAAATCACCTGATGACCCACGGCCACATGGTGCTGAGAGGGACAGGCTTCTGCGGAAGGAACAGATTTTAGCTGTGGCCAGGTAACGACATAGCCCCAGGCCTTCACCGAACATGTGCCTGATTATAATAGGTATTCTCGGGGAGTGGGGACACAGAGGAATAGGAGGACTAAGAGAGAAGGTTTTAGAGTAGCATTTTCCAGAGAGTCTTCCATGGCTGTTCATAAGTGTTATGTGAAAAGGGTTAAATAATAATTCTATGATCATCATTAGTACAGTTAACATTTGTTCAGCCTGTAAGTGCTAAGCATTTATGTTCTGAACATCTCATGTATATTAACTCGTTTAACCTCATAATAGTCTTGAGGTAGGTATATTTATTATCTTACAGATGAGTAGAGTGTTTAAGGAGTTGAACCTGTCCAGGGTTATGCAGCTAGGAAGTAGCAGAACTAAGATTTGAGAGTAGGCAGGCAGATAGTACAGATTAAACATGCTTTTCAGTGCAGTACTTAACAGGACCTTTAGTGTGCCTGTAGACTTTATGAATCTCTAAAGAAGAGAGAGGGTTTAGTACATGAGGATTCCAGAAAGCCAGGGATCCAGAGCACAGTTTGGAATATACTGTTCCCGATTAGGGTGCCCAGCCTTGGATCTCTGGAAGGTGATTCAGGAAAGATCAAAGGGAGCTTCTTTTTTTTTTTGAGGTGGAGTCTCGCTCTGTCACCCAGGCTGGAGTACAGTGGTGTGATCTTGGCTCACTACAACTTCCGTCTCTGGATTCAAGCAATTCTCCTGCCTCAGCCTCCTGAGTAGCTGGGTTTACAGGCACCCACTACCACACCTGGCTGATTTTTACATTTTTAGTAGAGATAGGGTTTCATCTTGTTGGCCAGGCTGGTCTTGAATGCCTGACCTCAGGTGATCTGCCTACCTCAGCCTCCCAGTATGTTGGGATTACAGGTGCGAGCTGCTGCACCCAGCCAAAGGGAGCTTCTAAGAAGCCTTATTGGTCCAATGGAAGGTCTTTCTTTAATACTTGGAGAGGGCTGCAGGATAGGACAAGGATGGATATTGGATAGCCCATGTTGGATAATGGCATTTAGTTTCCACCTCATCCCCTACTTTCCTTTATGTGGAGAAGGCCTCTGTGAAGCAGATGAGGGCAGGATCTTCCTCTGGTGCCCATTTTCAGTCCAAGGAGCTGGGTTGAAAACCTGCCTTCTTGGCTACATGGAATAAAGTAGCTCAGGACCTGGAGGCTCACGCTTCCTGATTCTGTGGCCCTGGACAGATCACTTAGTCTCTCTAGGCCTCAGTTTTCTCACCTGAGATAATGGGGATGATGGTAGCTCCCAGGGCCAGGCGTGGTCATGAGGATGACAAAGTTGGCTTGTGAGCCCCCCAGCCTGACCTGCCCACTCTTCCCAGGCAGGTGGAGTCAATGTGCCGGCTGCAGCAGCAGGCATCCGGCCGGCCCTCCATGGACCTGCAGCTGCAGTCCTCAGATGAGCAAGTGCCCCTGCACGAGGCCCCACATGGGGCCTTCCGCCTGGCAGCAGGGGACCCTTTTCAGGAGCCACGGACGGTGGTGTGGCTGGGCGTGCTCTCATTAGGCTTTGCCTTGGTGCTGGACGCCCACGAGAACCTGCTGCTGGCTGAGGGCACACTCCGGCTGCTGGCACGCCTCCTCCTTGACCACCTCCGGCTGCTGGTGCCCAGCACCAACCTCCTGCTTCGGGCTGACCGCATCGAGGGCATCCTCACCCGCTTCCTGCCCCATGGTCAGCTACTTTTCCTCAACGACCAGTTTGTCCAAGGCCTGGAGAAGGAATTCAGTGCTGCTTGGCCCCGCTGATTCCTCGTTGGGATGGTGCTTTGGAGGGCAGGCAGAGGGTGGACACATAGCCAGATGAAGCTTGGCCTCTATCTCCTGCCCAGCCTGCTCCCAGCTCTGATGTGCTGCTATACCAGGACAAGTCGGGGGCACAAAGGAGGAGGCTGCAGAAAGGGGAGGCTGGGCAGAGGGCGGAGGAAGTCCTGTCTGTCCTCAGGTTAGTGGAACCACAGAACATCCTGAGCCTGGAGCTGCTGTGTAACTTACACCACTGCAGTGCGGCAGCCATGCTTGTCCTTGACCCCACCTTCCTCCACCCCCGACAGCCACTAGTGGTATGGTGAGGAGCTGCCTGGAACTCAGCCCACCTTCTCCTTCCAAACCCACAGTCAAGGCCAGGCGTGGTGGCTCATGCCTGTAATCCCAGCATTTTGGAGGCTGAGGCGGGTGGATCACGAGGTCAGGAGTTTGAGACCAGTGAAACCCCATCTCTACTAAAAATGCAAAATTTAGCCGGGTGTGTGGTACACACCTGTAGTCCCAGTTACTTGGCCAACATAGTGAAACCCCGTCTCTACTAAAAATACAAAAATTAGCCAGGTGTGTGGTGCATACCTATAGTCCCAGCTACTTGGGAGGCTGAGGTAGGAGAATCGTGTGAACCCAGGAGGCAGAGGTTGCAGTGAGCTGAGATCATGCCATTGTGCTCCAGCCCAGGTGACAGTGTGAGACTCCATTGCAAAAACAAAAAAACCCACAGTCATTGCAACACGAAAGGGGTCTCAGACTCCCCTGAGAGTGGAGGAGCTGTGCCTGCATGCTGGCAGACCACAGCCCCTGCCTTTGTGCCGCTTAGGCAGTATTATCAACAAGGTCCTACTCAGTGTACAGCCCCCACAGAGTTCAGAAACACATCTGCTGATCAGCAGCAGGATTCTGCAGCTCCTTTTGTGCCAAGCCCATGCCCACCAGGCAGGGTTGAGATAAAATCATCATGGGCTTCCCTCATCTGCATGGAGAGGAGGTGCCGTCAGGGGAATGTGAGAGGTCTGCCCTAGATAATGTATTTCTCATTTTGAATTAAAAGCACCGGCTATATGATTTCACCCCCTCTTTCTGTGAGTTTGATGCGTGCATCCTGCTCCTATGAGTGAGTGCCTCTCTGGATGGCCCCCAAGCTGGGTGTTTGAGCCTTCATGGTCAAGGATCCCCCAGGAGGCCTCCCCTCACCTCTGTCTCCTTAGGGGCTTTCCCCACCTCACCTCTGTCTCCTTAGAGGCTTCCTTTGGATGGTGGTACATACTTCCTCTACCAAAATATATATCACAGGTGGCAGGTGACTGTGGCAGAGTCACCTGAGAAGCAGAGCCTGAGCCAAGAATTGGTGCAAGTGGGTTATGTGGGGTGGGAGGTGATCCCGTGAAGCGGGAAGGGGCAGCAGTCCCCGTGAGTGCTTGTTAAGCCCGTTAGGACTGTGGTAGGGAGCCGAGTGCCTCTGGGCGCCTGCACACAGCAGTCGCCTCTGAATTACCTCACCTGAGGGGTGGCGGCTGTGGGTGTTTGCCTACCGCTGCCTTTAGTCAGTGGCTACAGGTTGATCCCAGGGTGCATACATTCCCTGGCTCTTTCTGCCACTGGGAAAAAGCCCTCAGGCAACGTGGACCTGGGCCTGCCTGTACCATGTTGAGTCCCAAAGGGATATGGATGGGGTACCAAACCCTGGTTGGTCGGTTGGTTGTCAGGTGGTCTTCAATCAGCAGCTTCTAATGAAGATTTAAACTTACTCAGTTGGGAGGGAAAAAAAAACCACCTCAGTTTACATTGGTTTTCATTATCTTCCTGTTACCAAGGAAGGTGAGGCTTTCTTGGCAGAACGGCCTCTATGTGGTCAGCTCCGTGTCATGCTTGCCACCTATCAGTTGCCCTTTAGCACCCAGGACAGACCCACCTATACCCACTTAGGAGGCAGCACTGATGATTAGCCTTTTCAGGTCCATGGCCAAGGCCACCAGCCATGCCACACCTTCTACCATTACTGTCACCATAGTTAGGATAAGGCCACCTTTTCCATTTTATAGTGCCACAAACCACCTTGACCTTGAAGACTTAAAGGGATGTTACTCTGTGTGTGTGATCAAGTCCCAGTGGAAATGTCCCACAGGCCTCTAGTAGGGAACACCCCTTCCCTATACATTCTGTTCTCCTGGCCCACCCCTCCCACCCCACTCCCCAGATTGGTGGGCCTGGTGGACTGGCTGTGTTCTCATGGGAACATGCCATTTTGGCCTCTATGGAAGGGCTTAAGCTTACTGATCTGCCTATTTTTCTTTTTCTTTTTTAGACTTTTTTCAGACTAGTCAAGTGCAGTAGTGAGAAGGGGGGAAAGAGTAGAACAGGAGTTCGATCTGTAACTGACTGTGAACAATCGAGATAACTCACTACCTTCAGACCAGCCTGATCTACTTATTTGTCAAACTGAACTTAAGGAAGAGGTTGAGACCCTGCCCCCGCCAGGAGCTGTGGGAAGTTGAGGTTAGGCATAGCTGGTGGCCTGGTTCCTGTGAGGTGGGGCAAACTGAGAATAGTAGAGACTGAGACCACACCCTGGAGCTGCTGAGCTCCGGTTCCTGTTGTTCCAGATGCCCGGTTGGACCAGGCTTTCCTTAACCAGATGAGCTTGCCCAGCACCCTTCCCACACTCCCTGCTTCTGCCCCAGCCCGTTGGGCTGGGTTTCCACTACAACTTATGTTCCCCTTATATTCATCGAGGCACCCTTGGGCCTGATGCTCTGCTAGGTGCAATGCAGGATACAGAATGTCTCCAGGGTTCCAGGAGAGATACAGCTAAGGCCAAGTGACTGCAGATGACTGTAAAGCAGCAGTGGTTTGAGCATCCCTGAACTGGCGCTCACAAGGCTTTAAACACCCAAAAGGAAGAATAGGCACTTTAGTGAGGAAGGCTTAGTGAAGGAGCCAGGATTTAGAAGTAAAAGTGAGATGGCTGCAGAAGCAAACTTGCTTCCATCTCCAAGCGTCCTCCCTTTCCTCTCCCTGCCCCAGGAACCCTGGCCAAACCACACGTCCCTCAGCTTCCTGAGAGAACTAGAGACTTTGAGCAGCTGGTAGTGTTACCAGCGTACCTCCACAAACACTCCTGGGACAACAGGAGATGACAGGAGGGCAGTAGAGCCCAGAGAAGAGCGCTTACCTGGAGGGAGGAAGAAGTCACAGGTTTTAAGCCAGGAACTGGTCTGCATATTTGTGGAGTTGGGAGGGTGGCGAGCCCTGGGATGGGATTAGATCATCACGTCTCCTTTAGGGCAGGATGTTTTTTTCTAGCCCTGTCCAGCATCTCCCCAGGCCTCTTTTTTTTTTTTTATGAGATGGGGTCTCAGTCTGTTACCCAGGCTGGAGTGCAGTGGTGCAGTCTTGGGTCACTGCCACCTTTGCCTCCTGGGTTCAAGCAATTCTCCTGCCTCAGCCTCCCAAGGAGCTGGGATTACAAGGGTACGCCACCATGCCTAGCTAATTTTTTTTTCTTTTTGAGAGCAGAGTCTCGCTCTGTCACCCAGGCTGGAGTGCAGTGGCACAATCTCAGCTCACTGCAACCTCTGCCTATGGGGTTCAGGTGATTCTTCTGCCTCAGCCTCCCCAGTAGCTGGGGCTATAGGTGTGCGCCACCACACCCGGCCAATATTCATATTTTTAGTATAGACAGGGTTTCACCATATCAGCCAGGCTGGTGTTGAACTCCTGACCTGAGTGACCCACCTGCTTCGGCCTCCCGAAGTGCTGGGATTACAGGAAGGAGCCACTGTGCCCGGCTGGCTTTTGGCCATTCTAATAGGTGTATAGTGAAATCTTGTTTTAATTTGTAGTTCCCTAATAACATAGGATGTAGAATATTTTTTCTGTGCTTATTTTCCATCTGTAAATCTTTAGTGAGGTGTCTGTTCAAGTCTTTTGTCCATTTTAAAACAGGCAGTTTGTTTGGGAGATTTGTTTTCTTTCACTGAGTTTTAAGAGTTCTTCGTGTATTTTGGATAGCAGCGCTTTATCAGATGTACCTTTTGCAAATATTTTCTCCCAGTCTGTGGCTTGTCTTCTCATTCATTTGACAGTGTCTTTCACAAAGCAGAGCTTTTTACTTTGAATGAAGTCCAGTTTCATGTAATTTAATGATGTGGGCCAGGCGTAGTGGCTCATGAAGTCTGTAATCCCAGCACTTTGGGAGGCCAAGGTAGGAGGATTGCTTAAGCCCAGGAGTTTGAAACCAGTTTGTGCCACATAGATACTTTGTCTCTACAAAGATAGAAAAATTGGCAGAGTGTGGTGCACACCTGTGGTCCCAGCTACTTGAGAGGCTGTCAAAGAATTACTTAAGCCCAGGAGGTCAAGGCTGCACTGAGCTGTGATTGTGCCACTGCACTCCAACCTGGATGACAGAGCAAGACCTTGCCTCCAAAAAAAAAATGTAATGAAGCTTGTTAATTTTTTTTGTTGGTTTGTTTTTGAGACAAAGTCTCCCTCTGTCGCCCAGGCTGGAGTGCAGTGACGCGATCTCTGCTCACTACAGCCTCCACCTCCCGGGTTCCAACAATTCTCCTGCTTCCGCCTCCTGAGTAGCTAGAACTACAGGCATGCGCCACCACACCCAGCTAATTTTTGTGTTCTTAGTACAGACAGGGTTTCACCATGTTGGCCAGGATGGTCTCAATATCCTCACCTTGTGATCCATCCACCTCTGCCTCCCAAAGTGCTAAGATTACAGGCAGGAGCCACCTGTCAATTTTTTTTTTTTTTTCTGAGGCGGGGTTTCATTTTTGTTGCCCAGGCTGGAGTGCAATGGCACGATCTCAGCTCACCGCAACCTCTGCCTTCCAGGTTCAAGCGATTCTCCTGCCTCAGCCTCCCAAGTAGCTGGGATTATGGGTATGAGCCACCGCACCCAGCCACCATGCCATCTTGATTACTATAACTTTATAGTAAGTCTTGAAGTCAGGCAGTGTCAATCTCCAACTTTCTTCTTCATATATATGTAAATATATGTGTGTGTGTGTGTGTGTGTGTATTTTGTTTTTTTTTTTGGAGACAGGCTCGAGTACAGTAGTGTGATCACAGCTCACTGCAGCCTGGAAGTCCCTGGCTCAAGCGATCCTCTCACCACAGGCATGCACCACCATACCCAGCTAAATTTTAAATATTTTGTAGAGACAGGGTCTTGCTATGTCGTCCAGGCTGGCCTTGAACTCCTAAGCTCAAGCAATCCTCCCACCTTGGCCTTTGAAAGTGGGCAATGTGGTTTTAACATCAAATTGCACTTGCTGGCTGGGCACAGTGGCTCACATCTATAATCCCAGCACTTTGGGAGGCTGAGGCAGGTGGATCATCTGAGGTCAGGAGTTCAAGACCAGCCTGACCAACATGGCGGAAACCTTGTCTCTACTAAAAATACAAAAATTAGCCAAGAGTGATGGCATATGCCTGTAATCCCAGCTACTGTACTTGGGAGGCTGAGGCAGGGGAATCATTTGAACCTGGGAGGCAGAGGTTGCAGTGAGCTGAGATCATACCACGCCACTGCACTTCAGCCTGGGCAACATAGTGAGACTCTGTGCCCCACCCCCCCCAAAAAATTGCACTTGCTTATTGCTTTTGTAAGTGAAAGTAATCGGCTTTTTTTTTTGAGACAGAATCTCACTGTGTTGCCCAGGCTGGGGTACAGTGGTACAGTCTTGGCTCACGGCAACCTCTGCCTCCGGGCTCAAGTGATCCCCCAACCTCAGCCTCCCAAGTAGCTACAGGTGTGCACCACCACGCCTGGCTAAATTTTTGTATTTTTAGTAGCGACAGGTTTCACTCTGTTGGCCAAGCTGATCTCAATCTCCTGACCTCAAGTGATCCACCCACCATGGCCTCCCAAAGTGCTTGAATTACAGGCATCAGCCATCATGCCTAGGTGACTTTTTTTTTTTTTT
>NW_016107643.1:1784306-1793659 GCF_001604975.1 Cebus imitator
GGGGTTTCACCACGTTGACCAGGATGGTCTCGATCTCTTGACCTCGTGATCCACCCGCCTCAGCCTCCCAAAGTGCTGCGATTACAGGCTTGAGCCACCGCGCCCGGCTAGCAATTGACTTTTATATGTTAACCTTGTATCTTGCAACCTTGCTGTAATTGCTTATTTGTTCCAGGAGTTTTTGTTTGCTTTTGTTGATTCTTTCAGATTTTCTACATTAGCTAGGACTTTGAATACAACATTGAAAGCGAGTTGTTAGAACATTCTTGCCTTGTTCCTGATCTTAGTGGGAAAGCTTCCAGTTTCTCACCATTAAGTATGATTTCTGTAGATGTTCTTTATCAACTTGTGAAGTTCTCTTCTATTCCTAGTTTGTTGAGAGTTTTTATTGCAAATGGTGGTTGGACTTTGCCACGTGCTTTCTCTGCATTTATTGGTATGATCATGAGATTTTGCACTGTTAGCCTGTCGATGTAATGGATTACCTTAATTGATTTTCAAATGTTGAACTAGCTTCACATATCTGGAATAAATCCTGCTTGATCATTTTTTATAATTCTTTTTATACATTCTTGGATTTGATTTGCTGCTGTTTTGTGGAGGATTTTTGCATCTATGTTCATGAGAGATATAGGTCTATAGCCTGCTTGCTTGTTTGCATGCTTGCTTGCTTGCTTGCTTCCTTCCTTCCTTCCTTCCTTCTTTTTTTGAGACAGAGTCTGGCTCTGTCACCCATGCTGGAGTGCAGTGGCACAATCTCAACTCACTGCAACCTCCACCTCCCAAGTTTAAGCAAGTCTCCTGCCTTATCCTCCTGAGTAGCTGGGACTACAGGCGCACACCACCATGCCAGGCTAATTTTTGTATTTTTAGCAGAAATTGGGTTTCACCAGGAGGCTGGTCTCGAACTCCTGACTTCAAGTGATCCGCCCCACCTCGGATCTCCCTCCCAAAGTGCTGGGATTGTAGGTATGAGCCACAGCACCTGGCCAGCCCTTGCTTTTTTCACTCACCAGTGTATCCTGGAGATTTTTTTCATAGCGCTACAGAGACAGCATCTATATTCTTTTAAATTCTTATCCGTCGTGTGGCTAGATTATAGTTCATTTAACAAATCTAAAAATTATTGTGAACTATAGTATTTCACATTTACAGAAAGGTGCTTATAATTATATAATGAGCATCCAAGTACCTATTAATCATTTCATTTAAGAAATAAACACCAGGCCGGACGCAGTGGCTCACACTTTTTATCGTAGCACGTTGGAAGGCTGAGGCAGGTGGATCACAAAGTCAGGAGATTAAGACCAGCTTGACCAACATGATGAAACCCCGTCTCTACTAAAAATACAAAAATTAGCCAGGTGTGGTGGCATGCAACTGTAATCCCTGCTGCTCAAGAAGCTGAGGCAAGAGAATTGCTTGAACCCGGGAGGTAGAGATTGCAGTGAACCGAGATGGTCCCACTGCACTCCAGCCTGGGCAACAGCGAGACTCTGTCTCAAAAAACAAAACAAAACAAAAGAAATAAAAACGAAAAAAATAAAAACCAGCATTACCTCATTATTTTCTGCTTTTATTTTCACAAACTCCTTCCTTCTGTTTTCATTTAGTATATCCATACCTCTTTAGGGGTGCTTAAGTCGTTTGTTTTCAGTCTTAGAAAATGACATTAGTCTTTAAGTTAGGAATTTCCCTGTGATACAGCTTTAGTTGTATTCCATAGGTTCTGATGTGGTGTTTTCACTAGACAGTTTTTAGAAATCCATGGTTTCACTCTTTTCCTTCTTAATACCATAGTTTTACATGACTTCGTGAGAACAATATTTTTTAATTCTTGTATGTTAAAAAAAAAAATTATTTTGGGGCCAGGTGCAGTGGGTCACGCCTGTAATAAAGCACTTTGGGAGGCTGAGGTGGGTGGATCACCTAAGATCAGGAGTTCGACACCAGCCTGACCACAATGGAGAAACCGCGTCTCTACTAGAAATATAAAATTAGCTGGGCATGGTAGTACTTGCCTATGATGCCAGCTACTTGGGAGGCTGAGGCAGGAGAACTGCTTGAACCCGGGAGGCAGAGGTTGTGGTGAGCTGAGATCGTGCCATTGCACTCCAGCTTGGGCAACAAGAATGAAACTCCATCTCAAAAAAAAAAAAAGTTATTTTTGGGCCGTGTGTTGTGGTGGCTCACACCTGTAATCCTAGCACTTTGGGAGGCTGAGGTGGGCAGATCACCGAAGGCAGGAGTTCGAGACCAGCCTGGCCCACATGGTGAAACCCATTTCTACTAAAAATACAAAAAATTAGCTGAGCATAGTGGCACGTGCCTGTAATCCCAGCTACTTGGGAGGCTAAGGCAGGAGAATCTCTTGAATCCAGGAGGGGAAGTGAGCCAAGATGGCACCATTGCACTCCAGCTTGGGCAACAAGAGTGAAACTCCATCTCAAAAAATATATATATATATTGTTTATAGAGCCTTTATACTTGACCTTTTTACCTGGGTGCCCCAAAGGTTCTTTATATTCCAGTAACATTACTAGAATGTATCTCATAGTGCAGTTTGTTTTTTGTTTTTCAAAAGTAGATTGAAATCTTTCTTTAATTCAGAAATATTTTCCTGGATTATATCTTTAAATAGCTATTGTACTTATTGTTTCTGTTTCATCTGGGAATTCCAGTTACGCACTAGTTGGCTCTTTGTATCAATTGTGGCTATATTCCTCCCACCCCCTTAATCCTTTTAGTTGGGCAGACCTCAGAAAGCACTAGAAAAGAAAAAGTACTTCCTGAAGATGTATCTCTTATTTACGGTAAAGTAGGGACTACAATGTAGCTCTGTAGGGAAGTCCCAGTTTAACTTAACCATGGAGAGAGGCTGCAGGCTGTGAAGTTCAGGAGGCTCACTTGTGTGACTCAAGTCTCTGCCTTCTGGGCAGTTCCAGGTCCTCCATCATTATGGAATTGCTCCATGCCTTAGTATTCAAATGCGAGTTCCTGAGCCCTCATCCTACCTGCAGTGGAATGCTGAGTACTCTGGCATTTCTGGGCTTCTCATGAGAGTGTATGTCTCCTAGGCATCATTTAACTTTCTGCTTCTATGGCATTGTCAGTCTCACTCGGGGTCAGGACATATGGCTCTTCTCCCTGCCCTGCTGTTTCTCTAAACAAAGCATACGTGCTCTTTTCCTTGATGTCCCTAAAGAAACAGACATTTGTGTATAGCCGACTTACAAAAGTTTAGGGGGACAGAGGAGAGTCATCTTATAGAATGACAGAGCAGAAAACTTACAGTTGATTGTTATGTGCTCCCTTTCCCCTGAGTCTCTTGCCCATTCCACCCAGCGGGGTTTTCCCACTCCTAGTCCCCTTCTGGGACCTCAGCCTTTCATCAGCTTTCACACTACTCCTTATTTTAAATGTTTTCAGGCCAGGTGCTGTGGCACATGCCTATAATCCCAGCACTTTGAGAGGCCAAGGCAAGAGGATCACTTGAAGCCAGGAGTTTGAGAGCAGCTTGGGCAACCAACTGAGACCCTGTCTTAATAAAATTATATATAATATATATATATATATGTGTGTGTGTGTATATATACATATATATATATATATATGTATATATACACGCACATGTATTTGTTTGTTTGTTTGTTTTGAGTTGGAGTCTAGCTCCTATGCCTCCCAGGTTCAAGTGATTCTCCTGCCTCAGCCTCCCAAGTAACTGGGACTACAGGTGCGTGCCACCATGCCTGGCCAATTTTTGTATTTTTAGTAGAAATGGGGTTTCACTATGTTGGCCAGGCTAGTCTCGAACTCCTGACCTCGTGATCTGCCCACTTGGCCTCCCCAAGTGCTGGGATGCTTTTTTTTTTTTTTTTTTTTTTTTTTTTTTTTTTTTTTTTTTTTTTTTTTTTTGAAATGGGGTCTCACTCTGTTGCCCAGGCTGGAATGCAGTGGTGTGATGTTGCCTCATTGCAACCTCCACCTCCCAGGCTCAAGCAATTTTCCCACCTCAACCTTCCGAGTAGCTGAGACCATAGGCACACACCACCAAGCCTGGCTAATTTTCTTTTTGTATTTTTGGTAGAGGAAGGGTTTTGCCATGTTGCCCAGACTGGTCTCAAAACTTCTGAGCTCAAGTAATCTTCCTCTATCAGCCTCCCAGAGTGCTGGGATTACAGGAGTGAGCCACTGCACCCAGCCAAAAAAAACTTCTTTCCTTTGAAATTACAGACTCAAGGAACATGATGAAATTCATGTATCAGACCTCCTTCCCCACTGATGTCTGTCCACTGAAGGGGGCCACAGAAAGATGTATCCTTCGCCGGGCACGGTGGCTCAAGCCTGTAATCTCAGCACTTTGGGAGGCCGAGGCGGGTGGATCACGAGGTCAACAGATCAAGACCATCCTGGTCAACATGGTGAAACCCCGTCTCTACTAAAAATACAAAAAATTAGCTGGGCATGGTGGCGCGTGCCTGTAGTCCCAGATACTCAGGAGGCTGAGGCAGGAGAATTGCCTGAACCCAGGAGGCGGAGGTTGCGGTGAGCCAAGATCGCGCCATTGCACTCCAGCCTGGGTAACAAGAGCGAAACTGCATCTCAAAAAAAAAAAAAAAAAGATGTATCCTTCTAGAGATTAATTATACATTTTCCTTAAGAGGCAGATAGAGTTTTACCAATTTTTTCAACAACTTTCCACCCTTTGCATATTCTTTCTTGTGTATTAGTTTACCATTTCTTTTTTCCATCTGGTTGTAACCTCTACGAGTTGTGTCTCTTTTGTTTTTTACATCATACCCAACAGCTGGCACATAACAGGTGCCCAATATATACTGAACAAATGAATGAATGAAGGAATGAATGAATAGGGCTTATAGGAAACCCCTGGGGCCAGGGACTCTGCAGCATTACCAGGTAACTTTTTCTTTCTCTTGGGAAGCAGAGATAAACAATAGACAGTAACTCTTAATCTCTCAAGGATGCTACTCCCAGCACTGCTTGCCATTTCCCAGAAGATAAGCCACAAGTTACGGCAAAGGAAGCAGCCGTGTTGGGCCTGCAAGTTTCCTGCTGCAAGTTACCCTATGCTCAGAAATTACTCTGGCTGGGCCAGGTGGGTGGCTCATGCCTATAATCCCAGCACTTTGGGGAGGCTGAGGCAAGTGGATTGCTTGAGTCCAGGAGCTTGAGACCAGCCTAGGCAACATGGAGAAGCCCCAACTATACAAAAACTTAGCCAGGCATAGTGGCATGTGCCTGTAGTCACAGCTACTTGGGAGGCTGACGTGGAGAATCACCTGAGCCCGGGAGGTCAAGGCTGTAGTGAGCTGAGATCACTGTATTGCACTCCAGCCTGGGCAACCAGAGTAAGTCCCTGTTTCAAAAAAAAAAGGGCTTTCTATACGGCTGTTAATGAATAGAATTTTATCTTTCCCCTCGGTGTTCTGGAAGAGTTTAGAAATATGGTTGGGGGGCTGGGCGCAGTGGCTCACTCCTGTAATCACGCACTTTGGAAGAATGAGGCAGGTGGATTGCTTAAGGTCAGGAGTTTGAGACCAGCCTGACCCACATGGTAAAACCCCTTCTCTACTAAAAATACAAAAAGAAGCCGAGCATGGTGGTGGGTGCCTGTAATCCCAGCTACTCAGGAGGCAGAGGCAGGAGAATCGCTTGAACCCAGGAGGCGGAGGTTGCAGTGAGCTGAGATCGTCGTGCCACTACACTCCAGCCTGGGCAACAAGAGTGAAATTCTGTCTCAAAAAAAAAAAAGAAAGAAAAGAAAGAAATATGAAAGGGGGTTGGGCGCAGTGGCTCATACCTGTAATCCCAACACTTTGGGAGGCTAAGGCTGGCAGATCACCTGAAGTCAGGAGTTCGAGACCAGCCTGTCCAATATGGCAAAACCCCATCTATACTAAAAATACAAAATTAGCTGGGCGTGGTGGCGCATCCCTGTAATCCCAGCTACTCGGGAGGCTGAGGCAGGAGAATCGCTTAAACCTAGGAGGCAGAGGTTGTGGGGAGCTGAGATCATGCCATTGCACTCCAGCCTGGGCAACAAGAGCAAAACTCCATCTCAAAAAAAAAAAAAAAAAAAAAAAACAGCCATGGTGGCTCTCGCCTGTAATTCCAGCACTTTGGGAGGATGAGGTGGGCAGATCACGAGGACAGGAGATCAAGACCATCCTGGCCAACATGGTGAAACCCCATCTCTACTAAAAATACAAAAATTGGCTGGGTGTGGTGGCACATGCCTGTAATCCCAGCTACTTGGGAGGCTAAGGAAGGAGAATCACTTGAACCAGGAGGTTACAGTGAGCCAAGATCGCGCCACTGCACTCCAGCCTAGAGACAGAGAGACTTAATCTCAAAAAAAACAAAGAAATATGATTGGGTATTACCATAGACTCTAGTTCCTGCCCTGAGGGAATGTGAGTTAAAAAGCAGTTAGAAGCCAGGTGCAGTGGCTCACGCCTGTAATCCCAGCACTTTGGGAGGCCAAGGTGGGCAGATCACCTGAGGTCAGGAGTTCAAGAACAGCCTGGCCAACATGGTGAAACCCTGTCTCTACTCAAAATATAAAATTAGCCAAGTATGGTGGCGTGTGCCTGTAATCCTAGCTACCCAGGAGGCTGAGGCAAGAGAATCACTTGAACCTGGGAGGTGGAGGTTGGAGGTGGAGGTTACAGTTAGCCAAGATTGCATAATTGCACTGCAGTCTGGGTTAAAAGAGTCTCAAAAAAAAAAAAAAAAAAAAAATCAGAGATCTAATGTGGTTCACACCTGTAGTTCTAACACTTTGGGAGTCCAAGATGGGAGGACTGCTAGAGGCCAGGATTTTGGGACCAGCCAGTGCAACATAGCAAGACCCCATTTCTACAAATAATAAATTTAAAAAAGAGCCAATGGTATATGCTTGTTGTCCTAACTGCTCATGAGACTGAGGCAGGAGGATCAGTAGCTTAGAAGGAACTCCAGACCTGAGTTCTGAACAAGTGAAGCTTGAGATGCAGTGACATGATCATGGCTCACTGCAACCTCCAGATCGATCTCCTGGGCTCAATTGATCCTCCCGCCTCAGCCTCCCAGGTAGCTGAGACTAGAGGAGAGTGCCATCATGCCTGACTAATTTTTTGTACTTTTTGTAGAGACAGGGTTTTGCCATGTTGCCCAGGCTGGTCTTCGACTCCTGGGCTCAAGCAATCCTCCTGCCTCAACCTGCCAAAATGTTGGGATTACAGGTGTAAGCCACCATGCCCACCCTAGGGAACTTTTGGGAAAATGGATATATTCTAGATGTTGATATGCTGGTTGCACACACATTTACAAAGATAAAAATGAATCAAGTCCTCATACATGTAGTCCTAGCACTTTGGGCAGCCGAGGCAGGTGGATCACCTGAGGTCAGGAGTTCAAGACCAACCTGGCTACCATGGTGAAACCATGTCTCTATGAAAAACAACAACAACAACAAAAATTAGCTGGGAACGGTAGTGCACACCTGTAATCACAGCTACTCAAGAGGCTGTGGCAGGAGAATCTATTGAACCCAGGAGCTGGAGGTTGCAGTGAGCTGAGATGTTGCCATTGCGCTCCAGCCTGGGTGACAGGGTGAAATACAGAACACAAACAAAAAACCCCAAAAATGAATCAAGTCATATACTTAAGATTGATATATTTTTCTGAATGTAAATTATGCTTCAAGAAATAAAACCCTTCCATGCACAAAGTACCTAGGGTGACTTCTGCTTCCTGCAGTGAACACCCGATTTTGGGAGAGGAGCCCTAGGACAAGAGACAGCAAGAGATGCTGAGAACAAGCAGGTCACCAGCAATGTGGCAGGAAGCTGGGAGTATGGAGGGATGTGACCAGGGAGAAATCTGTGTTGGGAGAGGCCTGTGAATTTTAGAAACTCTATAGTATCTAACTCTCAAGGCATGTCGTTGCCAAGCAGCCTGTGTCAGTGGCAGGCAACCAGCCACACAACGTCCTGAGACCTGATAAGAGGGCTACGCCAACTACAGGGCCAGACAGTCCCAGAGGAGTAGCTGGCTGCAGCAGGGACTGACCCAGGAGCTGCAGTGAGCCAAGCCCCCTCCTTTTCCTGAGATCCCTGAGAGGTAAGGCAGGCTCATGGCAGACCCTATTATGTCCCACATCATGGCTGGAACCATCTCACATGGCTGGTCAAGGCAAGGATGACCCCAGGAAGCCAGAGGACTTGGAGACTCTGTATTGTAGGAAAAAAAAAACACTAAAAAAGTCACTGGAGTGTCACCAGCAGTCACCCCTGGATGGTGGCATTATGGTTTTTTTTCTTTTTTTGAGATTGGAGTGTCGCTCTGCCACCCAGGTTAGAGTGCAGTGGTATGACCTTGGCTCGCTGTAACCTCCGTCTCCTGGGTCCAAGCAATTCTCCTGTCTCAGCCTCCTGAGCAGCTGGGGTTACAGATGTTGCCACCATGCCTGGCTAATCTTTGTAGATGGTGGCATTATGAATATGGATTTTGGTTTTCTTCATCAAATATTTCTGTTTTGATGAAGAAAACATTAGCTGTAAAAAGTATATATATATATGTGTGTGTGTATGTAAATAAGTTGACAGATTGAACAAATTGAACAGTTTAAAGAATAGCTGTGTAAGTGCAGTGGAGTCTGCCTGTGGTCCTAGCTACTCGAGAAGTGTAGACAGAAGGATTGCTTGAGCCAGGAGTTCAAGACCAACCTGAGCAATGTAGTAAGAGCTTTGTTTATTTTATAAATAAATAAATAAATAATAAAGATAACTGTTTAAAATATTATTCAAAATGAATTCATAAAGGTGGGGATTATGTTTTTAGTCTCAGCTTCCCGAAGGACTCACACCTGAGAACATGACCATGTTTGGGGCTCTCTGGCACTGTCTTTGGGCCTGACCTCTGCTCTCTAGGGGGAAACATGAGCTGGTGGTTGCTGAGTCATCATGTATGGGTCACATCCTCCCTGGGAGGCCTGGAAACATGGGCCTGTCTGTGATGAGCTTTAGTGGGCAGGGGGCAGCTTCAGGGCCCTCACTGGGGGCAGCCTAGGGTATAGATCACTCTCTGGACTTGCTCTTCTCCTAATAAATGGACAATGATCAATGAATTACACCCATGAAATAGGGTGGGACGCAATAAAAAATAAAAGATAATATAAATAGCCAGATAGGGTCAAAGATGATTTATTTTACTTTATAATTTTGTTTTTTTTGTTTTTGTTTTTTTTTTTTTGAGACGGAGTTTTGCTCTTGTTACCCAGGCTGGGGTGCAATGGCGTGATCTCGGCTCACCGCAACCTCCACCTCCCGGGTTCAGGCAATTCTCCTGCC